>NW_006160041.1:5274238-5293973 GCF_000334495.1 Tupaia belangeri chinensis | reverse complement strand
GCAGGATTGGTACATGAAGGGCGGAATCTGGTCCACTGATTTTATTATCATTGAAGAAGAGGAGATTTTTCTGACTGTAAAATAGAAAAATATAATTTATGATTCAGACTCAGGCTGACAGGCTGAACAAGAGATGGAAACTTGTCTGCAATGGCTCTAAATACAATGAGAAGCAAGTGAGGGGAGACCAGGAGCACCCACACATGACCGAGAGGCACTCAGGTCCAAAATGACCTTTCAGCCCCCTGAGCAGCTTAGGCATATGGATGTGTTCTTTGGCAGGATCTGCAGGTGAAATTTATCATATCATGGAAGGAAGATGAGGTGTGGTGGGCTGACTGGACAAGTGACCTTTTCAATCTGTCAATCTCCGTTACCCTCATAAATTATTTCAGGGCAAGGCAAAAGCCAAGAAGACTACATTTCACCTCATACATAAAGCATTAGCTTGCTGGTGCTGACACTTAACCTGGACTAATCACCTTTGATGGATGATGAAAATATGGATGAGGTGCGAAAATAGCATTCTTTTGAAACCCTTTGCCTTTTCCCATCTTTATTATTTCCAACCTATTGTATTCACATTTGAATTTATGTACTTTTCACCACCTACATTTACCTGACCTTTGATTTCATATGAGCACACTGCTTTTCTGTACTAAATGCTCCAGTGCTGTGGTCCTTTGGCTGACTGATGAGTACATTTCAGGGATGACTAAAGTGATTCCAATCATCTGATCTTTGTATTTTTAGTGTTTGTGCTGCTATTGACATATAGACTCTCTAACTAGTTGAGCTTTAATGACTATGTTTCTCTTAATCTGCCAACTTTCGCTTTATGTAATACTTTCTTTTTGGAAACTCACATGTTTATTCAACAAACATAACCCAGTGCTTGGTACATAGTAGACATTTAATTCATATTTGCTGAATAGATGAATGGCTTCTTATTCATAGAAGATGTTATATTTGAGCTGGATTTTGGAGGATAAGTGGAATTAAGTAAGTGTTTGGGGTGGGTAGGGAGAAGAGCAGAAGCAGAGAGGTAAGAAAGTACAAGGTGTGTGTGCAGCATAGACCCACACCTGGTACTAGGAAGGTAATGGACAAATGTATGTTGAATGAATGAATAATAGTATTAGGCACTAAATAAATAGAGAGATAATAAGTTACAGTTCCTTCATGGAGTTTAAAGCTACTAAGGGAACTGGATAAACAATTAATGATAAATCAAATTTGTTCATTCAGCAACTATTTACTGAGTACTTACTGTATTAGTCAGGGTTCTCCAGAAATAGACAGCTAAAAAAATCTCTCTCTCTCTTTTCAAAGACTTCAAAAATTTCAATGGAATTAAAGTATGAGTTTAATTTTAGTGCAAAAAAATTTGAAATCCATGGATAGTTTTTCAATGTATTTTCAATGAACTTTTTGAAGACCTCTCATTCATGTCTACTGGCCCCCCCCATATCCTACTATATGAATGTAATGGAATATGTATAGATATGTATAGTGATGTGTGTGAATGTGTGTATTGGCAAGTTTGAAATTTTCAGGGCAGACTAGAAACCAAGGAAGAAGTAGATGATGCTGCTAGGCAATCTGAAGGTAGAATTTTCTCTTTTAGGGTTATCTGAGTCTTTTTCTCTTATGGCTTTCAACAGAGTATATGAGACCCATTGATATTATGGAAAGGGGTTGTATTCTGCTTTATTCAACATCTATTGATTTAAATCTCAATATTATCTCCCAAAATTACCTTCACTTGGCCAGCCCCATAGGGAAGTGGTGGTCACTTTATGAAGGAACCCAGACCCTATCTGGTCAACCACAATTTGAATCTTGGCCCTAAGGGCTTACAGTCCAGGGGCTCATGGGCTCACATGTGTGTGCATATACCCATAAATCTGATTGGATGAAGGATTGAAGGCAGAAGAATTGTATCATGACTGGGCCTCACTGAGGAATACTTTCTCTCTTTCTCTTTATCCTTTTTCTCTCATGAGTGTATACATGCCCTCTGGCATAATAAAAGTAAAAAACAAATTAAAATACCTTCACAGCAACAATTAGATTGGTATTTGACCATATAAATTACTATGACTTAGCCAAGGTGATGTATAAAATTAACCATCTCTTCTAAGTGGTGAGCCGTGTTCAGGGTACTAGGTACATAGCAGTGTACAATGTGGAAGTCCCTGATTATAGAGCTTACAACAAATAGATAAAACTTACATCATGACATGCGGTAACTACTATGGAGAAAAATAATAGAAAAATGAAAGTTACAATTTTAATCAAAGTAAGTCTTCAAAAAGTTTATGGAAAATGTAGATTATGAAAAAACTATCTATATATTTCACATTTTTTGCATCAAAATAGACCCACATTGTAATTTCATTTCTCACATATTTTTGAAGTCCCCTTTTAATGTTCAGGAAAGGCTTCTTCGAGAAGTTTCCATGTGAGTCAAGATCTGAAAGAGGTAAGGAAGTGACCAAATAGACATCTGGGAGAGAAGTGTTCCAGGAGAGGGAACAGCAAATTTTAGGCAGGAGGGTGCCTACTGTATTTGAGCATCAGTTTTTTTTTGGAGAGGTTTTTCGCTATAGGGCGTGTGCACTCGCCAGACAGAGAGAGACATAGAGACAGAAAGCGAGAAATCACCCCCCCAGGGGGGTTGGTCACGTCGCAATCCCTTCTCCTCCATTCTCCTCTTGGGATCTTGGGCACGTACGCACACGTGCCCGGCTTGAGTTCTAAACCACCAGATCCAGGACACAAACCATGGTCGACTATGTGAGAGTCCAGTGACATAGCCATTACTCTAACTGCTGGTTCCCAGCATCAGCTTTTGATAAGTACTTTAATATATATGAATAGATCAAGCTCACTTTACCTATGTTAAATGTGTTGGATTACTGTGGAGAGATTACTTGCAACTGCAGCCTTCTTAGAAGAGGTTCCAATGCTTGGTATATAGTAGATATTTAATTAATGTTTTCTGAATAAATTAATAATATCTTATAGATGATACTCCGTTTGAACTGAATTTTGAAGGATAGGTAGAATTAAACCAGCCAACACAGAAGAAAGAACAAGGACAGAAGTAGGAAAGTAGAAGGTATTTTTGTGTCATGAACACTAGTCTGGAATGGCTGAATCATGAAGACTTTGGTGTATTAGAGTGAGGATTGTAAAAAAAAACAAGACTTAAAAGAGTTGAAGCCAGACCATGAGAGACTTTATCTGGGCCACAGAACTGTGTATCATTTCATAGTTATTTCTGAACAATTAGATTTTTAAAGGAGGGAAAAGGCTAAGTCATGTTAACAATTTAGGAAAGTATTCACCAAAGGACATTCCTTTAAACACTTATTCTTAGGGTATTGGTAGGTATTATGTGGAAAAACTCAACGACTTAATTTTCAAATAAACTTGGGATGTGCTAAGGTAAGCAAAATTAAACAGATTTTTTTACTTTAATGATTCAAATAGCTTTTAATATGCCAATATGCATTATAAAGCTCAAAGCAGTGGCTATAAAGTTCTGTTTCTCAAAAAGTTTTGGCCATGAAAAAATTTTTTTTTCTTTTCTTTTTTTGATAGTACATCTAAAAGTATTAGTAGTTATAGTAGTTCTTTGCAAACAGTACATTAGAAACCTCATTTTAGGAAAAAAAATAACACTTTTGAAAGAGGTGTAATAGTTGATGAATGTATAAAAGCAGAAAGACCAGAAAACTGATAAAATAGCTGCTGTAAGAGGTAAGAAGGACCTGAACTGGAACTGTAGTAGAATAATTGAATAGAGACTTTTTGGAGGTATAAATCATATGATTCACCAATGAGTTAGGCTGTTTGGAGGAAGAGGTTGGGCATTATGAAAATAAAAGGGTAGATAAGTTCAATGCCTTGGAGAATGGGAAGATAGTAGTCTTCTAATACAGAAACTCAAGAATATATTTTGGGGACCAGCAGATGGCATGATGGCTATGTTGCTGGACTCCCATGTAGTCGACTGTGGTTAGAGTCCTGGACCTGGTGGTTTAAACTCACACTGGGCACATGTGCGTGCATGCCCAAAATCCCGAGAAGAGAATGGAGAAGGGATTGGGGCATGGCCATGCCCCTGGGAGTGATTTCTCACTTTCTGCCTCTCTCTCTCTCTGTCTGTCTTTCTGGCAAGTGCACATGCCCTATAGCAAAAAAACTTCTCAAAAAAAAATTTATGTTTGAGGAAGTAAATTATGAATTTGAGAGACTTAAGAGAGAGCAATTTTGTTCAAGCTCTAAATATTTGGGAATTTTACAGATACCTTTCTTCTTTCATATAGCATAACTTCATTCTGGTGGGAAACTACTGTATTTAAAAAAAAAAATTTTTTTTAAATTTGTTGAGATTTATTTTTAGGCCTAGAGAATAGTTTAGTATGGTGATGTTGCCCTGTGATTAGAAAATAATGTATATTTTTCTGTTTTTGGGTGAGGGATCACTTAAGCTTCAATTTAATCAAGTTGGTAGACAAAGTTGGTTAGGCTTTCTTATCTATACTGATGTTCTGTTTATTTACTCTTTCATTTACTGAGAGAAGAACATAAAACTATCCAATTAAAATCATGTATATGCCTTATTATTTTAGCTCTTCCAATTTTGTTCCATTTATTTTGAAGCACTGTTGTTGAATGCAATCACATTAACAGTGGTTATATCATTATGAAATGTCCTTATATATGTATTACACTTTTTTTGTGTCAAAGTGTATTTTGTCTGATACGAATATAACCATTCTTTCTTTGATTAATATCTGCAGGTATGTCTTTATGCAGCCATTTATTATTTACTTGCTTTGTCTTTCTAGGGAAAATAAAATCTTATAGATAGAATATAATTGGGTCTTTTTTATTTAAAGCTAATTCAATAATCTTTACCTTTTAATTGGGGTATTTAGACCACTTATATTTAGTGCAGTTACTGACATACTTAGCTTTAAATTTACCAGACTGTTAGTTATCTTCCATTTTCCCCATCTATTCTTATATTCCCTTTTCCTCTTCCTTTGACTTGTTGTGATTCAGCTTTATATCCATTATGAGATTATTAGTTATAGTTATAAATTTTTTCAAGATTTCTCTAGCATTTAAAATATAAACACTATAAATATAAATTTATATCAGCATACATTGAAATTATATTACAGTATTTTACACCTGAAGAGTCTTAAAAAAAGTATGGACACTATGTACCATTAAAAAATTAGGCATGAATTTAAAATTTGTTTGCACCAAACATATTTCTAATATAATTCCATCACTCAAGAACTTCTTAAAGCCCTCCTGCATAGTGTAGGAACCTTTCAAGAATATACTTTCATTTCTGTTCACTCCTAATTTGTGACATGCTATCAAACATTTTACTTCTGTATATTATAAATCCTGTAAGACAATATTTTTGCTTTACTAGTTAATTATTTTTAAAGCATTAAAAATAATAAAAATGTATCTTTAACATATATCACATAAAAACACTTATGTTGCTTTCAATTTTTATGTCTAGAACCACATTTCCAACTGATATCATTCGCCTTTAAATAGAAAATTTACCTCTAAATTTCTTTGAGTATATATGCTGACAATCACTTTAGCTTTGGTTTGCATGAAAAAACCTTTAGATTCTCTTCATTATTGAAAGATTTTTACTTGCATGTAGAATTCTAGGTCAATACTTTCTTGTTATTGCTTTGGTTCCTCTTAGTTTTTTAAAGGTGTGACTCTAATGCCTTTGAGCTTGCATAACTTTTAACAAAATGTCTGCTGTAATTTTTAAAATTTAAAATAGTTTATAAAAAAAATTGTTTCTTTCATGAGTGAGGGAGACAGAGAGGGAGAGTGTGCCTGAGAGAGAAAAAGAGAGCGGGAGAGAACATTCAACAGTCTCTTGATACCTTCTTCCAACCTCAACCAGTCTCAGCTCATGGGCATGCATGTGCTCTGCATACTCAGGGACCCAAGTGAATCACCTCACAGAGTGTTAAATTTGACTGCTGTAATACCATCTGGGCTGTCTGCTGTAAATTTTAATCTTTATTACTGTGTGTGTGTGTGTGTGTGTGTGTGTGTGTATATATATATACTCCTTTTGTCTGTGGTTGCCTTCAACATTTTTTTCTTTACTTTTTTTTATCAGTTTGATGATATGTCTTGGTGTGTTTTAAAATATTTACCTTACATAGAATTTTTTGAACTTACTAGATACATGTTTACTGTTTTAATTAACTTTGAAAAATTTTAGCCATATATATTTTTTCATTTTTTTATTTCATGTTTTTATACATTCAATCACATTATTTAGCTTACAAAGTAAATATTTCAACATGTGAACTTTTCTCCCTAGTCCAGTTGATAAAACTATAAAATTATCTTCAAAAGATAATACCACATTTCTTTGTCCCATTAAAGCTTTGCCTCTCTATTTTTCTTCTAAATGTCCTTTCTCAGACTCTGATTTTTAATGTGTATTTTCTCTCTCTCCTCTGACTTATTTTATTTTTTTTTTGGAGAGATTTTTGCTATAGGGCGAGTGCGCTCGCCAGACAGACATAGAGACAGAAAGTGAGAAATCACCCCCTAGGGGGGATGGTCACGCCGCAATCCCTTCTCCTCCATTCTCCTCTCGGGATCTTGGGCACGCACGCACACATGCCCGGCATGAGTTTTAAGCCACCGGGTCCAGGACGCGAACCGCGGTCGACTACGTGGGAGTCCAGCGACATAGCCATTACGCTAACTGCTGGTTCCCCTCCTCTGACTTTTTAATTTTAATCGACTAAGGGTGTGTGTGCTTGCCAGAGAGAAAGAGAGAGAAAGCATACCCTAATAGGGAATGGTCATATCAAAATGCTTTTTTCTCCACTTCTCTGTCCCACCAGGATTTGGGGCACACACACACACAAACAAAATACTTGAAAAACACTCTGTGGGGCGAAGATTTGACTGCAGTCAGCCATGTGGGATCCAACTGCCTTTGTACAGGATTAACTATTGTGATAGGGGCTGGCCTTCCTTTTTTAACTTTAATAATACTTAATTTAATCCATTTAATACCATATGTCAGATTTCCAATGCTTTTTAAAATATCTGTATTGTTTTTATGAGGATGAGGTTTTCTCCTCATATGATGACATGATCTGAGTCTCTTCCACTGATTCTCTGTTGTATATTCTCATTTGACAAAGTGCCATAATAAGAAGAGCAACCCTTCGTAACAACTGAAAATCGGGGCCTTGAATGCCGTAAACCTCAAAGAATACTGTGTTTGTTTGTTTGTTTTTTGGTAAAGAAGAAACTAATTGAATTAGTATTAGGAGATTGTCAATATTTGGATAATGATCTGTTCCCCCAAAGTTTCATGGTTTGGAATTTGGTCTTAATGGGTGGTGACTGGATATCCTCCAGAAATTCATGTGTTGATACTTGATTTTACTGATTATATTGTAAAGGTTTTAACTAAAAACCAGGCTAGAGCTGCAGAGCATGATAACATCATTAGGACAGGGCCTCCATGATTTAGAGCATATAAGTTGAAAAGAATGAGACCAGAATAAGCCACATGGATACAGACTACTACACTTTGCCTTGCTAAAAATTGTGCCTTCTGCCATTTTGCTACATCCTTTGGACTTCCCAACCACCAGAATTGTGACTCAAAATAAATGTCCTGTCTCTTAAATTCACCTAGTATTATTAGTTATTTGTGTTAGCAACACAGTTAACACATCGAGACAGGAATTTTCCAACCAGGCTTTTATTTATTTATTTTGCTTGTGGTGACTCACAGACTGGTTGGCCCTTCCCTTAGAATGGCATGGGGTTAGACTGTTGAATGGTCACATAATAAAGAAGTACAGGGAATGGTACACAAATCTTAGTCTCAGTAAAATATCTGAGAAATAGTCCTTAAACTACTACTGTGGTGTCCATGGCTTGTTTTTGGTTACAATAACCTACCGAATGAAGCAAGAGCCTCATCTGAAGTTGGTATCTTGTAGGGATTCCATTACTGAATTTCTTTACTGAAACAAGATCACATCCCTAGTTAACATCTGCTTTTATTAAAAAAAAAATAGAAAACAAACTTGAGAACACATGGATGAAATTATTATCACTATCCTCAGTTATATTTGAGAATTTCTCACAAAAGTGATGGAAAAATTGAAGTAATCTTTATAAGAGAAAATAGAAATATGGAGAACAGTCCTAGGCAATTAATATACATATATATACATATATATCAGAAAAATATTACAGATAATTATAAAATACAAAGAGAGGAAAAGTTTATTCAGATAAGCACTAGAGTTTTCAGCTTACAAACACTTAGCAAATAAAATTTAGAAAAAATAAACAAAAAGACACTGTATCTAAACTTAACCTGCAGCATATTTTGATTTTTAGGAAAAAAAAATCCAAGCACATTCACACAGAAGAAACAAATTATTTATAAATTATATCTATTTCACAGTTTTAAATACTAGGAGATACTCTTTAGCTCTTGAGAGATAAAGCATAATTTAGGCATTCTATTCTAAGTCAACCTATTGTTCATATGCATAACAATTTTTCTTTGAGAGATTTTGCAAGCTTGCTGAAGAGACAGAGAGGCAGTTTAAGAGACAGAGAGGCAGAAGGCAAGAAGTCATTCCCTAGGGGGATGGCCACATCATAATCCCTTCTTTACCATTCTCCTCTCAGGATCTTGGGCACGCATGCACTGGTGCCCAGCATGAACATTTGTTTTGTTTTAGATCGTTTTTTTTTTGATAGGTATTTTTGTCCTGCCACAATCCCTTCTCCATTTTCTTCTCAGGATCTTGGGTACTCAGGCACAAGCACCTGGCATGAGGTTTAAGCAACTAGGTCCAGGACTTGAACTGCAGTCTGCTACATGGGGGTTCAGCAATATAACCATTACGCCATTTGCTGGTCCCTCTCAAAGGCAAGTTTTAAAAAAATGTCCAAAGTAAAGATAAATTGATACTCTGGAACAGAATTAGAATAATACAGTATCTTCTCAATTTGCTTTTTAAAGCTAAAATAACCAGATAATGAGCCTCACTAAGAATGGGTACTTGCACACACATAGGCAAAACTGAGGATCAATCTCACTTATAGAAATAAATGCAAAAAAAATTCTAATTAAATATTAGCACATAGAAGCTGGAACAATATTTGAAGAATAAATCAATGAACAAATGCTTTTATTTCAGATATACAAGGATTCTTTTTTTTTTTCAAAAAATGTTTATTTCTCAGAGTCAGAGAGAGAGAGATACCTGTAAAAGGGTCTTGATCCTGAGACCTAGCCCCAGCTGCAGTCTGCCCTTGATCATAGGGATGTACACGTCCTACATAATGTACATGTCCCACAAAATACATAATGACTTTCCTGATGAACTTATAGTTTAACATTAAGTAGTAGACTAATATTTAAATACCAGAGGAAAAATATTCTTAGTAGACACAACTTTTACTTATTAAGATGCAACACCTGATCTTGATCTTAAAAATAAAAGTCTTATTACCCTATGATAGGAGAGAAAGTCCTTAAAATGATTATTCTTAGGGGCCAGTAGGTGGCATGGCAAGCGACTAGATTCCCACATGGCTGACTTCAGTTTGAGTCCTGGATCTGGTGGTTTGAAATGTGCACTAGGCTCATGTTTGTCCATGGCCAAAGTACTAAGTGAAGAAGGGAGGAGAAGAGATTTTTGTCATGGCCATTCCCTGGGAGGTGATTTCTCATTTTCCCTCTCTCTGTATTTCTCTGTGTCCCTAGCTGGTATATGTACCCTATACAAAACAGAAAACAAAAACAAACAAAAACAAAACAAAACAGACAAAAAAAACCCCCCAAAAACAGTCTGAAATCAAAGGATAACATGATACTTAATGGTGAAAGGCAAGAATAATGTTATTGAAGTTGGGAATAAATGCACCATCAGTTATTAATATTATTTAGTATTGGTTTTATAATAGATGTGATAAGTAAAAAAATCAATGAGTTATAAATATTAGAATAAAAAAGATACAATTATCATTATGTGCATATCATAGAAAAGTAAAGACAATCAATATAAAAGTATGACTTCAAATATTAATTTACTTAAGAAAAAGACAGGAGAAAACTGACCAAAAGTTAACAGTGGTTTCGCCGTATTGTAGAATGCTGGATGATTCATATTTCTATGTTTCTTTTCCTTAACACAAACAAAATTTTGAAAGTTCAAAATAAATTTAAAAATTCTTCTTTTAAAAAAAGTAATGATGATATTCTTAGTTTTATGCATATGAATATTTTAGCAATTAAATCGGTATCTTCCCATGTGTAGTCTGTAACCATTTCAGCATATTTCACCTGGAGCATTTCTTTAAAAATTTGACTCATGTCATACCTATTGAACGAGACTATTCTGATGCAAGCCTGAGAACCTGTACTTTAAACAAGTACTCCAAATTATTCTTGTGCACATTAAAATTTGAGAATAACTAGTTGAAGGACCTTGTTCAGCTTGTACATAAACTAAAAGCATTTGGTAGAACAGAAAACAGAAAAAAAGTTATGGAATCTCTGATTTGACCTTCACTTGTCACAGATGGATTTAGATATGAAGTTGTAAGTTGCCAAGAGAGTGAAGTGAGTCTCAAGAATCAGTAAGTCACTTCTCCTCATGGTCCATAGAGTGCATCTCCATCAGGTGCTCATGAGCTGGAGACAACTTCTTCTTCTTCGGTAAACTCTCATCATCCTGGAGGAACTCTAAGTTCTGCTAGGAGAGCATTGTCAGTCATGTTTACCACTGTATCCCCACAGCATCTGGAACATTGTAGGTGCACAATCAATATTCATTTAAGGAAAACCTAAATGAGAAATCGACCATTTCTTTGGGAACCCCGTGGCTCTAAGGCAATCACAGGGGAGTCAGGTTTGTGTTACTTAGTTTTCCTCTCACATCTTACCCCCTTTCCTCAAATTTCATTGTGAACTTGAAATTTCAGAGAAATGAGAAGTGGAACTCTTATCTAAGTGATATATGGAAAATTGTTGGCACTTAATGTCTGCAGTTTAGTGGATTTAGTTTCAGTACTCAAAGGATATTCTTTTATTATATTTCCTGGAAAATAGAAAATAAGTGAATGTCCTAATAGTTTATGTTGTTTTCTATAAAGAGAGTTGTGTCCATCTCCTTTGGTAGGAATGAATGCTAAAGATACCTGTAGCAGTGGTGGGATGATAAACCCTGGGATATTGAGTTGTCTATTGTTTCAGTGTACTTTTCTGTCACTAATAACTGAATACCATGCTGGGTAATTTATAAAGAACAGGCATTTATTTAGCTCATGGTTTTGGAGGTCTAAGTTCAAAGGGCCAAATTTTTGAGGGTCTTCTGGTTTGGGGGAATTCTGCAAAGTCCCAAGTTATGCAGGCATAACATGGCAAGAGCTTGCAGATTCATGTCCTTGTCCCATCCTTTCTCCTAATAGGTTCATCAGGATTAGTCATGGTAAGGGCCCCACACAGGTCAATTTATCTCATCCTATTCATGTCCCAAAGGCCCTACCTTTTAATACCATAGTAAGATTAAATTTTCACCTTCTTAATACCTTCACAATACAACTAAATTCAATGCATAAATATTTTTGAGAAACATCTAAACAATAGCACCTATTAACTGGGACATATCTTATACTAGTTTTCTATTTCTGCTGTAAAGAGTTATTTTAAATTTAGTAGCTTAAACCAATGCTAATTTATGATCTTATATCTCTGCAGGTTGGAAACAACACACAGGTATCATTGGCTTAAAATTAAGGCATTGGAAAGGTTACATCCCTTGCAGGAGGCTCTAGGGTAGGATTTGTTTAATTTGATTTTTTAATTTCTAGAGAGAGACCCTGTATTCCTTAGCTCATGGCCTCTTCCTCCTTCACATCTCCCTCTCTGATTGTAAGATCAGTTGTTAAAGATTTCATATATTTAATACCCATGTGATTAAATTGGGCTCACTTGAATAATCTAGGATGCTCTTGCATTCTGAAGGTTCTTCATCTTAATCACATCTGCCAAGGTCCTTTGGCCATGTAAGTTAACATGTTCACAGGTTCCAGGGGTGAGAATATGAACATTTTGTGAGAGTCATTCTTCAACATACCACAGATTCCATAGGACACCAATATTTCACAAATGTTTTAGAATATGGGAGAGTGTAGACATGCTTATTTTTTCCATAACAGAGTGTCTTTGTTCTGCAACTAAATCAGACAAATGTTCATACTGTGAGTGCCAGAGGTTGCAAAGAATTTACTGCTTAGAGAGGAAAAGAACTGAAGGCTTTATTTATAAACAAGATGCTTCATTTGGCCTAAAAAAGTTGAACTGAGATTCTGTTCTTGCCATGAAGATTTGACAGAGAAATAACTGTTTTAATGTAAACCAGCATGCTCCTTTTTTAAGTGACAGAATCTGCCACCTCATTCTCTATTCAGATGGGGAATTTGGGTAGATGTTATTTGGAATTTATGGACATTTGGAGAATGGGATATTGGAATCCTGAAATTTTAGAGTTAGACATTATCTATCATTGAAAGAAATTACTTCTGTTTTTTTTTAATAAACTAAAGAAAAAGGCAAGAGAAGATCTCTGACTGTAATTTTATTGATATATATGTGTATATATATATATATATATATATATTAATAATGACCCTGAGATAAACTAAATACACAGGACACTGCACAAGATTGCTCAAATTTAATTAAGACACAGGTAGGGGTTGAGTTGGTATATTTATACACTCTGTATGTCAGTTATTTGCAGAGGGACATTAATAATCTGAGGCGAGTGTGACCTATATTTGTCTGAGTATGTAAATAATAAAGTCTTTCTGCCAAAAGTTAAAATTGTTTATAGCCTGTAGAGAATTTCATAGTAACTATTTTTATCCTGTCATTTCTCTGTATCTTATGTAAACATCACTCGAAGAGGATTATCTGCAAGCAGGAATTAGTTAGCATTAAAAATAAGATGTACTCATCAAGCTTTCAACAGAGATACCATTTTCCAAATTGACATACTGTCAGAGGCCTTCATGACTGCAAAGACATCATAAAGTGAAAAAGGGGCCACACGCCTAAGTGATCCAAACATCCTTTCTTTCTACACAAATCTCTCTTGACAACTGGAATGAATTCCCATGTGTATGCCAAGAATGTGTGTATGTGGTTGTGTGTGTGTGTGTGTGTGTGTGTGTGTGTGTGTGTATGTGTGTGCTGGGTGTCTCTTTCTGCCAGTGAACGACCAATTTCACTATAAATCACTGAGAGTGTTCCTTTAGATTCCTGAATATTTTGGCAGTGGATCCAGTTGTTGATCTGGTTACCCACCTGTCACAGTGGCCAACCTAGAAGCAGTGATGAGCCTTGGAAACATGAAAAAAATAGGAATTTAAGGGCTCCAGATGTTTTCCTGCCTACTGAAGTCCTGTGGTCCCGGATTTCTCTATCCTTAGTTTGGAGGTAAAAGACCAGGTAAGTGTGGTGGTTGATGAGGCCCCCATGTCAAAAGGCTTAGTTTTTTGGTTTTTGGCTTTGTTATTTTCAGTTTTTAGATTACTTTTAGAGAGAGAAAAAAGAGAGAGAAGGAAGAGAAGAGAAGGAGAACAGGCACCTTCAATAGGATTTTGTCACCCTGTGATCTCCTTCTTCCAGCCCGCTAGCTAGTCAGAATTTTGGGCACCACATATTTCAGGTGGACTTAGGAACCAAACCCATGGACAGCCATATGGCTTCCAGAACTTCAGGTCAATATGCTTTTGACTGTGCTACTGTGGCTGGACTGAAAGGCCTAGTTTTAAATCCTGTTTTTGTCATTTTTTATTTGAGAGATTTGAAGAGAGACTGTAAACTTTGAGGACCTCCATTTTCACATCTACAAAATGGGGTTTGAAATAGTACCTATTTCATAAGATGGTTGAAAGAATTAAGTCATTTGATATCAATAGGATGCTTAGAATAACACCTGACACAAACTGAACATTCCGTGAATTACTATATATTTTTTCTTGTTTGAAGTCATTTTGCAAGAAACATTTTATAAAGAGTTGTGCAAATAACTTTTTCAGTAAGCTGAATCCTTTCTAGGAATGCTCTTTCAAGAGTTATGCATATGAAAGAAGGTATAGGAGATAACTTAAATAGAGAAAAAACCTGACAGTCTCAGGATACACTATTCTTATAAGAATAAGAACATCTCTTATTCTTTCAGAGGGTGGAGGCCCACCTCTCTCTCCTCAATATTTGATCAGTTAGCTGTGTAATCATAGTACTATACTTCTTTTTTAATTACACAAGTTACTGGGTTGGGACTTGGGTAAGGCGAGTAAGGCACTAGATGAAAGCACAAATTTATATATATATATATGTGTGTGTGTGTGTGTGTGTGTTTATTACACATGCATCCCAATGCCTTTTTTATTTTTTGGAGAGATTTTTGCTATAGGGCATGTGCGCTCGCCAGAAAGGCAGAGAGAGACAGAGACAGAGAGATAGAAAACAAGAAATCACCTCCCCAGGGGGAATGGCCACACCGCAATCCCTTCTCCTCCATTCTCCTCTTGGGATTGTGGGCATGCACGCACATGCGCCTGGTGTGACTTTAAGCCACTGGGACTGGGACTCAAACCACAGTCGACTACATGGGAGTCCAACAACATAGCCATTATGCCAACTGCTGGTCCTCCAATGCCTTTTTAAAAGAATTATTTTTATTTAATTTTAATTTTTAAAAGTTTATTATTATTATTCTTTTTAATTTGACCAAAGATACAGAGAGAGAGAGGGAGATAGATAGATGGGGTTTGAAATAGTACCTATTTCATAAGATGGTTGAAAGAATTAAGTCATTTGATATCAATAGGATGCTTAGAATAACACCTGACACAAACTGAACATTCCGTGAATTACTATATATTTTTTCTTGTTTGAAGTCATTTTGCAAGAAACATTTTATAAAGAGTTGTGCAAATAACTTTTTCAGTAAGCTGAATCCTTTCTAGGAATGCTCTTTCAAGAGTTATGCATATGAAAGAAGGTATAGGAGATAACTTAAATAGAGAAAAAACCTGACAGTCTCAGGATACACTATTCTTATAAGAATAAGAACATCTCTTATTCTTTCAGAGGGTGGAGGCCCACCTCTCTCTCCTCAATATTTGATCAGTTAGCTGTGTAATCATAGTACTATACTTCTTTTTTAATTACACAAGTTACTGGGTTGGGACTTGGGTAAGGCGAGTAAGGCACTAGATGAAAGCACAAATTTATATATATATATATGTGTGTGTGTGTGTGTGTGTGTTTATTACACATGCATCCCAATGCCTTTTTTATTTTTTGGAGAGATTTTTGCTATAGGGCATGTGCGCTCGCCAGAAAGGCAGAGAGAGACAGAGAGACAGAAAGCGAGAAATCACCCCCCAAGGGGGATGGCCATGCCGCAATCCCTTTCTCCTCCATTCTCCTCTTGGGATTGTGGGCATGCACGCACATGCGCCTGGTGTGACTTTAAGCCACTGGGACTGGGACTCAAACCACAGTCGACTACATGGGAGTCCAACAACATAGCCATTATGCCAACTGCTGGTCCTCCAATGCCTTTTTAAAAGAATTATTTTTATTTAATTTTAATTTTTAAAAGTTTATTATTATTATTCTTTTTAATTTGACCAAAGATACAGAGAGAGAGAGGGAGATAGATAGAGAGAGAGAGAGAGAGAGAGAGGAAGAAAGACACCAGGTCTGGAATTCAAACCATGGTTGACCATATGGGAGTTCAGCACCTTAACCACCATACCACCTGCTGTATCCCCAATGCCGTATTTTAAAAACTCCAAAAATAATGTAAAAAATTTATTATGAACAAAATATAAGATTTTTAAAGAATGACAAGATCAGAATTACTGATTTTTCCTTTGGTTTCAAACTCCAATATGGCTTGACATAGCCCCCTGTAATGCATTAATATAATTCAAAAATATGTGAATAACAATGGTTAACATTAACATGACTGTGTGCTAAGCACTATGGTATGTGCTTTAAATAAAGTAACTTGATTAATACAGATACAGCCTTTAACTCATTACTAAACTTAAGTTAAATGGTTTATGTCAAGCTAGAGACTGGTGGAGTTGAGATTTTAAACTAGACTATCTGACTATAGGCTAATGATCCCAGTGTTAACTACTCCAGCTATGTACCTTATAATTCACGGACTACTCATCCTAGTTACTTGTGGGTGCTTGCTAAAGAATCGGATTTCTAGGTGCAGTCCTAGATGTACTGAATCAATTACTGGTGGTGAGATTTGGAAATGGGCATTTGACAAGCACTTGCTTTCCAATATTCTAATTCATGATCACATTCTTTATGAAGTTCACCACTATTAAGAGTTTATCCTTTTGGCCTTTGTATCTCTACGGATATTTCTCTACTTGTATGTTCCAACTTCAGAAAAGAAGGTCCATAAATATAATACGTCATCTTATCTTTGCTTCAAAGTGAAATCAGTGTCAACAGCATGCTTCAATGCACTGTTGTTTTATAATCATGTCACTCATATATCCTTTCTTATGGAAACATTGATTTTTGGTCAAATGATTGTTTCTTTCTCAAAGGTAATATTACAACCATTTGTGATTATATAACAACCAATACAATTGGATTTATGTCTTCTACTTTTCAATATGTTTTCTATAGGAACCTGTAGAAAACAGTTTATATATATTCTATGTCTCTTTTCTTTATGATTAAATTATGTTAACACAATTGACAGACTAGCTATACTTTTTAAAAAGGTGATTATTTCTAGGGCTTACAATATGTACCTTTAACTTACCTTCTTTATTGAGTATTCTTCAAATAATATAATATCACCACACATTTATTGAAATATTGGGGTGTCGGAAAAGACATCACATATTTTTCTATGTCTTTCTATGTAAAAATGTGTCGTGCCTTTTCTGAAGACTCAGTATTTACAAATCTTTCTCTGGGGTACTTCATTGCTTTGTCCTTTGTCATTATTTTCATGTGTTTTATTGCTACATATGTTAGAAAGTCTGTACTACTCATTGACCTTATTACTCATTTTATTCTAAATGGTCAATTATCTTTCAAAGATATTTTTAACATTAAAAAATATGTTTTGATATTTACTTACATTATTTACCATTTCTGGTGTTCTCATATTTTTGTGTAGATGCAAATTTCTATCTGACATCATCTTCCTTTTGGTGATACGTTCTTTCAGCGTTTATTTGCCTGAAAAAGACTTTAATTTACCTTTTTTAAATAAATGTTTTTTTCTGGGTATAGAATTCTTGGTTGACAGTGTTACTTCAATACTTTAAAAATGTCATGTCATTGTCTTTTTGCTTTTATAGTTTTTCACAGAAAATGTACTATCATTCTGATTGTCAGTCTACTACATGTAATGTTTTCTCACTGAATATTTTAGAGATTTTTTTTCTTTATTACTATTTTTAGCAATTTGAAAATGATGCATCTTGAGCTGATTTTCTTCACAGTTATTTTACTTGGCATGTGTTGAGCTTCATGAGTCTGTGGGTTTTTAATGTTCATTAAGTCTGGAAAAATGTTTTTGACCATTAGTTTTTCAAATACATTCTTTTCCCATTTCTTGCATGTTAGGTCACTAGCTATTGTCCTATAGTATGTCTCCTTATGCTCTGTTCATATCTCAATATTTTTTCCTTTGTGTTTTATTTTGGATACTTTAGCTTGCTATATCTTCAAATTCAATTATTTTGTTTTCTGCAGTGTCTAATCTGTTATCAGTCTTACCTAGTTCATCTTTTATGTCAGATATTGTTTGATTTGAGTCATTTCTGTATACTCCATTTATCTCCTTGTCATGCTCACTTTCCCCCTTCTTCCTTCTTCAACATATTAAGCATTTATCATGATTGTGTTAATATTCTTATATAGTACTTCTGCTATCTTTTTCTCTATGAATCTGTTTCTATTGCTTAACATATTTTTATATAATTCCTTTCAATTTCTTTTATACATTTAATCACATATGTCACTTAGCTTGCAAAGTGAATATTACAACACGTATATATTTCTCCTCAATCCCATTGGGAATACTATACACATCCTCAACAGACAATAACCCATTTCTCTGTCTTACAAGTGCCCTGCCCCTCCATTTCTCTCCCCAGTGTCCCTCCTTAGTCTCTCCTCCTTCACCTACCCTCTTCCCTCTAGGAAAATATTCTTGTAAACTATGCATCTATGTATCTTTACCCTAAAGATAGGTCATAGTTTCCCACATTTTTTGCATGTCTGGTAGTTTGTGACTGGATGACTACATTATGAATTTTATGTACTTGGGTGCTAAATTTTGTTTTATCCTTTAAATGGCATTTTATGTATTCTAGGTTATAATTAAATTATTTGGAATACATTCCCAAGTCAAAATGATACTGGGGACTCAACCATTTCTCATTGTGTCAAGAGGTCTTTCCACTCAGTGCAGTTGGAACAGAGCTATTTTCAGCCCCATATGAGCTTCAGGAATTGTTTCTCCTTTCCCTGGTCTTGGATAGTTTTCTTTCACATACATACATATCAGTACTCAACCCAAAACTTGAAGATGCCCCCTTTCAGATCTCTGGAGTTATTTCTCTGTGCAATTTCTCTCCTCTCTTCATACTCTGCCTACATTAATTCTAGCTCCTTTAGTCTATTTGAATTTTAAATGTTGTTTCCTCAATTCAGAAAGACCTCTAACTCTGTTTGGGCTCCCCTTTTCTGTACTGCAGCCAGAAAGTTCTCCAGACTGTAACTGGGACCATCATAAGGCTCACTTTATTTGTTTTACTTCTCTCAGAGATCACTTGGCCTGTACTACTTGACAAATATTTGAATATCATTGTTTCAAATATAAATATATATATATATATACATATATATATGTACATGTATATATGTATATATATATACACATATATACATATGTATATATATGTGTGTGTGTGTATAAAATAATTTCTGTTTTTCTAGTTGTTTAAAGAAGAGAATACATCTGGTGTACATTAATTCATCATTACTGGAATTAGAAGTCCCCTTAATAGTACTAAGGTATTCATTTTTTACCACGGTCCTTCCATTCTCATAAATTAGGAATACTGAGGATCAGAGTTATTTAATAATGTTGAGGAATGGTATAGCATAGAGATTGAGAGCATGGCTGGGGGACCAGCATCTTGGGTTCAAATATTTGCTTTCCACCAGTTCATGCTCCTTCTGAAGAATGAGACTCATAAACATGCTGTCCTGAAGATTTGGTGTGATCTTAGTGTAATTGAAAAATTAATCTTAGTAATTTTTTATTAGCATATATACATCGAATGCATTATTTAAATTTCAAGTATTCAAATGAAGGAGCTATTCGTGATGTAAAGTTACTGGCCACCCTCCCCCGTGATACAAGTCAAGTAAGCAGCAGCGAATTCAGTCTGGGGATATAAAAACCTAAGCTGAAGGGTCACAGATGTTTATGCTGCCTCTGGGAGGCCAATGCTTTGGTAATTTTGGCAACCAAGTAAGTGCAAATATCTTGGATACATTATTCTGTTTTCCCTCCTTTTCCCCTTC
>NW_006160041.1:5272149-5273635 GCF_000334495.1 Tupaia belangeri chinensis | reverse complement strand
CCTTATACCCACACTATACCAATTCAACTCAAATTCAACTCACAGCCCATGCAAATGTTTTGGATGGCATCCTTGCTTGAATGATGATGCCCATGGGGGCTGGACAGTTTTCTGTAATTTCCTTTCAGGTTCAAAAATCTATGGAAGACTATTTCAACGAACGATTAATATCTTTCAGGAGGTCATATTTCTTCTTAGGTGTCTTGAGCACATACTGAGAAAAAAAAGTAAGAAAAAAATAGACCTTTTCTATTTATAAAAAAATTGGATAGAAACATATTGAGAGAGAGAGAGAGAGAGAGAGAGAGAGAGAGAGATTTCTTTTAAACTTATTTGTTAAGACTGGTAAATTCAGGGTTGAAAACCCCTGTAAAAGCCCTCAACACTACAGAAGGTAATTAGAGGATTACAGAGCCACCCTTCTTTTCTTCCCAGCTCATCTACATTGCTAAACTCTTAAAATGACAATCTGTTGTTTTCTAATGAACATGGCCTTCTTTTCTCAGAATTCTTAGTTGATGTGACTCTTCTATCAAAAGGATAGTTCTTTTAAAACTAATCTGTTTTTCTTATAATCTGGGGTCACTTCAGGCCTTTAATGGTTTAGAGGGTTTAATATTTTGAAAATTTCTTCATTTCTTTTATGTCTCTGTCATTTCCCTTTATGATTGCATTGGAATGGAATTTCTTCTCTTTAATTATAAGTCACTAGTGTTCTTCACATCTTGCTCCCCAAACAATGAGGAACAGCTGGTTCTTCCATGAGGTAGGGAGGCACTGAGACTGATTCTCTCCCTTATGCTGAGAAGTCCTGTTAGGAATGTACCATGGTTAAATGTAAGTTCCTCTGTTTGTTTACCCACAGTTGCATGACTGACCTTGTTAAATGAAACCTGATGAAAGAGAAGGCAGACTCACATCACCATCTCACTCGTTTTTGTTTTCTTGGCCCACTGAGTACATTTCCCCAAGTTTCTGGCATTTGATTTCAAAATTTATTTGGAGCAATTCTGCTGTTACGTATCTAAACACAGATGCATTATAAGCTCTTTGGGTTTTGTAAACACAGCTTTTCAAAGTAGTTAACTTTGTGATATAAGAAAAGAAGTTTTATGTGTTTGCAAGTGTTTTGCTTCTGGAGTTGTGGATGTGGTGGGTACATTAAATAATCAAAGTTGTACTCTTGGATGAAAAGTGCACTATAGAAGCATTGGACGATGAAGAGTCTTCTGCTATTGAGATTTGGTCACTTAGCCTTAATTCACAAAGAAATTCTCAGATAATGATTTTAATTCCCTGATGAACCATCCAAAGTGAAATCACTATCCATTCAAAAATCAATGCTTGTGCAGATGGAAGCAGTCAAAAAATCTGAAGCAAAATGTCAAATTACATAATGTTACCCTCATCACTCCTGAGACTATCACATGTTACCATCATAGCTCCATTCTCAAGGGTGTGCTTCCCTACACATTGGAAGTAGGAA
>NW_006160041.1:5240622-5272136 GCF_000334495.1 Tupaia belangeri chinensis | reverse complement strand
TGGAAGTAGGAATTATTAAATTATAAATATTATGTAGACTCATGAAAGCGTGGTTAAATCTGGAGCACATTTTAGAGAAAGGGCTTGTTGTGTTTCCATGGTCTTTCTTATGGGGCACATTTTGGTTTTATAGATGGGTATAACTATAGAGAAAGTTTGAGTAAACAGATGCAGAAAATTTAAGATTTTATAACCACAGGTCTCTGTCTGATTTAGAAAGTTGCTATAGCCATCCTAGTGGAGAAATGTGTGTTCATTTCCTTAGTGATGCTTAACATCCAACATTTTGTAGTGTCTATAGCAGCAATTTTCGATTTTGGTAGGGAATCACAATACCTGTGGAACTTTAAATAAAAATACAGCCCTATTCAAGACCTACTGAAAATAAATTTGTGGAGGTCAAACCTAGGGGTTACACTTTTTTAATTTTTTAAAAAATTTTAAGACTCACATGTGATTCAGATAAATATATAAGATGAAGAATCTCAATGCACTCAAAAAAATTTCAGGTTTTATTTTGGAAAACTTTATCTTTGTATTCATAACCTAGAGAATTATCAGTTGAATTGATAGTCAATTAAAAGACTCTGGAATATTCAGGTAGACCTTTTTGTTGTTGTAGTTTATAGAGATTTTAAAAGAATCTAATTTGAGAATGAGATAATATTCATTGGGAACATCTCTTCTCTCTCTTTCTTCCAACTTTTTATTCTGAAATAAACAAGCACCACCATTACTACTTCCCTCTTTTGAGTCTACTTTGCTATATACCAGACTTGTACTTCCCATTTTGTGTCTCATTTACTCTTTGTGTTTATCTTACAAAAAACGTATAATCATACCCACTATGCCAATTAGACAATTTGATCTGAAGCAGTTAGAGCAATTGTTCAAAAGTCAGAATTTAAATTCAATCTGATTCCAAATTTTTTTCACCATTCATCTTCTCTGTTTACTTCTTTTCACCTTTTTTACTTTTCCCTCTCAACTCCTGTTTGCTTTCATTCTTTTCTTGTTTTCTTTTCCTTTCTGGTCCATAAGAAGTGTGTCAGAAAAATGAGAGAAAAGGATACACTTGTCTCACGAAAGTTCTTGGTAACAATGATTGCCTCAGTCTTCTTGTAAATATTTCCACTTAGAGAAGTTCTCACAGTTACTGAGTTGACAAACCTTGGTTTGGTATGCTTTGACTAATGGAATATTTATATTTTTTGACTGCTTCATTTTAAAGAATGTCCTGGGATTTGCTCAAGAAAATATAAAAACCTGCTGTCTTTGTTTCCATTTCCAGACCCAGACATGACCCCAGTATAGGAAGCATCTGCTTTTAATTTCACATCTTTTCTATCTTAAAATCCATTTTTCTGAACTGGGATTTAAAGTAGCTCAGCAAACAGCAAATGTGTAATGTAGGTAATGAAGACAGCAACTTGGTCAAGGAGTAGCAGAAATAATAGGTGTCTCTCTGGGATATTGAGGAACTCTAGGACCTGGTCTTTGATGGATTCATTTATATCCAATTTGCATGTCCCATGAGCCCTTGCAAATCTATCTGCTCAATCACCTGTGCTTCTCAAATACTGCCAAAGAAATCCTCCTTTATATTCACTTTTCTGTCTAGGTGGGACAGGGAGGAAATGAGGTATGGCTAAAAAGTACTATGCAAAATAAGAAAGTAATTTAAAAATTGATATGGTATGAGGAACAAGTTCAACCCTTTCTTCAGAACTGAAACAAGCATATACTTTAGTCAACTTCCACATAATATTTTATAGTATTTGGGTAGAAATTTTCAAGGAGACTAGTTTCTAGACCCAGGAAACATAGAGATGAGTGATTTCTCTTGATCATGGTGAGAGCTGAAGAGATGAACAAAATTAGCAAGACTGAATATATCGCTTAGTAAAATATTTTGCACATAATTGATGCTCAGTGAATATTTGCTAACTTATTAAGAGATTAGGAATACTCTAAGAAGGTGCTAAAGTTGATAATTATGTTTTAGTGGAGTGATTTGGAATCAGAAATGTCTATTCCTGACATTAAGATCATGAATGACCCTTGGCAAGTGACATAGCAGAGGTTCTGCTGCTGCTTCTATTAAATGAGGTTTAGGGCATCTTCCTCATAGGTTGTTGTGAGATTTTGATAAAGTGCTATATGTGGAATTACTTTGTACATAACAACTATGAATTATCAATCAAGGAAATAGCTAAAACTTCACATCACAGATATCCAATGTGGATTTGAATTTTGGTAGAGAGTCATTAAAGAGAAATTAAGAGGTGTCAAGTTACATAGACTACATGTTTTTGGATCTAAAATTATTACTGTTGTTAAAGAAAAAAACTCTGGCTTATGGTAAACAATTGTTTTGGGTCAAGGATCATATCTTATTAATACTTTTCATTTCTGGTGGGATCTGCCTGGGGTAGATGGTTCATGCAGGTTTGAGAGGACAGATGAGTGGTTGGATAGAAGGGAATATGGCTACCTAGCTCTGCAGTCATTTTTAGGTTCTGAATGAAAAGCGTAATCATGACACTTGCTAAATATTTTGGTAAGACATGTAGCATTTTATTTCATTTCCCAGAAAGGCAGATAATGGCATGAAATGCTGCTGAAAGAATAAAGCTTGTCCTGTGTGATTAAAAACCACATTTTCGGAGTTAATATAATAGTCAATTGATGAGATGGCAAAACTGCTAAGTGACTGTTAAAGCAGAATAGAAATGGAAGGACTGTGCCATTGGTCTGTTTTCTCACATGCCTTAGAGCAGGCACTGAAATGCCTGCTGGAAATGGGCACCAATATTCTAATTGGGCATGGGGTGGGAAGGAGGGAATGATTTTTATTGGGGAGGCAGCTTCATATGTAATTAAGGACAATTGTGAATGAGACATTTACTTTAAGTTCCAAGGCTTATCTGAAGTGGTCAGAATTTCAAAATGCCACATTTGTGTGCTCACTTTGATAGGCTTGAGCTTTTGTGCTCTTATATTTTTTCCCATTAACATTTTGCACAGAGAACTGTGTGTGTTTGTAGATAGGCATACAAACTATTGGTGAATTCAACTGGGTAGTTCTTTGGCTGTACATACTTTTGATAGTTTGAAATCCTGTGTAAAGAAGCAAAATAGAAAAACTTGGCCTCTGGAGGCTAACAAGGTAGACATGAAGCTCTACAAACACAATCCAGTTCTTACTGCTTCTATGGGTATGCTTTCTTAGGATGTGTAAATGCACCTAGTTTAATCCTACTGAATAGAAATAAAAGGAGCAGATGTTGGGACAAAGAGGCCTATCTATGTCCATGGGCAACAGAGGATCCATTCTAGTAACTGGACAGCCAGATCCAGTCATAAAATCATAGTTATGATGCCTAATGTATACAGGAGAGAGAGACTTGGGGTTATGGGCAGTAAAGGATGACTACAGGCATGGAGAAATGATTTGTAGTCCATGTCTATATGTCTGAGTTTAACAGGTAAAAGTCCATTACTTAACTTTCCCCATCTTTAAAACCTTTAAGAATTCCTTGTGCTGGAAGGGGGCAGCAGATAGCATGGTGGTTGAGGTGCTGGACTCCTGAATGGCTGACCATGGTTGAAGCCCTGGACCAGTATTTCACTAGGCACATGTGCATGCCCAGAATTCCAAGAGGAGAATGAAGGAGAGGAGATTGTGGCCTGGGGGTGATTTCTCACTTTCTTTTTTTCCTGATCTGTGTCTCTTTCTGGTGAGCACACATGCCCTACAGTAGGAACCAAAAAAAAAAATTTCCTAGTATTAGGAGCAAATAGGATAGTATTATTAGGATCTAATAATACCATAAGTGTGGTTATAGAGAGCCTACCCACTGTTTATCAACAATTATTTATTGACACTATGAGGCAAGTGCTTTTGTAGATATTTAGGTTACAGTGATGAACAACCAATCTCCTTTCTGTATGGTGATATGATCTGGTGAAGACCAATGGTGATCAAGTAACCAGATAAACATGTAATATCATATAGGAATAAGTAAGATAAAGAAATATAAAGGAGGCTAACAAGATAATGATGTGCTGTCATAGAGTAAAGAGGCCATTTTAGAGGAAGTGCCAAGGATGGAATATCTGAGCTAAGAACAACTGAGAAAGGAACATCATGAAATAAAATGAGAGAAGCAGTCATTTGATGGTATAGGAGGGGTGTTGCAAGAAGATGCAGCAGCAGGTACAAAAGATTTGAAATGGGATCAAGCTGAAGAAAAGAAATCAGTATGCGTTGAGTTGAAGGATCACAAGGGAGAGAGTTGATACTAAAGGGACAGGCAGCATGAAAGCCAGGAACCACCATGGATAGAACTTAGATATTATTTGAAGTATGATGAGAAGCTATCAAATCTTTTGAATGGGTGAGCAATATACTTTGATACAATATTTTATTTTATTTTGTAGATACAAATATTTTATTTTCCAGAGGGCACATACACCCACCAGAAAGAGACAGAGAGAGGCAGAGAGGGAGAAGGAGAAAGAACCCCCAGTGGAGCATGGTCACACTGTAATTTTCTCTCCTTCATTTCTCTGTACCGTCAGAATTTTAGTCTTGAATGAACTGTGTCTAGCATGTTTTTAGCTGGGGTCAGAATTTGATGGGCATAGTTGGTCATATGGAATCTAGCTCCCTTAGCCATTAGGTAATGGGGCCAAACTGCCTTGATCTATATTTTAAACCCATCTTTCTACTGCCACGTAAAGACTAACATTCTTAGAGATGGTTACAGTGTAGAAGCAAAGAGCACAGATACCCCTCTTCATGATCTCTAGCTTACAAAGAAAGGGCAGAGAATACATCTCTTCATATTATTGCTTCCAGTGCTTTGCCTGTCACTTTGTAGATGTTTTGTAGATAATGATCATATTCCAGAAGGGTGAGTAAGGCATGTTTCTAATTTAGATTGAGGCAGAAATACCTTGGCCTCCCATGACTTAGTACTCTTCTCATTGATTAGTGTGTCCCCATAAAGGGTGAATTGCATTCCTCCTAGATCCAAAGTCTCTTAAATGATTTTCTGGGATCATGGAAAGATGATTGTAATACTGGCCAGGTAGCACTTGTAGGGGTATATTGGGGGACTTGTGAAAAGATCACATGAAATTAGGAAAACAAGTTTGAGTCATATACTAAGTTTAGCTTGAGGCTAAAAACCAAGGCTGGTTGGAGAAGCCAGTCATTTTGTTGTTAGGCACTTTGCAGATTTAAACCATGAGAGCATTAAAATTTTCCTCCCTCTTTGTCAGTACAAAGTATATCTGATAAGGTCAGTGAGTTTTGGATAAGAAATAGGTCTTTCTTTTTTGATGGGTCCCTCTGGAGACTTGTCTTGACCTGTGTCAATAAAATCGCCCTTTCCTAGCTAAATTAAAAAAAAAAATTCTGTGTAAGCACCCTCATAATTTTGATTTGTGAGTGTCAGGTGAGAGTGAGTGCTCCCACCCTTATTATAAAAACCATCTCTAGAGGAGATGAACGTTTTTAACTTCTATAGTCATGATGTAGTCATGCTTTGAGATCATCTGAGAAGTGCTTTGGAAGCACAAAGCATTATTACTATCATTACAGCAGTAATGACTATGATTATAATGCAGTTAGGGGGAGCTAAGAGGGATGGCAGTTCAGAATGAGTAAGCCTTACTCCTTGTGTATCTGAGTAAGATTTGCAGTATCAAAAACTTTGTGTGTGTGTGTGTGTGTGTGTGTGTGTGTGTGTGTGTTTGTGTGTTTGTGTCTGGTGGGTTATAGGAGGGCAAGTATGGGTGTTGAGATATTATTACTAGAAGACATGTACTCAGGTCCATGTTAGTACAATACTGTGCTCAGTAAACCATATTCTGTTCCATTCTACTTAAAACTTAGAGCACAGCTTTGCTTTGTGTCAGTAATAGTGTATTGGTATGGAATATTATTTCTCTGCATATCACCCTGGGTGTGGCGGTGATCCCAAAAGCTCTGAAGGCAGTAGGAGGTTGGGTTATAATGACTTATTTCAGATATTACTGCAATGGCTGTGGGTAATGAGAAGTGAGAGTGATAGAGTCTTTAGTTTAGTCATTTACTCTGTTTTCCCTATTTTCTTACTCTATCATTTTTTGGAACCTGTGAATCTGAGAAACATATTTACCTATTCACCGAGCATTTATGAAGTATCTATTTAATGCCATGCCTGGTGTAGATTGTAGGATTAATGGGATGAATATGACTTGTTTTATGCCTTAAAGGGTTTATAGGTTGGCGAGGGAGTCAAGCAAGAACATTGAGGGTTTGAAGTGCTAAATTCTTCAAGTTATTTTATTGCTTGAGTGTTGTAATCAAATTTGTATGTTAAAGGTCTCTCTCTGGGATCAGCATTCAGGGTGCATTTAGATGAGCTGGTCTGGAACCAGGGAGAGCCTTCAGCAATTACAGAAGTACAAGTGAGAGAAAAGGTGTCTGTTGAATCCTTTATACGATCTTTCATTTCAGGCCAGTTGGTATTATAGTGGTTAAGGTAGCTGGATCACACATAGTCAACATCACAGTTCAAGTCTTGAACCTGGTGGCTGGATAAACAGGCTGGGCACATGTGTATGCATGCCCAAACTTCCCAAAGAAGAGAGAAATAGAGAAGTAATTGCAGCATGACCTTCCCCTATGAAAGGTGCCTTCTCACTTTCTCTCTCCTCATTCTCTCTCTGCCAAGTGCATATACCCTCTTGCAAATTTAAAACAAACAAAAAGTCTTTTATTTCAGAAGCCCAAATTTCATATGAGATGAAGTAGAAGAGAGGATTGGGCTAGGATTTGGATAATGTATGTGGAGGAGTACACACACCTCTGATGGTAAGGCCTGGCTGCGGATGAACTAGAACAGTGATTATTTGCAGAGGCAAGAAATGCCTGGATATTTCCTTTGAGTTTGAGAGATTTTGTGCAGTTGAAGAATAGACTTAGAGTGGCTGGCAGGTGGCATGGTGATTAAGGGAGCTGGACTTCCACATGTTTGAGTCCTGGACCTGGTGGCTTGTTTTCTCATTTTCCATCTTTCTTACTCTCTCTCTCTCTGTCCCTCCCTGGTCAAATTAAAATAAACAAATAAATTAATTAAATTAAATAATTCTTTAAAAAAAAAAGACTAGAATTAGAATTGCTTTGCAAGAAGTTCTTCAAGAGGTTTAGAATTACATTTTCCCTTCTGGGCATATGGGTCATGGTCCTGAATGTTGCCTGATAAAGTGTATACAATAATAATGACCCAAATTATTACTTTGTTTATTTTATACTAGAGTGAATTTCTAAGAGAACTTCATGAAGACCCTTCCTTTGAGATTTGAGAATTATTCTAGGAGAGAGAGAAAGATAAGTCCTTTTTGACTGGGGTAGATACAATACATTTTAGGAGATTCCTGGTGGTTCATTCGGGCAGTGTTCAATAAATAAACTAACTCATAGGACTGTACAAGATGTACTCTATACATTCTTCCCTATTCTAGGAAAGCTATAAAGTCTATTATTTTTAAGATTTTACACTCAAAAAGATCTTTTTTTTTTTTTTTTTTTTTAGAGAGATTTTTGCTATAGGGCATGTGTGCTCACCGGAGAGACAGAAAACAATAAGTCACCCCAAGGGAAAATAGCCATGCCACAATCCCTTCTCCTCCGTTCTCTTCTCAGGATTTTGAGCACACATACACATGCGCCCAGCGTGAGTTTTAAGCCTCCTGGTCCAGGACTCAAACTGTAGTTATCTACATGGGTGTCCAGCAACATACACCATCTGCTGGTCCCAAAGATAATTTATAATTTCAAAGTTATAAAGTGCGCCTTTGTATCACTGGGAGGAATACAGTCATTGTGAATTAATGATGCAGACCACATTTACAG
This sequence comes from Tupaia belangeri chinensis, assembly GCF_000334495.1. Classification (NCBI taxonomy): domain Eukaryota; kingdom Metazoa; phylum Chordata; class Mammalia; order Scandentia; family Tupaiidae; genus Tupaia; species Tupaia belangeri. The sequence continues at coordinate 5,264,227 of NW_006160041.1, read as the reverse complement.
ACGGTTCAAGTTTTACTCAAATGTCAAAAGCTGTCTTTTGGGTACTTCTATAAAATTGCCTACATGCAAATATTTACTGGTAATAACAAAAGATGCTTAATTGAAGTAGGTCTAACTTCACAACAGCTGAGTTATAGAGTCTGGAGACCAGATGGTTTCTATTCCCTTTGAGGGTGTGGAAAAGAGAAATTATTTCTAATTGAACCGGGAAAGATAAAGTTAGCAACCTTTTTGTTAGTGCAAGTAACAAATAGACAGTGGAAGACCAATATCAAATCACCAAGGAAGTCTTTTTTAAATTTACTAGGGGGTACATGTGTGTGTGTGTGTGTGTGTGTGTGTGTGTGAGAGAGAGAGAGAGAGAGAGAGAGAGATTCAGAAAGCACTCCCATAGGGGCATGCCCATGTTGCAATCCCTTCTCCATTTTTCTCTCTCCTTGCACGTGCACATGCACATGTGCTTGTCTTGTTTTCAAACCACTGAGTCTGGGACTTGAACTGTACAGTTGGCCATGTGGGATCCAGCTGCCTTAACTGTCAGTCCACAAGCTGGCCTTGAAATAGCTTCTTTTTTTTTTTTGGAGAGATTTTCACTATAGGGCGCGTGCGCTCGCCAGACAGACAGAGAGACACATAGAGACAGAAAGCGAGAAATCACCTCCCAGAGGGGATGGTCACGCCGCAATCCCTTCTCCTCCATTCTCCTCTCAGGATCTTGGGCACGCGCGCACACGCGCCTGGCATGAGTTTTAAGTCACCGGGTCCGGGACACGAACTGCGGTGGACTACATGGGAATCCAGCGACATAGCCATTACGCTAACTGCTGGTTCCCCTGAAATATCTTCTTGATGGTCATTGTAACAAGACTCTAAAAGAACATGTTGCAACATTGCAAACTCTTCTTTTTTCTAATAATTTTGGTGATATACAAGTCAGGTACTTCTTAGAAGTCTATTCAGATACGGCAAAGAGGTTGGAAAAGCTTTTTAAGTCCTCTGTAATCTGTTTTTGTATGTTATATTTCACTGGAAATTACATTTGTTACATTTGCAAAAGCATGGACCATTGTTAAACAGGCTGACTGGGGCTAGGGGTGGATCATAGCATGAAGAGCCTGTTGGGGGTGACTATCTCTGTTCCTGTCTTTCTGTCTCTTTTTCTCTGTGTCTCTCTCACATAGAAGAAATATAATAGATAAACTTTTTAAAAGGTGATATCTAGTGATTATCTCAAAGCTTTCCATCTTTACCAGAAGCAGAAATAATGTAGGATACATGGGGATATTATATATAATGTGAAGTCACTCTGTCCATAACAGATTATTTTCTTTGGACATCCTCAAAAGAACCAGAAAATGGTTCCCCAACAAGATACATAAGTGTGATTTAATTGATATTTATTAATAACTTCTTATGATAGTCACCATATTTAGTGTTTTTATAAGCTCAATTTTATTACATTGTATTTTATTAAATAAAGAAACAAGCAAAAGCTATTAATGATTTATTTTTCCAGAATCATGGACGGAAGTAAGATTTGAAGCTTCAAACATGGAGATTCCTAAATTCTTTGCTGTGTATCTGTGCTCTTCTGTTCTCCCTGACATACAGGGAACGGGCAACTCCTTGGCTGTGAGACAGCGTGCCAGACAGCATCTCTGCCATGCCTACCAGCACCTTGACCTTCTCCCCACTCCCGTAACTCTGTTCTGTCCTGCTCATGGAAAGTTGTTACCTCTGCCTTTAACTCCTCAGCTGTTACTCTGCATCTATACCTAGTATTAACACAAGAACTTCCATAATACCCTTTGACTTTCAGAAATGTTGGTTTCAGAGGTCTTAATACACATGCGGATTTAACGTATAGAGGCATGCTATATAGAAATTGTTAGTTCTGAATCCAGAATATGGGTCATATCTGGGAAGGTTCCTCTATTCAGTCACCCTGCTAGCCCGAGCCACCACTTTGCGAGAGCAAAGAGTCTGGATTCCTTTAGAGACATTTTCATGCATTGCTATTCAGAGTGTGGTCTGTGTGCCAGCAGCATCTGCATCACCTGAGAGCTTGTCAGAAATGCAGACTCTCATGTCCCACCTTAGACCTAGAGACTAGAATCTTCATTTTTAGCAAGATCCCCCAAAGACTCCTCTGCTGTTCTCATAGACCTCCCACACTCTCTATGCCTCCTCCATTACACTCTCACCTTTGCATGTGTAATATCTCATAAGTGTGTAAATGATCATATCATTTCTCTACTTTATACTCTATAACAGATTTCCATAACATTTATAATAAACCCCAAACTCCCTACAGTAACCTGCAAAGTCCTTCAAGATCTGATTCTCGCCAGCTTCCACGCATACTGACTTCTTTTCAGTTCTTAACACATACCAAGCTTGGTCCGACCCACATTTGTCTCTATCCAGAACATGCTCCTCCTGAACTTGGGATAATCTTATTTTTATTATCCTTTAATATCAGTTTAAATGTCACATGTGGGAGAAAATTCACCTGACCACTCTACAGTAGGTGTCTCCAGTTTTCTCTGTCATAACCATGCTGGTTTCCTTCATATCATTTACTTTAATCTGCCATTGTACTTTCATTTTACTTCCCTACCAACTGTGTATTTACCTTCCTGGACTCTATAAAAGTAAGACCCATGACTTTCTTCAGCATTTAACAGGGTGAATGACACAGAGAAGGTACTGTATAAATAATTACTGAATAAATGGGTAAATATACTGCAGGTATCCCTCTTGCATGATGAGTTTTTCAGGAGTATATAATTCAAGAGAAGTTGTTACTATTTATAATTCTTGCAATCATTATTACTTCTTCATAGTTGGTTCTGAAATATTTTCACTTAGCTATCTAGATTCCAAAGGACTTTCTAATACTTATTTTCAGAATAACCAGTATAGTGATCCTTCATTCCCAAGCTATTTGCAAATGTGAGCTAGTTCTATTTGTCAACTGCAACCAACAAACATTGGCCTTATTCAAAAGGCCACCCATCGCCTTAACTGAGACCAGAAAAGTTTGTCTACAAGTATAATTGCTTTAATACAGAGTTCATGAGGGAGCATATTAGATAAATATTCTCTCTCTCTCTCTCTCTCATTTCATAAAAGTACAAAAGAGTCAGCTGCATAGCCTAATGATTAGGGGAGCCAGATCCAACATGACTGACTGTGGTGTGAATCCTGACCCTGATGGCTTGAAAAACATTCCAGGCATGTGTGTATGTGTACCTCAAATCCCAACAGAATGAAGTGGAGGAAAATTAACACCTGTTAGGTGTTAATTTCTTTATTTCCTTCTCTCTCTCTAAAAGAAGAGTGCAATAAAAGATGCAGCGGTAATGAGTTCAAATGCTGGAGTCTTCAAATATTAGGCTGCAACTGATGATTAACCCAGGGTCACAGAAAGAAACTCCCTTGTGATATAGCATTGCATAATTGCATCATACAGATGTGTAATAGAGGCTTGTGTCTTCCCCTGAAACATCTGGCATTACTCATTATGAGAAGCAGGTGCCTAGGTTGGACAGGCCACATGTCCATTCCAGAATGACACATTTCTGTTGTTTCTGGGTTGCATTTGGATTTTCTTTGGCTCCTGTCAGCCCAAGCACATTAATGATCAAAATGATAATGCAGAGAAAGATTGCCTAAGAAAGAGAGTAAACAAGGTAGCTGTGTCTCCTGGCATGATGAGGTTCTGGGTTTCAGAAAAATTAGTAAGCCACCTTGTGACTGACAGCCTGTGATAATCCAGATGTAATGTGTGTGCACTTGTTGGGACAGGTTAAATCACAACATCCATGGAGGAAGCTTGTCTCAGAATTGAGGGTTTGACTGCTAGTTAGTCAAAGTTGTTGTTAGGTCTTAGCCAACTGTGGGTCAGAGTGTCATAAGAGTTTACTGAATCGTACCTTCACTTCTCACGTAAGCTATTGTGTCCCACAAATCAAGCTTTGTGAAAGTGCTGGAACCAAGTTTACAAATGTATATAACTTCAGCCAGGGTACATCGTGTAAAAACTCACAGAGGATATGGTGAAATTTACCTGTCCTGCTATGCCTTTCTCTTGCTTTGCTCTAGCCTGGTGTTGAATCATCAACTGGTAGAATTCCAGGATGGAAACCGTATGCTTATTCAGGTCTATGCACACAGCGTGGTTTATGATCTCTGAGTCCCGTGCAGGGTTTGGCCAGAACTTGTCAGTATTTTGATGGTGGAACTGTTTTGAGGTGTGGTCTACTGGCACTCTGCTTCACAATGACCTTGCATGCTTGTGGACAGCGTAGATTCCTGGGGCTGTTCCTATCGATTAGCCCTAAAGTCCCTGAAATTTTAAAGTCTCTGTTTTTGACAGATGTTTCAGATGATCCTTATGAATTCTAAATCTTGAACACGACCAGACTCTTTTGAAATTAAATGTGCTATCTTTCATTATTTTTAAATAGGCTTTGTGTGTGTGTGTGTGTGTGTGTGTGTGTGTGTGTGTACACATACATACATATGCATATATATATATTTTTGAGAGTTTTTTCCTATAGGGTGCATGTGCTCACCAAGAAAAACAGAGAGAGACAGAGAGACAGAAAGTGAGAAATCACTCTCCAGGGAAAATGGCCACGTTGCAATCCCTTCTCCTCCATTATCCTCTTGGAATCTCGGGCATGCACTCACAGGCACCCGGCATGAGTTTAAGCCATCAGGTCCAGGACTTGAACCATGGTCGACTACCTGGGAGTCCAGCAACATAGCCATTATGCCAACTGCTGGTCTTGACTTTATATCAAATTGGGGGCTAAAGTTAGTTAACTAACCTTAAAAATAATGATTCAGAGATTAGCAATAACCTTAAAATCATTTTTGACTTGTAGGTTATGATACTAATAAAGACAATCTTATAGTTAAATTTTAGAAATGTTAGTGTATGAGTCCTACTCAAAAGTGACTCTTTATAGGACAAAGACTTCTTTTCAGGGACAGTCTATATGGTTTAGAGTATGTACATGTCTGGCTGTGCTATGTGCATGTGTAGGGTTGAAGGGTGCTAACAAGAATTGTAATATGTGAAGACTTTCAATGATTCCTTTTCCCATGTCAAATTTTATGAAATACTAGGACTAAGAGCCATTTCTCTTCTTTTTTATCTTGCAAGATGATTTTAAGAAATTTTCTTTTCCTTTTACAAAGAAATAGATATTCACCATACCTAAGCTCTTCTCTCTCTCTCTTTCAACCTATGGGGCAAAGATACAAAAACTTTTATTTGAAAATCTTTTAAGATTTTTGTTTAGTTTTCACTTTTTAATTTTTATTTATTTATTTATTTATTTTTGAGAGATTTTTGCTCTAGGGTGCATGCACTAGCCAGAAAGACAATGGGAGAGAGAGAAACAGAAAGCATCCCCATGGGGGATGGCCACACCATAATCCCTTTTCCTCCAATCTCCTCTCAGGATTTTGGGCATGCATACACCTACACCTGGTGTGAGTATGAAGCCACCAGGTCTGGGACTTGAACTGCAGTTGATTACACGGGAGTCCAGCAACATAACCATTATGACATCTGCTGGTCCCAGTTTTCATTATTAAAAGTAATTTCTTAGAAACTTTTATTGAACTATAATATATAAAGAAAAAACGCACAAATACATCACCACATAACTAGTACCAAGATCAAGAAACAAAACTTTATTGGTACCTCATCAGGCCCTCTTGGCCCTAATCCCTATCACTGAAACTTTCCAAGAATAGACATTGTCCTGATTGCTAGAAGTCATTTATATGTCTAATAAACATCTAATCACTGAATCTGTATTTTTTTGTAAATATGAGTTTTTTTGCATATATTGGAATCTTTAGCATTTTGAAGATTGATACTAATTTAATCTGAAGCTTCCTGAAGAAATGCTGACTTTAAAAAAATCCTGTTTGGCTATGTATACTTTTACAACTTTTTCTATCATTAAGTGCAATTTTCTAGGTTCATTTCTATTTCCTCCTTATTTTTCTTCTAATCTGGAATGTACAAACTAAAATTTATGAGTGATATTTTGTATGTATTTAGTATAAATTATGAGATTCTGGGTAGTTATTTGAACTATTTTAGTAATAAATCAGACTGACATTATCTGCAGAGGCGTCTACAGGATTAAAAAGAAAAGTATTACAACATTGGGGAAAAAATATTGTACATGGGGTCTGAAACTTTACGGCATGACCAAATACAAGTCATATGAATGTTTTAAGAGATTGTTTCCAAATCTACAAAATGAGGATAGCAATATTTCTTTTTTTTTTTTTTCAAATTTCCCCAAAAGGGAATTTTATTGATTATTTTATTCCCTCACAAAAATACCAACTGTAATCAAATAAGGTGCACATTCACCTCAAGATTTTGTTGTCTTCATAATAAAAAAGATGAGGCTTAGAACTGGATCACTTGACCCTTTGTCTTCCTATCTCTTCCCAGTTCAAAATGCTTACATCTCTTAATAGCCAACATTCCCTTAGATAACAGTTGGGCTCGACAAGCCTCAGCACCATATTCTTTGTAGTTTTTGCCTTTTTCCAGAAAATAGGCTTAGTCTCCCCACCATAGCCACTCTGCTTCCTGTCATAATGCTGCTACCCCTGAGCATACAGAGGCTCCTTTCCTTTTTTGTACGGTGTCACTTTATGAGGTAGGTGCTTGCCACACTTCTCACGGAAGGTCTGATGGGTTAGGGATGTTCACCATGCTTGTGGGCCTGCTATCTGCACAGAAAAAGGAGGATAGCAATATTTCTTTGCAGCGTTGTGGTGAGAAATAAATAAGGTTATGTTCCTAAGCATGTATGAAAATGCCTGGCACACAGTACTTATTCAATCAATGTGGATCTCTTTTTTCTTTTAGCATAGCAAGATAGCGTGTAACAGGAGACCTAGTAGAAAATAAAATAAGACATTTACTGTCACTTTCTTTTGTTAAATTTTATTATATTTCCTTTTCTTTTTTTAATTTATTTTTTATGATCATAATCTTGTTTATATTACATTGAATCACATATAACTTTACAGTGTATTACATTTCTTTTTCCAGAAGGAATGCCAGGAATATCAATCAATACAAAGACATTAAAATCCCCATCATCATCATCCAATAGCTTATTGGGTTTTTTTAGATTATTATTATTAGTCCAATTATTTTTTTTAATATTCAATCACTATTTATCATTTTGCTTGTAAAAAGACTTTGCCCAACATGAAATACTTCTCAGACCAGTCCAGTTGAGAATACTACACACGTCATCATCAACAGGTAATAAATCATATCTGTATACCACTAATGTCATGCCTCTCTATTTGGTCTCTTGCTATCCTTCTCCATACTCTTCTCTTCTCCTGCCTCATTCCACACTGTCTTATCATTGCTAACTATTTTCACTGCTTTGTGCCCTCCATTATTTCGATCTCTACCATAAAGTGTGGATAGTGGGTATATATTAAGTGGATACATATAATATCTTTCTTTCATATCCTGGCTTACTTCACTCAGCAATAGATTGTTTTTTAAATTTTTTATTATCATCATAATCTTCTTTATATTACATTGGATTACATATAACTTTACAGTGTATTACATTGCTTTTTCAAAAGGGAATGCCATGCATGTCAGTCAATACAGAGACATTAATCTCCCCGCTTCAACATTCAATATCTTTTCTATGTTTTCCCCAATCAATCCTCTTCTCTTCACTTCCCCCATTCCACACTGTTCTATTCTCATTAAGTACCTTCACTGCTTTTATGTCCTCCAATTTTTTGCTCTCTATCATAGAGTGCAGATAGTCGGTATATATTGAAAAATATGGAAGGCTTCACGAATTTGCGTGTCATCCTTGCGCAGGGGCCATGCTAATCTTCTCTGTATCATTCCAATTTTTTAGTATATGTGCTGCCGAAGTGAGCACTATATTTCCTTTTTCAAAACAAATATATGCTAATTACAAAAAAATTTGCAAATAGGGGCTAGCATGTGATATGGTGGATAAAGCTCTAGACTTCCACATGGCCAACCACAGTTCCAGCCCCAGACTTGGAGGCTTGAAAATCATGTTGGGTGTGTGTGTGTGTGCCCAAAATCCCAAGAGGAGAATGGTGGAGAAGGAATTGCAGTGTGACCATCCCCTCTGCTAGTGGGGGGAGGGGTGTGTGTGATTTCTTGCTCGCTCTCTGGCAAGCCTACATGCCCTGTGGCAAAAATCTAAATAAATAAATAAATATATGCCAAAAGAATTCCTTTAATCCCACACCCTCAAAGATATCCATAGGCAATATTTTGACTTTTTGTGGGCATCCTACTTCACATCGTATTTTCTTCCTCTCGTGATGCCTGCACACAGAAAGTGTACCCAACATTTGTGGAGTTGAACTTTTCTAAGAAGTTGTGCAAGTGGGCTGTAAAGCCCTTATGAATTCTAATTATTAGCTCGGGATGGAATTCAGCATATCTTCTGGTCCACCTGTACTTATTTTTAGTCTTCCAGGATGGCTACATGTTTCCTTTTAACTTCTCAAATAACGGTTGGGTCAGAGCTTATAGTATCTCTTTCTTCTGACAGAGTAGGTCAATGATTAAATATTAATAAACGAAATCACTTAAAACGGATTATCATACACTGCGTACCTGCTTTAAAAAACCCTATTGTGTGCCATAAAACTGTACAATTAAATGTAGATAAGCAATTATAAAATTAAAAAGTATGACTCCCTCCCCAAACAAAACAAAACTTTATTACTTAGAATTTTAATGCATCTTAAAATTAAGATTAGTGTTTTCTTTTCTTTTTGTCCTTTTTTTTGAAAAGGGGTGGGAGAGGGGAAGAAAAAAATGGGTAAAAATATGCTTAATTGACAAAAAGTGAGAAGCTATTTGCTGATAATGTGTATAACAATGGCCTTGTCCTGACTGACTTGAATGGTATTTGTGTTGGAAAAAGAAATGGGTACTGTAAAGACATGTAATCAAATGTAAATTAAATAAATTTTAAAAATTTAAAACTTTAAAAAAATAAATTAAAAGGAGTACTGCACAGTGAGGAAAGCTGAATTCAGAATACAAGAAGCTGAGTTGTAGCATCTGCTCATTTATTCATTTACTTTCCTGCCTTGGGATCTAGGTAAGGAGGAAAACTCTGTCACTCTATAAAAGCAGGTGACATGATGCCTGCTCTCTTTTCTTGACATATATAGCATACCCAGGACAGTGCTCAGCACATTTTAAGTATAAACTACCCTTTCTTTATCACCCCAAAAATGTTTACTAATTTCAGCAGATGTGAATGTTTGACAGTCTACAATGACATGAAAATTGTATTAAATTATTTTTATTTGAGTGTGGTGTAAGCATCCATGTTTTTGTCTAAGTGGATTAAAAGTCTAAAAGTATATTTTCAAAAAAGATGCTCTATTGAAAATTTGTTTACTTTACATAATGCCCAAACATATATTGCCATTGGGTCAATGATTTAAATATGAAAACAAAGCTACAGGGAATAAAAGAAAGTACAGGAAGATATTTTAATAACCTTAGACTAGAAATGGGTTTTGTTCATATGACAGTAACCCAGCACTCATAAAAACTATTTTGGTCACATTTGATTGTAATAAAATATATGTATCACCGAAAAAGCATAAAGCAAAGGGTAAACTCTAGAAATTTATTTACAATTCAGAATAAAAGGCTAATATCCTCAATATGTAAATAACTCTTATAAATCAATAAGAAAAGACAAACAACTTAGTAGAGGAAGCAAATATCCTGAAAGAGAAAATGTTTAGGTAGTTTACTCTTTCTACCTAAATAAACTTACCTTAGTGATCTTGGGTTCCATACTTAAGAGATAATATTAAGTCATTTTTATTTGTGAATGAGAAGACAGCCTGGATTGACCCAGTGACATTGTGATTAGTTCTGCTTTGAATGGTTGAGTATTTAGGCCTCTAAGTTTCCTGAAAAAAAAAAATGTTGTTTAAAAATTGTTGTTTATTAGATAATAATTTTTGTTTGTTTTGTCTCATTTGTTGGAGTCTTGGGAAACATACACTTAACCTTTTCTTGTTGACTGAGCAAATCATTTAGAGCATTGATTACTCGGCTATAATAACAGGGATGAGATTAGAAAGGCCTCTTTACCCCATGCTAGTTAGGTTCACATTGCTATGCATTTTGATTTGAGGGAGATATTAATGCTAGCAATAAAATATAATCACAGGTCCAGCAGGTGGCATGGTGATTAGAATGCTGGACACCAACATGGCCGAGTGCAGTTCAAGTCCTGGACCTGGAGCTTGCTTTCTCACTTTCTCTCTGGTGAGTGCATGCGCCCCACAGCAAATTTTTAAAAAGTAACAAAAATAATAAATAAAGTTAAATCAATAAGGGACCAGTGGATGGCTTAATGGTTACATCACTGAACTCCCATGTTGTCAAATTTGGTTCGAGTCCTGGACCCAGCAACTTAAGACTCACACCAGGCATGTGTGCATGTGTGCCCAAAATCTGAGAGGAAAATGGAGGAGAAGGGATTGTGCGATGGCCATCCCCTCTTGGGGATGATTTCTCACTTTCTGTCTCCATGTTTCTCTGGTGATTTTTAAGCCACTGGTCCAGGACTCAAATCGCAGTGGATTACTTGGAAGTCCATGACGCAACCATTATGCCATTGGCTGGTCCCAATGTACAATTCTTAATAGTTACAGCACAATTTCAGTTTCTGGCATTGAAAAAGGCAACAAACTACTCGAGATGCAGAGAATGTAGTTTTAGTTTGTAATATGGTTCTAGATACTATGGAAACTGTATTTGTATTTAAATAGGATATGCACTTTGTGTTTATACTTCATGTAGATGTGTAATTACCACCTCACAACTGCCATATGAATCTATCTATTTTATGCCCACTTTATAGGTAAGAAAACAGATACTTTAAAAGATTCAATCTTTATAATCCTTATAGAGCCAAGTGAGATATGAGAACTAAAATATGGGAAATTCTGTGATTTAGACTAGTCCTAATTTTTATTATAACTATATGTAAAATAAGAGTAAAAAGTTCTGAGTGAAGGTCGAGTAAACTTCTCACAAAATAGAATATAGATGTATAAGCTTTGGGAGTAAATGTACACTAGCATTCAGAGGCATGACTATCCTTTTGCATCTCATCAGCATTCTGTCTAGGTGAGATATTACTCTCTGAATCTCTGTAGAGGTGATAACTAAAGTATAAGGTGCCATGGTACACACAGATGTGGTTTTGATCATGTATGCCTCTTGCCACCTTGTGTTTTATAAAACCCTGTGATTGAGCAAGGAATTAAAATCATTTCAACTTCTCCTAGGTATTTTGCATTTCACACTTCTGTGCTATCATTGTTCTCATGAATCTTTCATTGTGCCCCAGAGTTGAGTAATAGAGTTGAACATATCAGTGGGGAAAGCTTTCCTGGGAGGGATGTTTGTAATAAGTTGACAAACTAAATGTAATTGGCTATGCATGTTGTAACTCCTACCATGTACATGCCACAAAAACCTGGAGTAAGGAAAAACAAACCCACCACTGCATGTGTACCATTTTTTCATAATTGCACAGTTCTTGGCTTTAATACTCTGAGATAAAAATGGTGATGTGACTAGCAAGAGTTTAAGGCGAGGCTCTGAGAAACCTGGAACTTGATATGAGCATCTCTGGTAAGTCTCCTGTAATGATTGTGATCAAATTGCTTAATGTTCCTGTTATTTCTAAGAAGAGATTAGCTAGGGAATTCTTTTCCAAACCTTACCTCAAGCAATTAACTCAAATACTAGCACAAATGTTTAAGATTTTCATGACATCTAAACCTTTTCGTTTCCTTCTCATTGCTCTCAGTGAGAACTTCCATTATCCTTAAGACAAGCCTCTTCAATTTGTTTTCAAGCATTTTCTCCCCTCTTTCTTTTCCTCCTGTCTCTTCCTTCACCATATAGCTGCTCAATGGAAAAACCAGCACAAATACATTGTTTAAATTATATACTCTATTTTCTTCATAGATGCAGTAATTTTTTTAATACTTTTTTTCTTTTAAGCCCCCATTGCTACAGAACTTCCTCAATTTTAAAAGTTGGAACTGTCATGAATTACTCTATTTTGTCAACTTTTTAGTTGGAATTTATCATTTTGCTTTGTAAATTTATACAGTTTGGGAGCACCTTATTTTAACTTTCTTCCATCCTTGCCTTTCCCTTGTGGTTCAGAGAACATGGCTACTATGGGCACATTTTGGAAATCCTCACTAAAGCCATTGATAAGCTGGGTAACTTTGGGCTATTCTCATAACATCTCTAAGTCTTAATTTCTTATCTGAAAAATGCACATGATAATAATACCACCTTATGGAGTTAATGAAAGATTAAATGAGATGATGCATGTGAAGTTCTTGGTATACTTCTCCTGTTTTAAAAAAAATGTTAGTTATAGTTATAATTGTCATTGTCTCATGTCTTAAAAATTTCTTTGTATTTTAAACAAGATCTGTGTTTTGTTGTTCATATTCACTTAGTTATATGTATCGTTTTAACTTTATACATAATTTTAACACGTAGCATGTATATGTTATGTTGTCTTGATTTGTTTTCCCACCCATTCTGATTGCTCTTTACTTACATTTTTCTGTCTCAGCTGTCACCCTATATTTTTCTTTACATTGCCACATTACTTGAAGGAGTATTTAGTATCAATAGATTGCGGTTTAAGTTCTGGATCCAGTGCCAGGCACAGGTGCATGGATGCCCCAAATCCTGAGAAGAGAATGGGGGAAAAGAGATTGTGGCATGGCCATCCCCCTGGGAGGGAGAGGATGATTCCTGGCTTTCTGTTTATCTCTCTCACTCTGTCTCCTGTGAGTACACGTGCTCTGTAGCAAAAAATCTGTGTTAAGAAAAAAAAAAAAAAAAAGAACTTCAGAGGCCTGCATTTCTGAAAGTATTTATGGAAGCCATGCACCCAAATGCACACATATACAGATGAAAATAAACTTGCATTTTTGAAGTGACACAAAATCCTGTAATACCTACCTCTAGTTTATAGATGAAAATATAAACTTTAAATGATTAAATTAAGTAGATGTCTCATTTTATTATTACAAATTTCTGAATCAATTCACTGTATCTGATTTTTCCCCCTTTTTTAGAGGAGCAATGGTTATGCTATTGTAAGTATCTACATTATATAACTCAGTATTGTGAGACAGTTGCCTTCATATCTTTGAGATATACACATTCACACATGTATATACACATGCTGTATGCATAAGATATGTTCCTGCATATGTGTGTGCATGTGTGTATGTGTATGTATGTTGTCATGGTGTTGTTCAAAGTGCATATAGTAGATATGGATTTGTAAAGATTTAGCTCTTGCATTTCCATCTGATAACAGTTTTTTAAAAAATTTCTTCTAAACCTAAGTAGTCCTCTCCTTCTCTCTTAGAATGGGCAATAACATTTTTCTTCTGAGGGTCACTATAAAGATTAGGGAAGATTACTCAGGTGACACCATTTCAGAAGTTATTAAGTACTACATTCACCACATTGAATTAAATTTAAATATGGAATACTTTCTTTATATTGCTAAACCATTTAGATGTGAGATCAGTCAGTTCCTGAGGACTGGTTACCTACCCACCCTCGCTGTTCAACATGTTCTTGATTGCTTAATGAGAACGCTGTCTTTTTCCTGCCAAGGTATATGAATGCCAAAATGAAGGCATTGTTCCAAGACAAAGGAAAAGCCAAGGGGAAGTTACAAAAAATAATATTCACTTCGTAGACTTTTGGAGAGGTTTAAGTGTGATTATTTGTATTCATTATACTGATAAACGCATATGAAATTATAAATAAATAGGGTCATACTTACTGTTATTGAAAAATATCTTTAGAAGTAGAGCCCATTCCAACCATTGGTCAAGTCAGACTTGAGATTCATGAATTGAGGGTGAAGGAGAGATTCAGACGGAGGAGAAAACAGTTAAAGTTAACATAGAGATAGACATGGTAATATATATAGGGAATGGTGTCAGTCCACCTCATTTTCATGGGCAGTGATTATGGAAAGCCAAGCTTATTTAGAAAATACTATAATTTCTCATTACCTCCTATGCAGGGTGGATGATGTAAATTAAAAGGCTTTTATTTTCTGAGTGTGGTGAGGTTTGGGATATAATTTAGGAATAGTCTCTGAGGCAAAGGTGAAATTTTCAGTAATTTAAAGAGGAGAGCTATTTGAAGATCTTGGGAAAATTGGAGAGAGGATAGAGAAGAATCAACAAGGTTAGGTAGTATATGATAAAGAGAAGAGGAAGAAAAATCCTGGTAGAAATTTAGAAAAGTAAAGAAATATCTACTGGAAACTTCTAAATGTTTTGGTAGAATATGCATTTTAAATCTCTTTTCTTTCCATCTTTCCTGTGAAACTTTGGTAAATTGTTAACTGCTAATGAATACTTTGGTGTGGATGATGCTATAGTTTGAATTTTTATAATAACCCAACTTTATATATTGAAACTCAACTCTTAGTATGATAGTATTAAGATTTGTAACCTATCAGAGGTGATCAAGCCAAAGAGAAAACCCTTATAAATGGGATTAATGCCCTTGACAAAGAGACCTCATAGAGTTCTCAAGCACCTTTTGCCTTGTGATGATTCAATGAAAAGGCACCATCTATAAACCAGAAAGTGAGCCTTCATGACATCAAATCGACCAGTGCCTTGATTTGGACTACACAGCCTCCAGAACTGTGAGAAATAAAATTCTTTAGTTTGTAAGTTGAAGTTTAAGCCTAAGAAATTTTGTTATAGCCAGCTTAATATACTAAGAGATAAATTCTTTAGAAGAGCTATGAGATACAGAAGTATCTCTGATACAGAGGTAGCATAAAGCTGATGCATTTGAGAACATCTGGATCAAATTGGCCTTTGCCTGCCCATTTTACTCTGACTTATTGATTTTTCTCAGAGGTAGATGTTCTCTGTTACACACAGAGATGTTATCATCTATTGCCTTTTTTTTTTTTTTTTAAGAGAGAGATTTTTTTGCTATGGGGCACATGTGTTCACTGGATAGACATAGAGAGACAGACAGAAAGTAAGAAATCACCCCACTGTGGGGATGGCCATGCCACAATTCCTTCTCTTCCATTCTCCTCTCAGGATATTGAAAGATTACTAAAGACATTGTCACTGATTATTAAATATACAGATAATTTCTTTGATTTTAATGAAATAATCTTAACTAAGTATTTTGTAGAACACAATTAGTTCTGTAATATACCAAAAGAAAGATACACCTTGATAAATGACTACTTATTTCATTTTATTAAAATGTAATTTATAATAGTCAGTGAAGCCTCCAGACAGTCTAATTTCCATTTTAATTGTGAGTAATCTGATAAGTTTACAAGCAGTTTGGATATTCATAAGTACAGTTAGTATTGACTGCCTCATGTATGAAACTCAAATTTAAAAAATCATTATTATTAGACTACTAAGAGGATAAACAACTTGACAGTTTCTTTAGGACACCTTTTACATACTGCTAAATTGAATAAAAACTAATTATATCCAAGAGGGCTTCAAAATCTTCGTGAAGAAATGGAATTAAAGTATGAAGGTAGTGGGTGAATTTTGAAATCTATGCCTAGTTTTTTTAATAATATACATTTTCATGAATTTTTGAAAACTCGTTATATATCACAAAATGGCAATGGATATATGCTATGTCGGGAAATGTTTTCTCGTTGTAAAATTTTTATTGTTTGATTAGCACATCAGCTTAAGGTACAGCTCAAATACTAAGGTGTCAGAGTTTTACAGCGCCATTTACTAGACAAAGAACATGAAATTACCCATTCTCTCCAGTCACCTTCAAGTTTTCAGTGTTTCTGGAACCAGAAACTGTCAACCAATTTGAACAGGAAATAACCACATTCTCTTTGTTAATATTTTCTCTTTTAATAGGACAAAGGATTGTGGCTAACTTTTTGCGTTTAATTATTGCTAGGAAAAAAATGAGAAATTTACCTTTTATAAACCTTGTTCATATACATGTCACATACATGGCAGTGCTTGAAAAATATAATAGATACTAATAGCTATTGGGTAAAAATAGCTTTATTGACAAAAATGATCATTTCTGTATTTAAACATTTATTGATAAGTAAGAGAATTTGGGGGAAGTTACTTTCAAGCATCTCAATTCATAATATTAATGCTTGTTTTAACTGGAATAGTTTTAAAGTTATTAATCATATTAAAAAGAATAATCAAGGCTAAACATAACTTGCAGTCCCCTGAAAAACCCATATACCATTATTTAGTAAATAAAAGAGAAATCAGAAGACTTCTACAATTTAACATCTTTTTTCCAAGTAGAATTTTAAAGTTCTTTTAGCAGAGACTAGATGATAATTAATATAACCCACTACTAAGAGTGAATGGCCTGATGTAGTACTTTAACAAGCATATTTATTCATCTTCAAAGTCAAAGGAAAATGCTTTTGAAACTTGGGCAAAGAGAGAAGTGGGCTTTTTTAGATGATTACATGATCTAATATTACTTGACTTCTGTATTGTGGAGTGACAGACCACAACAAAGATACCATGTGACTTGTTTACATTTCAAAGAAACACATGAAAGACTTTATTTCATTCTGCAGACTGAGAATTTATGTGATTTCTTTATAGTTGATTCCAAACCTATTTTAAGACCTTTAATGACAATAAATTTTCTGATTTTTTACAGGTCTTCCCTCAAGCACTTTTAAATATATTAAAATTAAAATATCACAAGCACTAAATGTAACTTCAATATTTTTAAAATTAGTTTTGTAATTCTGAATTATTATTTATAAATTGTTGTGTTCATGTGAGTTACATGTCATTGTATTGATATAGGACTATTTCAAGAATAATTGACTAGTTGATATAAAATTAGGCTTTATAGAAATTAAATTGTACATATGTGAATTTTAACTTCCCAGTTTTCTTCTTATATTTTGGAACCAATAATATTTTTACACCTTTAATTTTTTTTTCTTTTTTTGGACAGGCTTTTGCTATAGGGTGTGTGCGCTTGCCAGAAAGACAGAGAGAGACAGAGAGACAGAAAGCGAGAAATCACCCCCTACAGGGGAATGGCCATGCTACAATCCCTTCTCCTCCATTCTCTTCTCGGGATCTTTGTCCTATTAAAAGGCACACATGCATACGCTCCTGGCATAAGTTTAAGCCACTGGGTCTGGGACTCGAACCATGGTCAACTACATGGAAGGCCAGCAGCATAACTATTATGCCAACTACTGGTCAAAGCCCAGTATTTTAATACTATACTGGATTTAATCTATTAGCTTACTCTAGACAGGAACCCTAAAAATAAATTGTTAGGGTGTAGACCCAAAATGAAATCACAAAATGACTAAGTTTTAAGATAGAGACAAAACAGCTTAGCTACTTGCTCAGGAAGAGACCTCTTGTGGTGTTGGCTCATTGATTGACCTAGGCAATACGACCTAGACCTGAAACAAAGGATTTTTTTTTTAACCAGGTGCAGCCATATTCCAGGAAGAAGATAAGGTAATGTTTTTTGTGGGCCAAAGCTTCTAGACAAAGAATTCCCTGACCTTCATACCCACTGGAAAATTAGGAGAAGAATAACTGGACCCATCCAGCATGTGTTCCTACCAACCATGAGAAGAATGAGGAGATAGCATATATAAGGCCCATTTAGAACAAGTTCAGACAAAGCCCTTCCTGACCTAAATAAAAAACCCCTTGCCTCATTTTTTTTCTTGGCAACCCATTTTCTGGGACCCTTTTCTTCTTGAGAGCTCTATTATTCCTTCCCTCTCCTTCAGTAAACTCTCTACTTTACTATTACCCTCCTCCCCTCAAAAAAAAAAAAAAAAGAAAGAAAGAAACTAGAAACTCTTAACATTTTTAGTAAACTGATTTTTAACAAAGAGGCTAAATCGATTCAATAAAGAAACATTTTTTTTGACAAATGGGGTGGGTTAAACTGGATACTCATATGCAAAAAAGATGAATTTGGATTTCTACTTAATATCATAAACAAAAAGTGTCTTAAGGTGGATACAGTCTTGAATATAAGACCTAAAACTAAAATAAGAGTAAATCTTTGTGACTTTGAGTTAGGCAATGATTTCTTAGGAATTATATTGAAAGCATAGGTAATAAAAGAGAAGACTGATAAATTGGACTTCATCAAAATGCTTCAGAAACACTGTCATGAAAGTGAAAATACAACCCACAGAATGAGAGAAAATATTTGCCCACTATGTATCTGACGACAGACTAGAATCTAGAATATCTGAAGAACTCTTACAGCTAACTCAATAGTAAAACCAGCAACCCAATTACAAAATGAAATAAGTATCAGAATAAGCAGTTCTCCAAAGAGATATAGAAATGGCAAGTAAGTATATGAAAAATGGTCAACATTATTAGTCACTAAGGAAATCAAACAAAAACTGTAATAAGATATCACTTCATACTCACTGAATGGTTTTCATAAAAAAGATGTTTGTGGGAACCAGCAGTTAGCGTAATGGCTATGTCGCTGGACTCCCACGTAGTCGACCGCGGTTCACGTCCCGGACCCGGTGGCTTAAAACTCACGCCGGGCGCGTGTGCGTGCGTGCCCAAGATCCCGAGAGGAGAATGGAGGAGAAGGGATTGCGGCGTGACCATCCCCCCGGGGGGTGATTTCTCGCTTTCTGTCTCTATGTCTCTCTCTGTCTGTCTGGCGAGCGCACGCGCCCTACAGTGAAAATCTCTCAAAAAAAAAAAAAAAAAAGATGGTTGTGACAAATGTGAGCAACTGAACTATTATACATTGCTATAGAGATTATAAAATTGTAGCCACTTGGGAAAGAAAGTATTTTAGCAGTTTCTCAAAAGGTTAAGCATAGAGTTACCACTTGATTCAGCAATTCCTCTCCTAGGTATCTACCCAAGAGAAATGAAAACTTACATTCACACTAAAACTTGTATACAGATGATGTTCATAACAGCATTATATGTGGTAGCCAAGAAATACAAACAACCCAAGTGCTTGTGAACTGTGGAATGGAGAAACAAAAAGGTTTTTTGCTACATACTAGAGAAAGAATATTTTTCTTTTTTCTTCTTTTTCTTTTTTTTTTTTTTTTGAGAGGTTTTTGCTATAGGGCATGTGCACTCATCAGAAAGAGAGAGACAGAGAGAGACAGAAAGCGAGAAATCACCCACGGGGGGATGGCCATGCCACAATCCCTTCTCCTACATTCTCCTCTTGGGATCTTGGGCATGCATACCCAAGCACCCGACGTGAGTTTAAGCCACCGGGTCTGGGACTCAAACAGCAGACAACTACATGGGAGTGTAGCTAAGTAGCCATCGTACCAGCTGCTGGTCCTCAAGAGAATATTATTCTACAAAAAAAAAAAAAAATCTTTGTGTTACAGTATGGATGATATTTAAAAACGGTATGGTAAGTAAAAGAAGTCAGTCAAAAAAAGACTATGTGTTGTATCATTCTGTTTATGAGAAACATTCAGAATAAAAGTAATTTATAAAGACAGAAACTAGATTAGTGTTTGTCTAGGTTGAGAAGAGGGTGAGAAAAAGAATGGACATAGAGTGGGCATAAAGTTTCTTTATGGAGTGATGAAAATGTCATAAAACTAGATAATGGGGATGATTGCACAACTCTGTAAATAGACCAGAAAGCATTAAATTTTATACTTTAAACAAGTGAACTGTATGGTATGTAAATTATACATCAATAATGCTGTTTAAAAATGAGGTAACTCTGAAATATAATAAACTAAATGGCATATGAATATTTCTCATGAGCATTATTTATAACAATTTTAGCAGTCATGTTTCATGTTTTCTCTAGAAACAGGATTTATCTAATTTTCTGACCTCTACCTCTAGTCTGTTTTTTCTCTACCTCTTATTTCTCTGTCTTTATTATTCAACCTATAAAATAAAAAATACTGTGATTATAAGG
Source organism: Tupaia belangeri chinensis (assembly GCF_000334495.1). Classification (NCBI taxonomy): domain Eukaryota; kingdom Metazoa; phylum Chordata; class Mammalia; order Scandentia; family Tupaiidae; genus Tupaia; species Tupaia belangeri. The sequence goes on along the minus strand of NW_006160041.1, from coordinate 5,244,117 downwards.
TATGTTTTTTTAAAATGCTAGAAGGCATGTATGCTTGTGAGAGAGAAAGAGAAACAGAAATAGAGACAAAAAGTTCCCCAGAAGGGCCTGGTTATTACAAAATCTTTTTTCTCCATTTCTCCATCCTCTTAGGACATTGGGCACGCACACACACACACACACACACAGCATGTTTTTCAAGTCACGGGGGCTGGAACTTGAATTGTAGTCAGCCATGTGGAATCTAGACCTTGTAATTACTAAGCTACAGAACTGACCAAGTATAAAATATGTTTTAAAATCAGAGTACTTTAGCTACATTATTATATTTTAATACATAATAATTTAGGTTATCTTAGTTTAATGTCCTCTAAGCTAATAAAGTCACTTTCATATTTATGCCTGTATTTAGCAGAGGTACTTGACAATTATGGGTCATAGTTGATACTGAATAGCCCCTGGTGAACTGTTGTCTTTGAAGTCTTGATATCTCTTATTAAATTCTAAGAACATTCTGATCACTTTAGGAGATAGAAATACATTAGAATTATTTCACTTGGAGAAAGAAAACTTATTGAAAAGTTTTTGAAGGGTATTAAAGTATTCTATTATTTAAATGGTAGTGGCTAATCTCCAACTAAATCTGAGAAATGTTCTTTTTAAAAAAAAGTCTATTTATTGTATTAGTGAAAGAAACAGAGAGAGACAGAAAGACAGTTCCTCCAGCAAGGTCTTGACACTGTGGTGCACCCAACCTCAGCCAGCCCCTAATCACGGGTAAGTACGTGTTCTGTGTACTCAAGGAGGTCTCCAGTCATAACCCTGGAGCCTTTTCATGAAGGTGAGCCCAGCAGAACATCAGATTTTACCACTGTGCTATGATCTAGCTCTGGAGAAATATTCTTTTCTTTTCTTTTTTTTTTTTTTTAAGAGAGAGATTTTTGCTATAGGGTATGTGCGCTTGCCTGAGATAACAGTGAGAGACAGAGAAACAGGAAGTGAAAAATCACCCTCCCTGGGGAGCTGGCCATGCTGCACTCCCTTCTCTATTCTCCTCTTGGGATCTTGGGCATGCATGCACATGTGCCCTGCATAAGTTTTAAGCCTCTGGATCCAGGAATTGAACTGTGGTTGACTATGTGGGAGTCCAGCGACATAATCATCTGCTGGTCTCTGGAGGAATATTCTTAATGGCCAGCACGACAATTTTATTTTACTTTATTTTATTTTTTTGTGCCTAAGGAAGAAAATGCTAAAAATCAAGGATTTTACACACTGAGATGGCTTACCAAATGTAAACCAGGCATGTTTTTCTCTCATGTTATCCATAGGAAAAATGCCACCGATGGGAGCCACTGTAAGTATAATGATCAGGGAAAGGGGATTTTCCTAAATGAACTAATTAGGCTCATTTCTGTCCCATAAAAGTTTGTCCATCACAAAGGGATCAACATTTTGTATTTTTTTTCTTCCTGAATTATTATTATTATTATTTTTGCTTTGGAGAGTTCAACAGGGACTAACTACTTAAGGCAATTTTGATACATTTCACATTAGTCATTTCATGACACAAAAAACTCAGGGGGAGCAATGAAGGTATGAATAAATGGTGTCAAAGAAGGCAGGTGCAAGTTGCAAGTGAGATCGTTCTGTAAATCTGAATATCAACCTAACCAAAACCAGAGCTATCCAGATACTTGTGACAGGGATGATTGAGAAATCATTTAAAAATAATATGTGTGTGTCCCCCAAGGTTTATATGTTTAGACCTAAGCATCAAGGAGATGGTCTTAGGCAGTGAGGTTTGTGGAAGGTAAATTAGGTCATGTGGGCTATACTCTCAAGAATGGGATTAATGTCCTTATAAGAGAAGACACAGTAAGCAGTCCCCATGACAACAGAGGGGCCCTCTCCAGTTATTAGGTCTACTGATTTCTGTTGAGTTTATACCTGTGAGTAGAATTACTAAGCCATACAGTATACTTATATTTGGCTCTAGAAGATACTGCCTAGTTTTGGGTAAAATTAGGGAATACATTGAGTTGTCCTTTAGTATTCTCCATCTTTTCTTCTCACTTTATGAATGATCTCTCTTCCTGATAGAAGAGATTTATCAATCCTATTTTATAAACCTTGTAAGAGCTTTAAAAGATACAAGGTACTAGAAAAAGAAGTGTTTTCTTTCCTTTCCTGCTAAAGTCTAATCTGTCATAAAGGAAAGCAGAAATTAAAACCATCCCAAGATATTAATGTCTTAATAAGTTACTGTTTTCAAAAAATATTTGAGTTTAAAAATAGTTGGTGTAGAATTCTAAATAGTATGCTAGAGATGAGGAAGGAAGACATTTGAGAGCACACATAACATTCAAAGTTCCCTTAAGTAATATTATGAAGGTAATCATGTACATCACTTATGTATGATTCTGGCTAATTTGCTAATGGTGTCACACAAATTATTATCTAATTGGCCAAGAATATTTACTTGACAGCTTTGATATAATGGCAATTTGTATGACATTTAAAATGATAGCATACAATGAAATATTTTCTCCCTTAAAGAGGAGTGAAATCTAGACACATGCTACAAAATGTATAAAGCTTGAAGACATTAATACTAGGTGAAGTAAGTCTGATACAAAAGATAAATAGGATATGATTCCATCTATATGAAAGACTTGGAATAATTAAATAGTCTACAGAAAGTAGATTACTGGTTATGAGGGACTGGGGAAGAAGGGGAGGGAGGAGTTATTATTTATTGGGTAGAGTTTCAGTTTGGAATGATGAAAATGCTCTGGAGATGGGCACTGGTGATGGTGACAGGAAAGAATTTAATGCCACTGCACATCACCATCACCAGTGCAAACGATGAACTTTAGGTGACAATGTTGTGTCAACGAGGTTCGTGAATTACAGCAAGTGTGTCACTATGGTAGGGGACGTTGAGAATTCAGGAGGCTGTGTGTATCTATAGTGAGAAGGTACGTGGGGAATTTTTATATCTTTCACTCAAGTTTCTTGTGAATCTGAAATTGCTCTAAAAATAAAGTCCATTTTTAAAAAGTACACCAATCATGATTACATAGATTGGTGGATTTTTTATGAACTGAACTTACTTTTGTAATCAACACCCAGATCAAGAAATTGAACATTAGTTGCATACCAGAAACTCCCCATGTTTTACCCTTTATAACTGCTACCTACCAGTCAAGCGTAATTACTAATCTGACTTCTAACAGCATTGATTAGATTTCTCCATGTGCATGCATGTGTGTGTGGGGGGGTGTGAGGTTGTATCTGTTTACTGGCTATAAATAGAATAATACAATATATACTTTTTTGTATATATCTTTTTAGACCATTTTATTTGTTAGAGTCATCCATATTATTGCATGTCATTATAGATTATTCATTCTCATTATTGTATAGTATTCAGTTGTGTGAGTTCCTGTAATTTATTAAGCTAGTCTACTTTTTTTTTTTTTTTTTTTTTTGGGGGGTTTTTTTTTTTGGGGC
>NW_006160041.1:5191501-5240377 GCF_000334495.1 Tupaia belangeri chinensis | reverse complement strand
TTTTTTGGAGAGGTTTTTGCTATCGGGCACGTGCGCTCGCCAGACAGACAGAGAGAGACAGAAAGCGAGAAATCACCCCCCAGGGGGGATGGCCATGCCGCAATCCCTTCTCCTCCGGTCTCCTCTTGGGATCTTGGGCACGCACGCACACACGCCCGGCATGAGTTTTAAGCCATCGGGTCTGGGACGCGAACTGTGGTTGACTACGTGGGAGTCCAGTGACATAGCCATTATGCTAACTGCTGGTCCCGAGCTAGTCTACTGTTAATGGGTATCTTGAGAATGTCCAGTTTGAGGCCACTTCAGAGTGTGCCCAGTGTTTTTGTACATTGTAGTGTACTTTTTTTTGGGGGGGGAGCAGTGAAGGTATGAATACATATCTGTTGAGTTTATACCTGTGAGTAGAATTACTAAGCCATACAGTATACTTATATTTGGCTTTAGAAGATACTGCCAAGCAGTTTTCCCAGGTGGTTGTACCAGTTTACATGCCACCAGCAGTGCACGTGAAGTATTAGTGCTCCACTTCTTCACTAGTTTCATCATGCTGCTATTTTTTCTCTTTTCATTTTGGCCATTCTGCTCAGCATGTAACTACCTTAGTCCATTCAGGCTACTTTAACAAGAATCTGTAATTAATAAATGATAGAATTTATTGCTCACAGTTTGGGAGGCTGAGTAGTCTAACATCAAGGTATCGGTAGACCTAATAACTGGAGAGGGCCCCTCTGTTGTCATGGGGACTGCTTACTGTGTCTTCTCTTATAAGGACATTAATCCCATTCTTGAGAGTATAGCCCACATGACCTAATTTACCTTCCACAAACCTCACTGCCTAAGACCATCTCCTTGATGCTTAGGTTTAAACATATAAACCTTGGGGGACACACACATATTATTTTTAAATGATTTCTCAATCATCCCTGTCACAAGTATCTGGATAGCTCTGGTTTTGGTTAGGTTGATATTCAGATTTACAGAACGATCTCACTTGCAACTTGCACCTGCCTTCTTTGACACCATTTATTCATAAATGAAACAGTGACTTTTCAGTTTGGGTTTGACTTTTGTTTTCCTGGTGAATATTTCAAAAGGCAAATAGTAGCATCAAAATTTCAATGTCTCAGGTAATTAATGGTTTTCTCTGCAGAGTTAAAAATCTAGCTTAATATATTTCAAATATTTTGAGAACTATTTTATCAGTAGAAGTAGTCAGATAGTCTGCTTTTATGAAAAAAAAATCAAAAGAGTTTGGGACCTCAAATTGATAAAGTTATTGATGCTGGACAGGAAAAGTTTATTATATTTCCAGTCACATCCAACAGGTATGGAAATATTGTACCCTGCTAACTAATAGCTAAATGGAAGTGACACCAAGTCTTACTAAGTCAGATTAATTTAAAGACAGTCATGTAATTGTTAAATTAAGATTTTATAAAAATATTTAGTTTTAGGAATTGACTTTGTGGTACACAGTAAGGTGTTGCTCAAGATAAACTGAATCTCACAGGGTGAGCAGTGTTTGAATCCCAGCCTGATCAGCCCCAAGCACATTGCACACACATGAACACTCAAGATTCATTTGGCTAGAGAACCAGAAAAAGGGCATCACAGCATTAGATCCTGGGGAGGGTACTCATCTCTTTTTCTCACTCTTACATATGCATGCAGAAGCTTCACCATGAATAAAGAAAAAAAGATTTTAGACTTAGTGTTTTATCTTCCAAGTATTTACTACACAACTGATAGGCAAAGCTTTTTTTTTTTTTTTTAACAGTGATCAATTAGAAATCTGTTCTAGTTAATGGATGAGGATAATTCATAATACATAAGTTATTTAAGGACTGGTAAAAATAGGTAATCAAGAAAATTAATTTTTCTAGGCTAAACATGAACTTTTCAGTATGATATATATTAGCAATTTGCCTAGTATGCCATTTGTCCTTTCTTTTAGCCTTTGATTCATCACAAATTCAAAATGAGCAAATTAGGAATTAACTAATAACTATTTTTATAACATCCGGGATTCCTGGCATTAATATGAAATGCATCAAAAGAAAACAGTTATTTGCATATCATGTTATATATAGGTTGGTAATGTGTGTATGTAAATTTCTATGAATCAGTTACCATTATTATGCATTGCAATATATGCCAAAAATTGTTATATTAGGAGTGTATTTCTAGGGCCAGCCAGTAGCGTGATGGCTAAGGCAGCTTGATCCCACATGGCCAACTGTAGATTTGAGTCCCAGACTTGGTGACTTGAAAAATATGTGAAACGTGTATGCACGCATGCCCAAGAGAATGGAGAAGAAGGGATTGCAGTGCTGCCATCCCTCCTGGGGATGGTGGTGTGTGAATTCTCACCTTCTCTCTCTTTCTGTCTTTGGTGAGTGCACATACACTATACTAAAACTTAAAAAAGAAAAAAAAAAGTATTTTTCATCCAACCTCAGTTGGTACGGAGATGAAAGGTTGTCAATAATTCAAATTCCTGACCTGGTCTGCCTGAAAAACATGCTAAGCAGGCACACTCACTGGACTCCGGGTTACAGACAGTTGAGGACTTGAAGAAAGGGACTGTGACATGACCAGGTCCCATGGCGAGTGCTTATCTTTCTCTCTCTTTGCTGCATGTGTACACACATGCCTTATCATAAATGAAAAAGAAAAAGAATGCATTTCTAGGTACTCTGTTACAAAATCCATAAGCAGTTCTATCAGTCCTGTATCTATCCTCAGCTGTCACTCACAAGGCAGTTTAAAAGTTGCTATGGTTTAAATATGGATTGCCATCTCTAAATTTCATGTTAAAATGTGATGCCCAGTACAGTGGTTTTGGACAGTGGGTCTTTCAGAGACGATTAGGTCATTAGGAGGAATTAATGTCTTTCTCTTCAGAATGAGTTAGGTCTTATGGGACTAGATTAATTACTGCTGGAGCATGTTATAAATTTCATGTTTTTCCCTTTTTTTGCATGTGCCAAATTCCACTTCTGCTTCCCTGTCATGTATTGAGGCAGCATGAGTCCCTCACCCAAAGCTGACCAGATACAGCCATTCAGTCTTGAGCTTCTCAGCCTCCAGAACTATAAGAAATAAATTCCTTTTCTTTATAAATTACCTGGTCTCAGGGTCATATCACTCCAGGATGTTGAATCTTTCTGATTCTGAAATAAGACTCATCATCACTTCTTATTTAGCTACCCTTGAAGAGCATTTAAGAATGCTCTCGATATAATTAATTAGATGGATTCATCCCCATACTAGTATTATAAGGGTTTGCCATAGGAATATAATCCTTAGTTGATACTTTAAAAGGCTTATTTGACCATTTAAAAATTGCATATATATATATATATATATATGTATTTATAGTTTCATATATACATATATATATATATATGTATTTATAGTTTCAAATGTGCAGATAGAGTCCCACATTCCCTGCCATTTCAACTAGCACAAAACTTCTTAAGGTTTCCCAAACATTACTTTTAGATTTGAGTCCCAGACTTGGTGACTTGAAAAATATGTGAAACGTGTATGCACGCATGCCCAAGAGAATGGAGAAGAAGGGATTGCAGTGCTGCCATCCCTCCTGGGGATGGTGGTGTGTGAATTCTCACCTTCTCTCTCTTTCTGTCTTTGGTGAGTGCACATACACTATACTAAAACTTAAAAAAGAAAAAAAAAAGTATTTTTCATCCAACCTCAGTTGGTACGGAGATGAAAGGTTGTCAATAATTCAAATTCCTGACCTGGTCTGCCTGAAAAACATGCTAAGCAGGCACACTCACTGGACTCCGGGTTACAGACAGTTGAGGACTTGAAGAAAGGGACTGTGACATGACCAGGTCCCATGGCGAGTGCTTATCTTTCTCTCTCTTTGCTGCATGTGTACACACATGCCTTATCATAAATGAAAAAGAAAAAGAATGCATTTCTAGGTACTCTGTTACAAAATCCATAAGCAGTTCTATCAGTCCTGTATCTATCCTCAGCTGTCACTCACAAGGCAGTTTAAAAGTTGCTATGGTTTAAATATGGATTGCCATCTCTAAATTTCATGTTAAAATGTGATGCCCAGTACAGTGGTTTTGGACAGTGGGTCTTTCAGAGACGATTAGGTCATTAGGAGGAATTAATGTCTTTCTCTTCAGAATGAGTTAGGTCTTATGGGACTAGATTAATTACTGCTGGAGCATGTTATAAATTTCATGTTTTTCCCTTTTTTTGCATGTGCCAAATTCCACTTCTGCTTCCCTGTCATGTATTGAGGCAGCATGAGTCCCTCACCCAAAGCTGACCAGATACAGCCATTCAGTCTTGAGCTTCTCAGCCTCCAGAACTATAAGAAATAAATTCCTTTTCTTTATAAATTACCTGGTCTCAGGGTCATATCACTCCAGGATGTTGAATCTTTCTGATTCTGAAATAAGACTCATCATCACTTCTTATTTAGCTACCCTTGAAGAGCATTTAAGAATGCTCTCGATATAATTAATTAGATGGATTCATCCCCATACTAGTATTATAAGGGTTTGCCATAGGAATATAATCCTTAGTTGATACTTTAAAAGGCTTATTTGACCATTTAAAAATTGCATATATATATATATATATATATGTATTTATAGTTTCAAATGTGCAAATAGAGTCCCACATTCCCTGCCATTTCAACTAGCACAAAACTTCTTAAGGTTTCCCAAACATTACTTTCATTTGTTATAATAAGGTCATTCTTTATTGTGATTTTTGTAGACTATTCTTATCTCCACCATGAGTTTTGGAGACCCCTTTAATTTTCTCTTTCATATATCACATACTGACTTATATTAGACTTGGATAATGTCATTTCTTCCCCTTGACAGATATGACATGCTAGAATATAATCTCCACAGGGAAAGGACCTTTTATTTATTCATTTCTTTATTCCTACTGTTTAGATTAATGCCTCACATGGTAATCATAGGTGCCCAGTAAAATTGGTTGAATGAGTGAATGACAAATGGCAATTAAACTTCAGATACATTTTCAGCAATTACATTTTTTTAGAATTGAAATAGTAATTTAAATTTTATTTTTCTAGCTATCATTAACAAAGGGTTAAATTTATTTTATCTGAAACTTTCTGATTATCATGAAGGGGAATCTCCTGTACCCTTATCCTCTGTTGGGATGTACATATTAGGCACCTCAAATTTATCACCACTCTGTACGTATTTGCAAATGACTGCAAAAATGCCACAGGTATTAATCTTGGTGTTACAAGTAAATTTCAGTGAGTAAACAGATTGATAAACATGGATCTCATGAGTAATGAAGATCAGCTACATCTCCAGATCCTCCTCCTTCCTCCTCATTGTTTATTTAGATGCTCATCAGTTCTCTCCTGGATTATTATACTTGCCTAATCATCATTACCTTGGGTGTCTCTTCACTCATTCTTGTTTCTTACAACTCATAATTGATCTTGTCACACTGAGTGTAAAAACTTTCAGTGTTAACCCTTTTGCTGAATGAATATATTCAAATTCATCAACACAGCATATGATTAGCCCCAATCTACTTTTTGAGCCCCATTTTTCATACCCACATACACTACTTTCTCTTTGAATGCAACTATTCAGTGTTTAATAAAACTATGCTGCTATTTTATGCCTTTATTTTTTTTTAAACATTTTTCATACTCTCAGTAACAATCTCATCCTTTTTCATTGCTGGTTAAAGATAGGCCTCAAATGTTATCTATTTTGGAGTAGTCATCTCACTATCGATCAGGCAGGTAAAGTTGTCTTCTTTCCTTTCTCCATAGACTATTGTAATATAGCTGGACTACATTGTACACCTAGGCCTCCCCTGTGCTATGCCATTTTTAAGGCAGGAGCCATAGCTTACACAAGTAATTTCTCTTCTCCTTTTCTACTCATATCCCATTCGTCACGAGTTTGTGAGTTCAGCTTCCAAAATATTTGCTAGTACCAAACTTAGCATCTGACCCTTGTTTTAACGTAACAATAGATGTTTATTAAACACTTAGATGAATGAATAAATAAACAGTTGAACTTTGGTCAACTTATAAAGGAACTTTTTGATTGGTAATATATTTTTATCAACAGGTCGTAAGAGATTGTATAATGAGAGTCTAGAACTATCTATATTAAAATTAAAGCATATAAGCATTTTCTGGCATTAATTCCTGGTATAATCTCGCTCTATGAATGTATCACATTTCCTGTGGAATGAAAAGAAGATGGCAGCCATTTTGAAATTCACTCTTAGTGTGTACCAACATGTTCAGTTGGTGTGGGTCAATTACCAATCTTTGTTTTTTTCTTTCTAACAGAATTGTTTAGGGACATAATGAGAGAAGAAATGTGTTAAGATTCTGAAGAGTATTGAGTTATACATATTATTTTATATTTAGTTTCTCTGGGGGGAAATCATAAAACAGAAAATGATAATATCAAGAACAGTTCAGTGAAATAGTCTGTAAATGATAGTGTAAAAAACTTGACTTTATTTTTTCTCGGTAAGTAATAACATTTGAAATCATGGACGTCTTTTGATGTGATCCATCTTCACATTCTAGAAAAGTTATTTATATGCTGATGAATTTAATACCTTTTGCCCTCATTTATAGATGAACATCATTGGGTTACTTGGATGTTAGCAAGAAAAATTAAATTTCTGAAATGCTTCATTCAGAAATAGAAATTGGGTGTTTTATTATATTTCTTTCTAGTGGATAAAAACCTGGAAAGGATGTATTTTTATCTATGAGAATCTTGTATTTCGTGTTGAAAATGTGTTTTACTGTTGCTTAGAAGCTATAATAAAGCTTTTATCTCTCCCTATGTTCATAAATGCTTGTATATATGTATCTGTGACAAGATAAACACCTCACAAGGCTTGTGTAGGTATCCATATCTATTAATTTCTTTTTCCTTCTGGGATTGTGATTTATAATCAAATACTTAGGAGAAGTAGAACTGTGCAGTATAATGGAGAGAATGCTCTGGACCTGAGCTCTAGTCTTACCTACACCTTTACCAGTAAAAGTGTATTCCTTAGAGCAAGTCACTTAATATCACTAAGTCTTATTTTTCCTACTATATGCATAAATACTTCAGTTGGGATATACAATTTTGAAGATTACTTTAGTTTTAAAATTCTTTGATGAAAGATGAAATTCAAATGCTGCAAGGATTTTGATGTATTCCAGATTTATTTCAAGCAAAGCATAAGCCGTCCACACACTGAATGCATATTTGTTAAATGAAACATTCTATGTGATGGTTAATTTTATGTGTCAGCTTAACTGGCCAAAGGATATCTAGACATGTGCTATACATTGTTCAGATGTGTCTACAGGATGTTTCTGGGTGAGATAACATTTGAAACAATACTGAATAAAGTAGATTGCCTTCCCTAATATGGGTGGGCCTCATATAATCACTCGAAGACCTGAACAGAACAAAAAAGCTAAGAGGGAAATCCTTCTGATTGCTTAAGTTAGAACGCTGGTCTTCGTCAGCCTTCGGACTTCAACAGGAACATCAGATCTTTTGGGGTCTCAAGGTAGTTAACTTTGAGACTAGAAATTACATCATTGGCTCTCCTGGTTCTTAGGCCTTAGTATTTGGACCAGAACTATGTATTGGCTCTCCTGGGTCTCCATATTTCCCACTGCTAATCTGGGACTTCTCAACTTTCTCACTATGAGCTAATCACTTATAATCTCTCTTTTTCTCTCTCTCACTCACTTTCTAGATACGTGTATGTGTATGTGCTCATAAATTTTCTATTCATTCTGTGATTCACTCTGACTAGGATGTCCTGTGTCCATTTGTAATTCCTCCGTATCCATCTATCCATCTATACAGTTAGTCATTAAACTTTGTAAGTTTAGCTTCCAAAATATTTGGTATATTTTCAAACTAGATCATATTGAATTAAAGCTATTGTTTATTGTTTATTTTTTTAATACCCAAAGTATCTTCTTTTGTTCAGTTTTTCTTCTCAGAACCTGAGTATGCCAAACCTCTGTGGCATAGCTTGTTGCATGCTGGGTAGAGGAGCTAGGAACTGCATGCCAACCATAATTTGAGTTCCTGGCCATGTTGACCTAAAAACATTCTGGGTATATGCATGTGTGTACCCATGGCCAATATCCTGATGAACTAAAGAAATGGATTATGGGTATGACTGAGTCCTGTGGAAAGTACTTCTTTCTCTTTCTTCCTCTTATTCATAGTCATAGCAAAAGTCCCCAGAGATGGGATGCTGACTCTGAAAGTGAATCTTCTGTCTTGGTTCATTATTGCATTTCTAACAGAAATACTTGACGCTAGATCATTTATAAAGAAGTAGATGTTTGTTTGATTCATTATTCTGGTGGTTAGAAAGTCCAAAGGCATAGAGATGGCAGTGGGCTGGCATTAGGCAGGCCTGTGTCACAACATGACTAACAGAAGCAGAGAATGTTGTGGGTCCATGCAGAGGGAGCTCTGTCATGAATTCAAAACAAAACAAAACCTGGGTAACAACTGGGCAAACAAGTTTCTAGAGATATTTTTCGTTACAAGTAAGTAGCTGTTTTTGGTTATTGTAGTTAGGCTTTTTGTCCTGGGGCATGTGTGCTTGATGGAGAGACAGAGAAAAAGAGAGGCAAAGTGAGAAATCACCCCCTAGGGGGGGGATGACCAGCCACAATTGTTTCTCCTTCACTCTCCTTCTGGGATTTTGGGCATGCACACACATGCACCTCATGTGATTTGCAAACTGCCAGTTCTGGACTCAAACTATGGTTGGCCATGTGGTAGTCCAGCACCTTAACCACCACACCACCTGCTGGCCTTGTCAAACAAGTAGTTTTATATCCAAAAAAGTCTATATTGTTTTTCATGGTATACACTCTAATAAAGTTAAGACATAGGCCTACACTGTAGATTACTTTATTTATTTAAAAGTAATACAAGAGGATCTTTTTGTATTTAAAATAAAAGGATATTGGGGAAATAATAGTGAGTCATCCAAAGTACTGATATCAGAGTATGTGAAATACAGATGTCATGATGTGCTAATAACATACTGTGCACTGGAATTATAGCTCTATTTATAAACGTACAATTTATCAAGCAGGTAATGTGTTAGGTATTTGAAAAAAAAAAAGATGAAACATATGTGGTCTTTATCCTTAAGGAGTTAAGCCTAGTAGGAGAGAAACAGATCTCTATTAAATTATAGGAAAGAATCTATGTCTTGTAACTGGAGTTGGCTTCTTCCACTGTTAAAAAAGATCAGAATGATAAAAGGTACTTCATGCTGTTTTGAGGATTAAATTAAGTAGCATTATATTAGTTTATGCCCAGTTTCTCAGTGGTTTACTAAAGCCTATTATGTTTTTTGCTTTTGGAACCCGGGTGCTACAGATTATCTGCCCTTTTGTTCAACTTGCTTGGGCTATGCTGGACTCTATGTATCTTCTCCTTCTGGGAATCATGTTTGAGGAGTATAATGGGACATCCTGTTCTCATGGGGAAGAGATGACTAAGAGAGACAGAGCCAGACTATGTTCTTGTCAGAAGCAGGATATCTGGACAACTTAGATATCATTGGCTAAATCAATGCATATGGCCAAGCCCCAAAATCAATGGACAGGGATACTCTGCCTTCTAAAAGCTTAGCACAGCTGAGAAGAAAACAAATATTTATAAAAAAAAAAAGTACAATCTACTGCAAGACATTACCCATGTAAAATACATAAATCATTTAGCACAGTATCTGGTACAGAGTACTTACAAAATGTTTGGTAATTGTATGATAATAGCAGTAATGATGCTAATAGGTAAATTATATAGAAACACAGATGAAGCAATTTCTTCCATCAGGGGAGCATTACAGAGGAAAAAGTGTTGGGCCAGTAATTCAAGAGAGAACAAGAGGAAAGAATAGGACACAAAGAATACCATGACTTAAAAGTGGATTAATTTAGAGCTCAAGTAAACGTAGACTGTTCCTTCCTGGATGTGACACTAATGGCTCACCAATTATAATATAAATGGTGACTTTAGCTGCAAATAACAGAATATTTAATTAAAAGTAGTTGAGAAAATAAAATGAAACAAAATGCATTGTATTACTACACAAGAGCATGAAGGTAGGAAATTTCAAGACCCAGTCAATATTATGAGGGTGTCCTCACCAACTTAGGGTTTTGCCTTTTCCTCCCACCACCCTCAGCTTGATAACCCTTGTCCTCTAGTCTCTTGGGTTTACATGTTGGCTTTTGCAACTCCAGGAACCATATCCTCACTCAACAACATTCACATGCAGAATGAAAATTGCTTCTTTTGGGTTTATTTATTTTTAAAAAATAAGGCTAAGATACATTTTTCAGAAGCCCATCTGTGAGAGCTGATTTCTTATGTCTCAGTGGCTATAATTAGCTCAGGTGTCCAGTCTCAATAATCACTGGCTAGAGAAATAGAATTACCATTATGAATTGGAACAATATAGGTCTAGAAAGGTTCTGGCCCTCCCTGAAAACATTTCTTCTCCTAGAAAAGAATACAATCAGGATTCTTTAAGCAGAAAAGATGGTAATGGCCTTTTGGCTAACAGTGTCTGCCATGCACGAATATAAGGATTGTGTTTTTAACTCAAGATTAAATATCTGAGATGGGTGGCCATATTGGTGATTTTTGTTTCTAAAGTTCCTTTATTTCTTCAGAGAGAGAGAGAAAGAGAGAGAGAAACAAGCACCCCCAACAGACTCTTCACACCACGATCCATCTGAGACTCAGCCAGTGAAGAATAGGGACATGTGCTCACGTGTGGGGCATGTACAGGGAGATCTTGGGACATGAGCCCAGGACCTTTCCAGATGGTTCCTGCATCATAGAGTGTTGTTTTACCATTGCACCATCATGGCTGGCCCATTGAATATTATTTTAACTTCAATAACTTATATAAATTGTCATCTTTGAATAACTTCTGGCACTAAGTTATGGTTGATAATTGGAAAAGAAAACAGCAATGGTCAGCCATCCAAGATTGGTTCCAACAGATTTTACTGCAGACCATCATATAGGTGCCGCTGGCATAGAGACAATATTGGGTTCAGGGATATGTTGTGGCATCTGCTTTTACCTTCCAAATCCCACTGAGGTCTGGCAAGTATATGATGTGGTTTATATTCAACCCTGAAAATGGACTTCATTCAGAAATGTGTTAGCTGCCTCTATTTTCTAATAATCACACAGAATAAACCTCTTATCCTATTTTTTCCTATTCATTATTGACATTCTGAGGCAAGATTTATCAATATTAGCAACTTAATATAATCATCTTAAACATTCCCTTAATTTTACATGAAGCTAAAGGGCAAAGAACTCAAAATCTTCCCTTGAAATGCACTCATGTTTGTGCCATTACGGAGCCAATTTGAATATTTGATCAGTTCAGAACTTTCTTGACTTGGATGCTGATTCTCAGTGGTAACTTTGCAGTGAACATTAAATGCTGACAAGATGACATGAGTCAACACATACATTCACACCTTGTATTAGCACTTAAAAAGTATTAAAGCTCAAATTAATCTACAGTGATAAAATGAAGTTTCTAGAGCGAAAGGTGATATTCAACTATTTTCCCCTCTCCGTCATATTCTAATATTCAGACAACATGGTGCTATGTATGACTCAGTAGGTTAATCCTCTTTGTTTGTGACATATTTCAATTCCCACACATTTTTAGTTCTCATGACTTTCTTTGTTCTTGTGTTCTAGTCAACTTTGTTTGCTATTCAGTGCATTAGAAAAGTGTCTACCACTTTATCCTTCATGTTTCTCACTATAAGCTATTTGGCCCCCCACCCTACTGCTTGATAGAATTTCAATCACAAGATGGAGCAGAAATCAAGACATTTGGATGCATGAGCTTTGTAGGAAAGATGAATCATGAGAGAAAATCTGAAAAAGATATGAAAAGATGAGAGCTAAGGAACTAAAAATGGCTGCTTTAGTGTGAAGATCCTTTAAGGAGAAGGTCTTGATAACCATGGAAATGTCATGAAGAAAGGCAAACGAGGCATTGGTCACCAGCCCAGCTTTTGCTGATTTAGATTTTTTTAAAGAGAGATTTTTGCCATAGGGTGTGTGTGTGTACTCACCAAAGAGGCAGAGACAGAGAGAGAGAAAGTGAGAAGGCGATCCCCAGAGGAGATGGCCATGCCACAATCCCTTCTTCTCCTTTCTCCTCTCAGGGTTGTGGGTACCTATACACTCATACCCAACATGAGTTTCAAGCCAGTGGGTCTGAGATTTGAGCCACATTCTGCTATGGAGAGTCCAGCACATTAACCACTACTCCATCTGCTGGCCCTAAATTGGTATTTTAATTTTTACAACAGTGCACAAATAAAGCTTTCTTTGAAAATTTATTTTTGGTGCATCTCTTAATATCCTCTGTTAAAAGAAAACAAGCTAACGAAAGAAGAATGGGTGCTGCAGCTTTTGGATTCATTTAAATAACTTACCAGCATATTCCTATTATATATTTTTAAATGCCATGAATGGAACATATTGTATTTTAAATAGTTGGGTGATTCTCTAGGAATCATAACCTACTAATAATTGAGCCCTGTCCTATACAACTTTCATTCATCAGCTCCTGTAGTTTCCCCCAAGTTCTGAGAAGTGTGTATTCTTATTGTACATGTGGATTAATTTGACCTCACAGCATTCAAATTATTCACTTATGGTTTTAAAGTATGTCAGGGGAGTAACGCTTGACCTCACTTCTCTCTCATTCCACAGCCTTTTCTAGTTGTTCTCAAACATTTTTTAAATGGCTAGATAAGATACGAAAAAGAAAAAAAAATTAGAGAGCATTGAACTAATGCATAAATATATTGATTTAATATGTTTATTATTTAAGAAAAGCTATGCTTCTTCATTTTAATTATTTTTTTGTCCTTCCTCTCTTCTTGTTTGGTTTGAACAAGAAACAGATATTGTTATGTGATTTTAATATGAGGGTTTATATTTTGTTTTTTAATTCACATAGGCTTATTATGTACTGCTAGTGGGAAGGCAATTGGCATGATATTAATGAGCACAAGTTAGCAATATATATTACATAGTCTTAAAAATGTTTGTAACTTCTAGTCTAATAATTCTCCTCCTGTGTGTTTAGTCAAAAGAAATAATTTGATGTACTCCCAAAATTATGTCCAGGATACTTATTGTAACATTATAATAATTGCAAATAATTTAGAAGGCCAATAATAAGTTATTGATGAAATAACTTAAAGCATAATTATGATAAGATTCTATGCAGCCAGTAAAGATCATGCTTCAAAAGAGTAATAATTTGCATAAGAGTTTAAGACCATTAAATAAAGGTTAGTTTAAAAGACAATATATACAGTATGATTTTAATGTTGTTTATACATAAATATATCTATAAAATATACAATGAGCATACATGCCAAAAGATTATCTGAATATAAATATGGAAAATGTAAATTTTTTCTCAATTTTGTTTCAAATGTTCAATAAGTATATGTTGCCTTATGATCTAAATAAGTAATAGAATATGTTAAGATTTCAACTGATTTGAAAAACACCTTTCCAACTTAAAATCAACAAATGAATCACATAATGAATTGAATACTCGGGCATTTTTCAACTCATCTTTTCCAAACTACTTCTAGTTTGGACCTGATGTTGTAATAGACATGTTCTCATGATTTCTTTTTCTTTCTTTCTTCCCCTTTTTAAGTTCAGTTGTTTTGTCTGTATCTTGTATTAGATTCCCAAATGAAGCAGGGAGGAAACTCATCCATCTCTTAGAAATCTTTGAAGGAAGCTGCCTTGGTGGTTAAGGTGCTGGACTCCCACATGGTTGACCCTGGTTTGAGTTCTGGACTTGGTGGCTGGAGAATCATGCCAGTGCATGTGTGTAGGTGCCCAAAGTCTTGGGAGGAGAATGAAGGAGAATGGAAGAGAAGGGATTGTGGTATGGCCATCCTCCAATCCTCCCAGGGGAGTCATTTCTCACTTTCTCTCTCTCTCTCTTTCTCTGGTGAATGCACATAACCTATGGCAAATATCCTTAAAAAAAAAAAAAAAAAAAGGAAGAAAAAAAGAAAAAAAAAGAAAAAGAAGAAGGAAAGAAGGAGGGAAGAAAGAAAAAAAAAGACAGATGACAACAGGGAATGGGGGGTGGACAGTGGAGCAATAGTAAAGTACAATACATTCTGAGGCTGACCTGCAGAGGAAGGCTCCCATTTCAGGTCTGGATACCTCCCTGAGTACTCTGTACATGTATTTTCCAGTCACCCCATGACTGAAGGCTTGGGGTAGACCTTGTGGTCAAGACCATATTGATGATGCTGCCTTTCTCTCTCTCTATTTCCCTCTCTCTTGCTCTTGGAAAAAACAAATGAATAAACTGAATAAAATAAAAAAAGACATCAGGAGGTAATGAGCCCAAAAGACCAACCTCTAGGAAACCTCAGACTCTAATTTTTTTTTTTTGGAGAGGTTTTTGCTATAGGGTGTGTGTGCTCACCAGAAAGACAGAGAGAGACAGAGAAACAGAAAGTGAGAAATCACCTCACAGGGGAGATGGCCATGCCACAATCCCGTCTGCTCCATTGTCCTCTCAGGATCTTGGGCACGCACGCACCTGCACCAGGGATGAGTTTAACTGGGTCGGGGACTCAAACTGTGGTTGACTACATGGGAGTTCAGCGACATAGCCATTATGCTAACTGTGTAGACTCTAATTTTTAAAAAGTGTTCAGAAAAAGATAAAAATTCTAGATATCTTGCTCATTGTTTTGCTATTCACTCACTGTGCTTTATTTATTTATTTTGAGAGGTTTTTGCTATAGGGCTCGTGTGCTCGCCAGAAAGAGAGAGACAGAGAGACAGAAAATGAGAAATCACCCCCCAGGGTGGATGGCCATGCTACAATTCCTTCTCCTCCATTCTCTTCTCGGGATCTCGGGCACGCATACACACGTGTCCAGCGTGTTTAAGCCGCCAGGTCCGGGACGCGAACCGCAGTCGACTACATGGGAGTCCAGCTACATAGCCATTACGCTAACTGCTGGTACCACTCACTGTGCTTTTTGATTGTACGTCAGACTTTTTTTTTTTTTAAATCCTTCTCTGTGACTATTCTTGGAATTGTGAAACATTTTATAATTAATTGATGGGTACATTTCATGTATTAGTGTCTCAGTTCCCCCGAAACACCTTTTTAAAAAAATTAGAAAATATTTTAAACATGCAAATATATATGCCATTTAGACTTTTATGAGACCAACTAGAATTTAAAGTAGAGGTGTGTGTGTGTGTGTGTGTGTGTGTGTGTATAATCCTAAAATAGCTGCAACTCTATCTTCCATGTTCAGATTCCAAATGAGAAACTGAAGTTGACGAGTTGGAGTTCAGGTTTCCAATGTACCCAGCTGAGTTTCACACCTTGACTTCCTATCCGCTGGTCTCTCATTTCCTTCCTACCTTAGATAGACAACGGGAGCCAGGTGGGGGCAATTGCCTCTCCCTTCTTCCCCAGCAACTTTCTCTTCCTTATTGCTTTCAAAATCAATTTTCCATTAATAGGTATGAATGTGGTATGTTTGTATGTATCCTCTCATTATATTTTGCCCTTCTTTCTTTGCCACACCTCCCTAAAATAGCTGCAACTCTATCTTCCATGTTCAGATTCCAAATGAGAAACTGAAGTTGACGAGTTGGAGTTCAGGTTTCCAATGTACCCAGCTGAGTTTCACACCTTGACTTCCTATCCGCTGGTCTCTCATTTCCTTCCTACCTTAGATAGACAACGGGAGCCAGGTGGGGGCAATTGCCTCTCCCTTCTTCCCCAGCAACTTTCTCTTCCTTATTGCTTTCAAAATCAATTTTCCATTAATAGGTATGAATGTGGTATGTTTGTATGTATCCTCTCATTATATTTTGCCCTTCTTTCTTTGCCACACCTCCTAAGATTAGCCTGACTTTATCCACTTTCCCTCTGCTCTATGTTTTCTGCTTCTAGCTTTATAAACGTCTGTCAGGTCTGCTGTCTTTCTTCTCCCTAAGTTACACCAGTGACTGGGCTAGATTTGAACATATGGCAAAACATGGCAGCAATAAACCAAAGGAGCTTATTCCACTGAAATAACCCATGGATTCAGAGCCCTTGCATTTCTTTAATGGAGGAACAAGATCAGAAAAGCCCTCACCCTCCGTTCAGCTTTCTCTGCTGTAGGATTCAGGTATGTGGAGGCCCAATTGTAATAGTGTTGATATAATTTGTCTAGAATCTGGTACTTAAAGAAATTGTCACCATAGTGAAGTACTTGATCTAACTTTGTGTGTAGGGTTTGATTCTCTTCCATACTGGTGGCTGTTGATTTGATAAGAAATGGTCCTAGAAGGCTGCCAGGTACATTTCAAATCCTGCAAGTCTCTGTGTTTTTAGAGGTGGTGTTATGGGGGTATACCTCCTCCAGCTTCCAGATGAAAATACACCATGCTTGCCTGGGTTTTCTTACTTCTCAGTAGATGCAGAAGTATAGAAGTGGTCATGAGGGATTTGGCAAGCACAGCATTACATATTTCAGCAAGGATGTGAAAGAACACTTTTTTTTTTTAGGTTTTTGTCATAAGGTATGTGCACTTGCTGCAGAGAGATAGAAATAGAGAGAGGGAAAGTGAGAATCACTTCTCCACAGATCTTCCAGAGGTGACGACCACACTGCAATCCCTTTTACTCCAGGCTCTGCTCAGGATGTGGGGAGTGCATGTACATAGGCCTGGTGTGATTTTTAAGCCACCAGGTCTGGAACTTGTACTGTTAGCCATGTGCTGGCCCCAAGAACACATCCTTTTTCTTTGACTTTATCACCTAAAATGGCCAGGCTATTTATAGCAATGATTATAGATAAATATGAGAACTTCTAAAAGTTCATAGAAAATACACATGAAAAACCTATGCATAGATTTATAAGTCTGTTTCCATTAACATTTTGAAGCCTCCTTATATGTAATTATTTTCTAAGAAATGCTCCAAATTATGAATGCCTCCATAAATATTAATATTACTCAGAATTTATTCTGCACTAGATAATGTTGCAGGTGCTTTATATGTATTAACTCATTTAGTCCTGACGTAGCCCTATGAGCTAAGTGCTATGTGTTAGTATCACCATCCCCATTTTACCGATGAGGAAATAGGCTCAGAGTGCTTATCCCAATACAGCTAACAAGCAGCAGAGCCAAACTCGGGATCCTGTGTTTTTAGAGGTGGTGTTATGGGGGTATACCTCCTCCAGCTTCCAGATGAAAATACACCATGCTTGCCTGGGTTTTCTTACTTCTCAGTAGATGCAGAAGTATAGAAGTGGTCATGAGGGATTTGGCAAGCACAGCATTACATATTTCAGCAAGGATGTGAAAGAACACTTTTTTTTTTTAGGTTTTTGTCATAAGGTATGTGCACTTGCTGCAGAGAGATAGAAATAGAGAGAGGGAAAGTGAGAATCACTTCTCCACAGATCTTCCAGAGGTGACGACCACACTGCAATCCCTTTTACTCCAGGCTCTGCTCAGGATGTGGGGAGTGCATGTACATAGGCCTGGTGTGATTTTTAAGCCACCAGGTCTGGAACTTGTACTGTTAGCCATGTGCTGGCCCCAAGAACACATCCTTTTTCTTTGACTTTATCACCTAAAATGGCCAGGCTATTTATAGCAATGATTATAGATAAATATGAGAACTTCTAAAAGTTCATAGAAAATACACATGAAAAACCTATGCATAGATTTATAAGTCTGTTTCCATTAACATTTTGAAGCCTCCTTATATGTAATTATTTTCTAAGAAATGCTCCAAATTATGAATGCCTCCATAAATATTAATATTACTCAGAATTTATTCTGCACTAGATAATGTTGCAGGTGCTTTATATGTATTAACTCATTTAGTCCTGACGTAGCCCTATGAGCTAAGTGCTATGTGTTAGTATCACCATCCCCATTTTACCGATGAGGAAATAGGCTCAGAGTGCTTATCCCAATACAGCTAACAAGCAGCAGAGCCAAACTCGGGATCTAGTGATCTTCTCTGCTTTATACTTACTACTGTTCGTTAGCCAAGATGCATTTCTATGATAGTAAGTTACAATAGCAAGGGTCCTGATTTTAACAGCAGCATCATTCCAAACATCTCGTTGAACCACAGTCATTCTAGGTAATAACATTTAGTTGAAAGGCAAGCAATTTTAGCTTTGCTAAAGGCTGGTGTGAAAGGCACCTAACACTTGAAATACAGGGTTCCATATGGCCAAAACATTTATATCCTTAGGGAGGTTGTCAGGTAAGCCTTTGAATCTAAACAAAGAGCATCAGAAATTGATTTGAGACCACTCATGCCAAACCAGGAGAGGCTATGTCTTCTAGATTATGTTAACAGGCATGGATTGAGATTACAGAATCTCTGTGGATGTTAGTGCTCAGACCCAGTGTCTTATCTTTTGTCCTACATTTATAAATTGGATGACTGGTGTGCCAGCAGGTAGCATAGTAGTTGAGGTGTTGAACTCTCACATGGCTGCTCGCTGTTTGAGTCCCAGGCCTGGAAGCTTGAAAATCATGCTTGATATTTATGCATGCATGCCCAAAATCCCAGGAGGGCAGTGGAGGAGAAGGGATTGTGGCATGGCCATCCCCCCAGGGGGTGATTTCTGACTTTCCGTCTCACTGTCTCACCCTCTCTCTCTGAAGAGCACACACCCTATGACAAAAACCTAAAAATAAAATAAATTGGATGACTTTATTTACCTTTTTTTTTCTTTCCTTTTTTTTTTTCAAAGAGAGATTTTTGCTATAGGGTGCATATGTGCTTGCCAGAGAGACAGAGAGAGACAGAGAGACAGAAAGTGAGAAATCACACCCCCACCCCCCCACGCAGGAGGGGACAGCCATGCCACAATCCTTTCTCCTCCATTCTCTTCTCAGGATTTTGGACACACATGCACATGCCCCAGGTGTGAGTTTAAGCCACTGAGTCTGGGACTTGAGCCATGGTTGACTGTGTGGAAGTCCAGCCACATAACTATTATGCCATCTGCTGGTTCCTATTTAGCTTTTCTAATTCTCTTTCTCTCTTTTTTTTCTTTTTAAGAGTTTTTTGTTTTTTTTTTTTTTTGTTTGTTTGTTTGTTTGTTTTTTTGAGAGGTTTTCGCTATAGGGCGCCTGCGCTCACCAGACAGACAGAGAGAGACATAGAGACAGAAAGCGAGAAATCACCCCCCCAGGGGGGATGGCCACGCTGCAATCCCTTCTCCTCCATTCTCCTCTTGGGATCTTGGGCACGCATGCACAAGCATCCGGCATGAGTTTTAAGCCACCCGGTCCGGGACGCGAACCGTGGTCGACTACGTGGGAGTCCAGCAACATAGCCATTACGCTAACTGCTGGTTCCCTCCAAGAGATTTTTTGTATAGAAAACAGGTGCTCACTAGAGAGACAGAAAACAAGAAATTACGCCCCCAGGGGTGATGGCCATGCCACAATCCTTTCTCCTCCATTTTCTTCTCAGGATTTTGGGCACACATGAACATATGCCTGGTGTGAGTGTTAAGCCATCTGGTCTGGGACTTGAATTGCAGTTGGCCACCTGGAGTCCGGCACCTAAACTGGACTATGCCACCTGCTGGCCCTACACCACTTGTTGGCTCCTTCTAATTCATTTTAAATGTTAGTCTTAAGAAACTTTGCAGCTTAAAATTCTTCAATTTCAGGACCAGCAGTTAGCGTAATGGCTATATCGCTGGAATCCCATATAGTCGACCGTGGTTTGAGTGCCGGGCGCGTGTGTGTGCATGCCCAAGATCCTGAGAGGAGAATGGAGGAGAAGGGATTGCGGCATGGCCATCCTCCCTGGGGGGTGATTTTCGCTTTCTGTCTCTGTCTGGCGAGCACATGCGCTCTATAGTGAAAACCTCTCCAAAATAAGTAAGTAAGTAAGTAAGTAAATAAATAAGTAAATCTTCTATCTCTTCTAACTGGGGAGTAAAATCTAAACTCTTAAACATGGGCTACAAAGACATGCAAAATCTTGTCTGTACATCCCTTTCGCCCTCATAGCCCCTCTTTCCTATTTCGCCACTCCTATTTAGCCTCTTTGTCTTTTCCCAAGGAGACTTATACTTTCTACAATCTATTTCCTTTGTCTGCCTTCTATTTTTTTCTTTCCCCTCCTTTCACCTGTCTTAGCATCCTTGAAACCTCAATTTAAATGTCCCTGCCTAAGAAAAGAGACCCTTTTCCCTGATTTAGTTTCTCGTCCTTTCACTTCATGGCCTTTACTCCAACTTGCCATTATTATATTTTAATGTTTGTTCCTCTGGACCTCCTATTATCATTAGCTCTTGGTAGAAACAATCTGGGACTCTGACTCACTACTGCTTAGTAGCTAGGGTAGTAGCTAGCAAATAATAGACATTTGGTAAATAATTTTTAAGTAAATGAGTGAGCTTCAGTATCTACTATAAATAAAAGGGACTTGCTGAGGCCATTGTGTGATGAAATGAGATTTATTTGCACACACAACTCATTGTTAGGCCTAGTTCTAGCTTTACTAGACTTGAAGAAATAATAATGCTCCCTTTTCCTTTTGATGTTAGTGACTTCAGCATGGATTGCTTTTAGCTTGTTATAAGTCGTGGATAATGATGACGAATGATGGCTGGTGATGATGCTGGGTATGGGGTTATACTTCTTGCCTCAAGCCCCTTACCACATGGTGGTATCTTTATCATGTGACTTCTACTTCTCATTCTCCAATTTTTAAAATTCTTCTCCCAAAAGTCAACAAAGAATGACTTTCTAATTTTCCAGTTGTGATTCTTATATATATCTTTATTATGCATCCTCTTCTTTGATCTGGTTTTACTTTCTCTGCCTTCTTTAGAAACCAAAGGCCAACTGACTCTTACTCTTGTCCCTTTTCTCTTATTCCAGTGGCTATTCTTTGCTGTTTTTTTTATCACCCATTTCTTTCTTCTGGTTCTGCTGACTGCTTCCACTGCCATCTGAAAGCCATTTATTCATTTCATTTCAGCAGATGTTAAGAACCTGCTACACACTTGGTGCTTGCGAGGTGGTAGAGGTACAAAGATGAATATTTGTTGAGAAGTGAGCAAACTAATATAATTTTAAATACTTTTTAAATGAGGCAGAATAGATAAAGTGTTAAGAATGCCAGGATGGAAGTATAGACGGAAAACAGAAAAGTATTCAAAGCAGAAAGTGGTAGATTCTACTTGAAGAGGGTTGTGGAATAACCTATCCCGGAAAAGGATAAAGGAAAGAATTATAACTGGACAAGTAGTAAACTAAGAGCAGAATTTCTGAGCTTAATGACCCAAAGAGAGATGATCAATCAATAATCTGTTATAAAAACAGTATCAATTAGAAAGTCATTGTTGACTCGCCAGAAAGAGAGAGACAGAGAGACGGAAACTGAGAAATCACTTCATGGGGGGATGGCCATGCCACAATCCCTTCTCCTCCATCCTCCTCTTGGGATCTTGGGCACGCACATACACACACCTGGTGTGAGTTTAAGTCACCAGGTCCGGGACTCGAACTGCAGTCAACTACATGGGAGTCCAGCGACATAGCCATTATGCCATCTGCTGGTCCCCAGTACCTTGAGGATTTTGAAGAAAAGAAGAGCAATATGAGGAAGTTCTGACTGGAAGAGTGGAAGAGAGGTGCCTGGTGACCCTTTCTTTTCCCCAAAGGATAAATATTAATCTTGGTCCTTGCACTTAATTTGACAAAGTTAACCAATGTCATGTAGTTATATTCTGCACCTTCCTCTCCTCACCAACTAATTTGGACTCTTAGAAAGATTGTTAGGGTAAGTTTTGAGTGTGGAAGGAACTGGGTTCTGTCTGAGAAAAGTGATATACATAACCTTGCAGTGTAGAGAGGGAGAGACAGGACTCTTAGTGCACAAATTAGTTACTTTTTCAACTTCCCTGACATTTTGCAAATCTTAAAAGGAAGTCATATGAAGGATAAAACAAAATCCCATGTACTTCCTCCGTCCAGAGAAAACTAAGTATATCCAGAATGTATGTATGTGTGTGTGTGTGTGTGTGTGTGTGTGTGTGTGTGTGTATAAATATCCCTATTACATCACATAATTTTAGCATCCTAACTCAAAGTTTTAAAGATTGGATAGAAGTAGGTTCGTGTATGTTAGAGTCCAATTGCTTTTAAACTCATTGAAACTTATTATAATTTTAGTTGTGTTCCTCCCAGTGGCAGTGCCCAGTATATTTTCACATTTATTAAATTATGCTGCTTAATGTAGTCTGAGAACACTGAGTAATTTATAGCAAAGGGTTGTGAGTAGTAAACTAAGGGCAGAGTTTCTGAGCTTAATGACCCAAAGAGAGATGATCAATCAATAATATGTTATAAAAACAGTATCAAATAAATAATTTATGCTTTCCTGTTCTACTAAAATAAATTCAGGATCTGAGTGGTTCTTGTTGGACTTTTCATTACCAGAATGCTACTCTCTATGAGGTCATAGCTCCTTTGTAAACCGGGACAATGACATTTCGGGCACATTGTCAGAGATTATAACAAGGAATATCCCAGAACACCCCCAAACCCTCTGGGGCTGTTAGAGTCATCTAAGCTAATGCAGGAAGTGGAGCTATTGGAACAAAGGCTCTTGCTATTTCTTTCAAATTTCTAACTGAAGTTTATGAGACTCAGAACTTTGTTCTCTATCAAAACTTCTGAGCAAGCCAGTCATTGGCCTGATGGTTAAAGCTGCTGGATCCCACAGGACTGACCCTGGAGTTCAAGTCCTGGACCTGGTGGCTTGAGAAACATGCTGAATGTGTGTGTGTTTGTGTGTGTGTGTGCACGTGAACACATACTCAAATCCCTATAAGAGAGAGATATAGAGGAGAAGGAATTGTGACATGACTGTTTTTCAGCGGGCATGTCTTCTTATTTTTCCCCCTTTTTCTATCTCTGTCTCTATTCAGTGAGCACATGCAGCCTCTGGCAAATTAGAAAAAGAAGAAAAAAATAAAAAACAAAACAAAACAAAGGCTTCTGGGGAAACTTGAAATCTGACCTTTAAGAGTTCCTTTAGGTTTGAAGAAGAGAGGAAACGAGGTAACATTTTGTTGGTCCTTTCTGGAACTGCGCTTTCAAGGCACTGCTCTTTTGGTGCTCTATGGACAGATAAAACTAGTTTGACTTCTAATGGCAGCAACACTCTGATACTGCTCTCTTCTCTGTCTTTTGCAATGTTCTTTATATGTTATGCCAGAAAAATAATAATTCTGTGAACCTTTTTAGCCCCGATAAGTGCTCACACAATGAAGTTAATTAAAATCCCCTTTATCTATTATGCTGAAAACAAGGAATTAACAATATCCATTAAAATGACTATTACATTCACATCAAATGGATTTCAACACCCGACTAAAATGATATGAAGGAAGTCATGATCACGTGAGGCCCAATATGGTGTATAAATTTTAAACCTTTCGAAACCCTAAATTATTTTAATCTCCAAATGTAATTATCATAAATGTCAGTCAAATTTTCTCAAGGCCTCTTTTTGTTAAACAGAAAAAAACGCATGAGACCATGAAGACTTTAAGCTTTATAAATCCTTGCTTAACTCTTCTGTTTCTGGTGGGTTTTCAGGCTCAGGAGAAAGAAGACATTTTTAAGTGGACCTGAAATATGGTCACAGAAAAGACAGCCAAAGGGTTATGACATTCCTTGAATTAGATTTGATTCATTGATAATGCCAATAAGTTCTATTTTATTTTGTCCTTATTATTTTTTAGAGAGATTTTTGCTATAGGATGCGTGCACTCACCAGAGAGATAGAAAGACAGAAAGAGAGAAATCACCACCCCGGGGGATGACTGCACCTCAATCCCTTCTTCTCCACTCTCCTCTCGGGATCCTGTGAAGGCATGCACATGAGCCCAGGATGAGTTTTAAGTTGCTTGGTCTAGGACTCAAACCATCGTTGACTATGTGGGAGTCCAGCAAGGTAACCATTGCACCATCTGCTGGTCCCACCAATAAGTTTTAAACAATAGTTATAGATTCTACATTTCACTAAAACTTTATAAAGTAAGAATGTAATAATAACTAATTTTACTTAGTATATAAAGGCATTCCTTTCTATGTGGCACCTTCAAGTAGCATCCCGGGGCCACATGGCAGGCTGAGACAAATTAAATAAGGTGGTGATTTTCTTGTTCATAAAATAGAGTATATTTATGAAAATGAAATGCTGTTGTTCAGATAAAACTTGCTTGACAAAGGAAAAAGGGGATATCATTTTTTTCATAAGAGAGAACCAAGTTCTGATTGGGGCACTGTATTAAAAGATGATGTCAACAAGAAGCACAAACTTGTTTTAGTCAATTCTTTACCACCATCTCAATAATATGTTTTACCCAGATAAAAATTTCTAAAGTACTACCAGGGCAGAATATTTTGGGTTAGATTATCTATAACTTGAGCTCAAAGACATCTCTTTCTAGAGGACAAACTACCAATATTTTGTGCGTTCCATCTCCTTCTGACACCAATCATTACACAGTTTATTACACAATTCTAATTTCAGTTAAAAACAAAGTAAGTTATTTTGTCGTTGGAAAAGTGATGTGTTTTTAAGTGTTTTTCTATGCAAAAATGTGTCATGACCTTTTCCAATGACCTAGTATTAGCATTGGTCCAATTATGCAGTTTGGAGGATTGTCTGAAACTTGTGTTAATCTGTTAGATGTTTAGAAGTGACCTTATAAACCAGAAAAGGAGCCTCATTAAAACCCTTTTCATATTACTCCACTTTCATCGTATCAAACCAAGGCTCAATCTCTATTCTTTCCCCCCTGATTATTTTATTGCCTTATCTAGTCCCTGCTCCATTGTTGCGAGGGCCTGAAAGGCTGTCATACTGCTGCTACTCCATTATTTGCTTTAAACAAATGCTATTATGTCGTCCTAATAACCACAGCTGTGTAAGCATCTATCAGTCTCTTTTATGGTGGTATAATGTCTATATATGAAAGTAATTTGCTCTCTGTCTGCTGATGATATTCATTGTTTGCATTGACACATGGACCTGGTCTGCTCTATTTCCTCCCTCCCACTGGAGCACATTTAGTCCTTATCCTAAAGCATTACTTAAAAATGAGTGGAACTCAAGTGGCATTGGCCCTTCAGTGACCAAAAGGGCCATGTAAAGAGATTGACTTGTCAAATCTTTTTTTTTTTTTTTTTGGAGAGGTTTTCGCTACAGGGCACATGTGCTCGCCAGACAGACAGAGAGAGAGACATAGAGACAGAAAGTGAGAAATCACCCCCAGGGGGATGGCCATGCCGCAATCTCTTCTCCTCCATTCTCCTCTTGGGATCTTGGGCACACACGCACAAGCGTCCGGCGTGAGTTTTAAGCCACTGGGTCTGGGACGCGAACCGCAGTTGACTACGTTTGGGAGTCCAGCAACACAGCCATTATGCTAACTGCTGGTTCCCAACTTGCCAAATCTTGAAAAAAATTCTTGTTCGATCGCTCTTTCCTGCAACATCATTATCATCTGTAGCTTGCCATGCTATCAGTATTACCTTCAAGAGGGTCAAGTATTATTTTTTAAGCTTTTTTATTTCTTTCTCCTATGAGTGTGAAAGAGATGTCATGCCACAGTCTGCCCCATGTTTTAGAAGTCCCATATCATGACTGTGCATACCCAGTGTGTTCTAGAAGGTCTCCAGATGCAACCCCAGAACCTTTCCACATGGGATCAGCCTCACAGAGCTTTGTGTTACTGCTGCATCACTGTCCAGCATGCTAAGATATCAGATATTTTAAAAGAAACTTAAGACTGGAAGCCATTCGACTCTGCTGCAGAGATTGCAAGTGGTTCCCATGATTCCCCTGCAGGGGGTGGTGATCCAAACTAAAAGTCTTCAGAGCAGAGGCAGATTCTGGTCTTAGGCATGACTGCGAATGCTAATGTGCCAGAGATACTCCAGTTGTTGGTTTTACCAGTGTTATCTTGATGCCATACTTTTTTGAACTGACTTTAGAGAATTGTAGTTGATTGTATTGTGCCCCATTCATTCTTAACTGGAAAACAGAGTGGGGGGGGAGGAAGAAAAACTCTTTTTCCTAAAAGCTTTAAAGAATTTTATATTTACTGAAATTTTAAGAAATCATTTATGATTCTGAATGAAATTTAGTGGCATTGTTGTTGCTGTAGCCCATTGGTTAAGGGAGCTGGATCCCATAAGGCCTATCATAGAGTTAAAATCCTGTCCCCGGTGACTTGAAAAACTCATTCGGCATGTATATGTGCATGCCCAAAACCCTGATGAGAGGAAGGAATGAAGGAGGCACGAATGTGGCATGACCCTGTCTCATAGAAGTGTGCTATCTCTCTTCCTCTCTCTGTCTCTTAGAAGTGCATATACCCCATAGAAATTTTAAAAGAGAAAAAATGGAGGCAAGGCAAAAACTTGGCCAATATAAATTCTTCTTGTTCTTATTATCAGGAGGCTTTTTTTTCTTTTTGCCATGGGCATGTGACGTGCTGGGCACACACACACGCACACACACACACACACACACACACACACACGCACACACGGAATGAGAGAAAGCATTCACTATGGGGAATGGTCATGCCATGCCATGATTTATTCTCCAATTCTCCCTTATTTCTGGACTTGGGGCATGTACATGTGCCGGCATTTTTGTCAAGTCACGAGGTGCAGTTGTTCACGTGTAATTCAGCTGCCTTAACCACCAAGCCACAAGCTGACCCAGGAGACATCTTTGAAATGCTTTATTTACTCTACACATTTTGAGACTTTATAAAATAAAGAATATGTATTTTATTGATCTGAGAGTTCATATATACAGAGTACTTCAAAGAAGTGTGGAAAAATGGGATTGGAGGGATCAGCAGTTAGTGTAATGGCTATGTCGCTGGACTCCCATGTAGTCGACCGCAGTTCGAGTCCCGGACCTGGTGGCTTAAACTCACGCCGGGCGCGTCTGTGTGCGTGCCCAAGATCCCGAGAGGAGAATGGAGGAGAAAGGATTGCGGCATGGCCATCCCCCCTGGGGGGGGGATTTCCGCATTCTGTCTCTCTGTCCCTCTCTGGTGAGCACACGCCCCCTATAGCAAAAACCTCCCCAAAAAAAAAAAAGGGATTGGAGTACAAGTTTATTTTGGTACAGAATGTTCTGGAACCCATATACAGCTTTTTCACTATAGGCGTTTTCCACAAACTTTTTGAGAACCTCTTATATAGCCGAGTTCTCAATGGCTCCAAAATTTCAGCTAAGCCCCAGAAATTTTGGCTGAGAACACAAAGACAAGCCTTTACTGATATCAAAATCAATATGGAATCTTTAAAACTGAAGTTCTATGTGCCCTGCATTAGTATAAAAATCTCATCTCTAAACCTCCCATAGCAGACAGCGTTATACTATATAAATGTATTATACTCGGCCTCTGCTTCAGGGGCTGAGTAGGCTTCTAGGAATTTAAATTTGTGATTTTGGAGCATCTAAGTATTCTACAGTTGATGCTTATACAACTAAAAGATTCCCCCTAGAGCTTTTCTATTCTACCAGAGGAGGAGCTCAACATAAATAATCTAAGATAAATACTGACTCTTTGGGGTGGTTTGCTATAATCCTGTTGGAACTTCTACACTTCCAGTTTTGAACTCAAGCCTGTTGAACTGGCCTAAAACATTACTATTGACCCTTCCAGGAAGATCATATTATGTAGCAAAATTTCAGACATTTTATTGTATCCAGTTGGAGAAACAAAAAACAAAACTGAACTCACTGAAGAAAATATTCACTGGCTTGAGCATAGTTTTTTCAACTTCTGGGGAGGAAGCTCCTAGAGCCTTTCCAGCGGCTCCTTCCCTTGGAGTTCACTGTGACCGAATTCACAAAACTGTTTTCTGGCATTTCCAATAATTACACAACCAGATGTTCCACATAATGCTTTGATCTTAATGGCTGGGAATTCAAAAGAGTTGAGCCTTGTCAATACTTTAAGGGAAGGTCTATAAGGAATGTCAAAGGTCCATATCAATAACCTTTATTTCTTTAATACAGCGGTGCTTGAGGGAGATCTGGAGTATAGTGGTTGTTCTAGAAGGGTCTCTCTGTTTACCAGAAAACTATATACAAAGCTATTATCACTAATATCGATTTTTTAAATGTGATAGTAATAAATTATGATAACATTTAGTCAAAAATTTTTTCGGCAAAAAGGATGTTTGCTGTTTAAGAAGCACGGGGCCTAAAGCAAAGATTCAACTATCATTTCTGTGCAAGTGGCTTCCTTCCTCATAAAGAAAATAAAAGAAGAAAGGAAGAAAAACCTCTAAATATCTGAATTTGTTCTTAGTTCTGTATTTTCACTTATTCTACCAAAAATACTAGACTCATTGTGGGAAAAAACACAGTATTTACTCTTCTTCTCTAGGTCAATGACTATTTCCCAATTCTGTGTTTTTTAACCTAAAAATAATGAACTTGTCAGGCAATATGGACATAATGAGATAGTATCTTTGACTCTATCATTTCCTTTATCTCCAAAATCCATAAAGTCATTTTGGTATATAACTTACTAAAAAAATGACTCTTGAATCTACTTTTTCCTCTTCATTCCCATGGCTTTGATTCAAATTCTCATTACATTTTACCAGATTTGGAGGGTACAAACCCTCCTAAATAATCTCATTTTCTCCTCCTCTCTCTTGTGAATATTGCTGAAATTGCGGGCTTCCTAAAATCCCACTTTGTCACACCACTCTTATAAAATTCAAACAAACTCTGTGGCTTGGTTTCATTGTCGTCCATTCTTCCTCCATAACTAGAGCTGCAGTCTTCTGTGCTCCTGAGCACACATCATTCATTTGGTTCTTGTTCATTTCTGCATCGCCTCATGCTCATTCTGTTAGGACTCTTAGCAAGAGCAATGGGTTTGAAGTCTGAAAGTCTGGACCTGGTTCTATTTTTATGAACTATCTGGGCGAACTTGGGCTTGCCCTTCAACTTCCTTGGACTTTAAGTCAAATGCTAACAAAAAGAAAATTGCTTTAGCAATATCAATATCATCTGAAGTAAACTTCAAGATAAGAAAAATTGTGCTTTTGAGTCACTGAAAATAAAAAAGGCTAGATTCATCAGTAAGTTAAAATATTCTCAATTGCCATGTACATAATTGTGTTGCTTAAAAATTTTGAATAAAAAATTAACAGACTGCAAGTAGAATTGTACATAAATACCATCAAGGCAATGTATCTCTCAGTGACTGGTAGCACAGTCAACTAAAATATTTTTATATTTAAGTGTATAAATATGTGAACAGCAAAATCAGTAAAATTGTTCTAATTTATCCCCAGGAACACAGCATCCAATAGTTGGATAACAAACATTCTTTTCAAATGCATATTCAATATTTATGAAAACTGACCATATCCTATACCATAAAGTTAGCCAGAACAGATCTCAAAAAATTGATAGTATAAATGCCACATTATCATTAAATCAGAATCATTAACTCCCCGAAAATAGAAAAATATTATGTTATTAAATAGCATCATGGGTCAAAAAGGAAATCATAATAGAATTTAGAAAATACTTAGAATACAGTGATAATGAAAATCCTACTGTCAAAACTTCTCATGTAGCTAAAATGATGCTATAGGTATATTATTAGCCTTAGAGAAGAAAGTCTCAAAATTGATGAGACAAGTATGTTAAACACCCAACTTGAAAACTTAGAACAGCAAAATTGTAGAAGGAAGAAAATAATAACAGAAATTAATAACATAGAAAACATGCAAAGATAGCAAAAATGAACAAAACCAGAGGTTGATTCTTTGAAAATGTTAATAAATTAGATGAACCTCTGACAAGATTAATCAAGGACACTGTGATAGAAATTATGAATAAACAGTATGAGAAATGAAAAACAGGACAGATGTTATGCAAATTAAGAGACTATTATACATAACCTATGCCAAAATACTGAAAAATCTAGGGGAAGTAAAGTTCAGTTCTTAGGAAAAAAATGAAACTCCTGAAACTTACCCAAGAAAAAATATGGTGAGATTAATTATATAGTCTTTAAGAAAGTTGAATTAGAGTCTAAACATTTTCTACGGAGGAAGTACTAAGCTAAGATGACTTTAGGGTAAACAAATTCTAAATTTATAAAACTTGCCACAATAACAAAAATATAATAATTCTCCAGCTCATCTAACGAGCAGCCAATATTACCTTGATACTAAATACCGGGAAAGACTATTTTTTAAAACCAGGTCAATTTTGTTATTGAGCATTGATATAAAATAGTGGCAAATGAAGTGGTTCAGGTAGTAGAGCACTGCAGGTTATGCTGGAGACCATGTGGGAAGGCCCCGGTTCATGTGCAGGGGCTCCCTCAGCCTTCTGGGTGTGCCTATAGGAGTGCTTATGATCCTGGCTGGCTGCAGGACTTGGGGAAGGGTCATGATTAAGGTCTGTGTCAAGGATGCCTCTTTCTCTTTTCTTGCTCATAAAGGAAACAAGTGAATAAACTTTAAAGAAATAATAATAGCAAATGAAAACAAGCAATACCTAAAAGAGATCATTATCCCTGGGTGAGCAGATGGTGCAGAAGTGAAGGCTGTTGGATCCCACAAGGCTCACTGTATGGTTTCAATCCCAGACCCAGTGGGTTTAAAATCATGTGTAGCCTATATGCATTGCATGCCTCAAATCCTATGAATAGAAGAGAAGGGATTGCAGGATGTCATCCCCCCAGGAGGTGATTTCTTACTTTCTCTTTCTCTGTCTGTCTCTCACTGGTGAGCACATGTACTGTATAGCAAAAACTAAAAAAAAAAAAACAAAAACAAAAAAGAAAAATAAACAAAACTAAGCAATTGTGACTTTATTTCATTGACTGTTAAGTGTCAAATAAATACATTATTGGTTTAAAAGATACAAGGAGGTGGACCAGCAGGTAGCATGGTGGTTGTGGTTAAGGCAATGGACTCCCACATGGCTGATTACAGTTCGCGTCCCAGATCCAGCAGCTTGAAAATTACACTAGGCGTGTGTGTGTGTGTGCCCAAAATCCCAGGAAAAAAAATGGAGAAGAAGGGATTGCAGTTTTCCTATTCTTCCTGGAGGATAATTTCTCATTTTCTGTCTCATTGTCTCTCTACAGCAAACATATACACCCTATGGCAAAAACCTAAAAAATAAATAAAAAATAAATAAAAGGAGAAGATTGAGTGACACATTAAGTAGGTTAAAAAAAAAAGAACATTTAGTAGAACTAGGCATCTATTTAAAAAAAATTCTTAAACTGGGAATAAAAAGGGCTTTTCATTAATATAGGAACTATATAAATTAATTATATAGGAAGGATCATATTTAAATGTGAATTGTTGAAAACATGCCCTTTTATGTCAGGATAAAGTCAAAGATTGAGCACACAGGAAATTCTAAAAACTTCATAGAAATTTTTTTTATAATTAATACCAATTTAGTAATATTGCCAGATACAAAAGTCAATACGCTGAACTTTATTAGTAGGTATGATAGTGGAACTACATACTAGCATCTGTAAGGATTAAAACAGATGATGTACTTAAAATATATCCCTTGAAACTCAAATACAGTTATGTGTTGCTTAATGACAGGGATAAATTCTAAGAATTATGTCATTATATGATTTCGTTGTGTGAACGTCATGGAGTATACTCAGCAAACCTGGATGGTAGGGCTGACTATACACCTAGGCTATACGGTAAAGCTTATTATAACTTTACTTATAACCATAAGTATGTGCAGTCTGTCATTTACCAAAATGTCATTATGTGGTCCATGACTGTAGTAGAATTGTCGCTGATATAAAAAAAGCCAATTGCATCTCTATACTTAGCAAAACGCACAAAATATCATTTTAAAATACTGTCATAACTTGGGTTTCAACAGAAGCAGAGCCTGAAACAAAGGCTATTTTGCAGGTAGGTAATTTGAGGATGTGATTCCAGGTAGCTGTTGTGAGGGATGGAGGAATAAATAGAAAAGCAAAGGAACCCAAGATCAGTCTGTGTTAATGATTGGGACACAAGACCTTCTAAGGACCTTATGACATTCCTCTCAGAAACGTCTTCCTGTGCTATGGAAGGAGGAAGTACTTATCCATATGCTCCTGTGCCTCAGTGCTCAAGGCTAGGCTCACAAGTGCAACCTCCCTTGCACATCTGGGTGGTGTACAGATGAGCTGAATGCGTTTCTGTGTATGTCCTCCACTATTGAGCCAGAGATCGGGTGCTGCTGACATAGTATCTGAACAAAGGCACCAGGCTGCAAGGTTGTACGTAATGAAGTGGGGCAAATTTGTGTAGAAGAGCTTATAGCATCAGAGCTGGAAAAAGGAGTGAAGCCAAGAAATTACAAGATCATTCACAAGAAGTACCTAATACAAATGCCCCGTTAAAAACAACAACAAAAGATATGAAAGTGAATAAATCTAAGAAAGGTGTTTAAAATTCCTGTGATAAAACAATTCTAAGGTTACTGGAAAACAGTAAAAAGCAAACAAAAAACATTTAAATAATGGTTTTGGATAGGCAGGGTTAGGTGGTAAAGTTTTCAGTGCTCTTCAAGATAATCTATACAGTAAATAGATCCACTATGAAGTTCCACATACCTTGCTATAACAATTAAGAAAATATAATATATATTCAGGGATAGTCACTGACAAATGAAACTGAAAAGAGAGTCCTTACATATACTCATGCATTTATGGAAGCAATTTATTAAATGGTGATCTACTCTATCAGAGATTATTACATGAAAATGATAAAATGATTCGAATCCCTTCCTGACACCATGAATATCAATTTTAGATGGAATAAAGATGAATGTTAAGGTCAAAACTAGAGAAGACTTTAGGAGACAATATTAACTCAGGGTAAAAAGAAGTTTTTTAAAAAGTTACATAAAGGTAAGCCATAAAGGAGAAGACCCATAGATGATACTAAATGAAGATCTGAAATACTAAATTAACTTTTAAAAATTCAGTAAAGGATACAGAAAGACAAGACACGTTCCAGGAAAAGATCATATAAGACAGACAACCAAAACAAACAAACAAAAAGTTTAGAATTTAGCTTATCGGGACCAGCAATTGGCGTAATGGCTATGTCACTGGACTCCCACGTAGTTGACCGCGATTCGCGTCCCAGATCGGGTGGCTTAAAGCTCACGCTGGGCCTATGTGCATGCGTGCCCAAGATCCCGAGAGGAGAATGGAGGAGAAGGGGTTGCAGCGTGGCCATCCCCCCTGGGGGGGGTGATTTCTCGCTTTCTGTCTCTCTGTCTCTGTCTGTCTGGTGAGCACATGCAGCCTATAGCAAAAAAAAAAAAAAAAAAAGAATTTAGTTTATCAGTAAAAAAAAGTAGTAATTTATTAGATAAACAAGTAAAAAAAAAATACAAAGAAATCTGCCACAGAAAATGAAACACATGGTTCTTAAACATATGAAAGCCACCAGCTGGATTTGTATTAAAAGAATAACATTTAAATCACAGGTACATTTCATCCATATGGGATGAAAATCATTAAAAGTTTGAAGATACTATGGAATGGCAATAACTTGAAGCAGTGGAGACTCTTCCCAATGCTCAGAGGAAGTAACTTGGTATAGCCACTTTGGAACTTTGGGTGTTATGGAGTGAGGTTGAACTTGCTCTATAATTCCAAGAAACTCTTCTTTGTACACAAGTATGCATATATTGGGTTGCTGGGAAAGCCATAATGTATTTTTTCTTTATTTTTCTCTGCAAAAATGTGTCATGACTTTTCCGACACCACAATACAGCTTGCTTTTAGTAGGGTTGTGTACTGAAAACTACCTTGTATTTTCTTAACAGTGCACAAGTCCATTAAAAACAACCAGAAACAGCTCAACTGTCCATCAGGGGGTAGAGAGGTGATATATCCATATGAACTGAGTCCTGCACAGTAGAGAAAAGAAACAAACCAGGTCTATGTGCATCAACATGGATGAATCACAGAACATCACATTGAAGAAATAAACATAGGACAGACTAATATATCAGCATAAGTAACTCACAGAATTTAATACTAAACAATATATGATTTAGAGAAACCTACGCAGGTGGAAAATTTTCAAGAAAAACAAAGATATGATTAATATGAATTCATTCTATTTCTATGAGAGCATCTAAAATTTCCCTTATGTTTTATTTCTTAACTTTAGTACTAAATATATGGAACTTTTAATAGTGTTGTTTAATCCATTGACAAACATTTAATGTACCAATTTAATAAAGTATTTCAACATAACAATGAAAAGTTTAAATAAAGGCATTCTCAAGGCTAATTTTTTGACTCTGGACATTTCTACCTTATGATCTATTTACATTAAGCTGAAGTATTCAGCACTTATTCTTTATTTGGGCTATAAAGTTTCATAGAAAATCAGATTCATGTCACACATGACAGCCTTTTAAGTACTCTTAAGACAGTTGTCTTGTCTCTCTTTAGATTTCTTCTTTTCTAAGAATCAGCTGTCCTGAAATCATGGTTTCCAGATTCTTCACCGTTTTGACTGTCTTCCCCTGGACATATGGCCCATATGGCCAGATCTAAGTAGAACATTTCTATTTGTTCTGGCTAGTGAAATGTCTGATGAGCTTATTACCTTTCCTGTTTAAGCACCTAAATTTTTGTAGCCCTCTATACTGCCTTAATTTGTATTTGGCTTCTTGTAGTCTCAGCCCTTTAAGTCTTTTTCATGTAAGGGTCTATGTAATGACTTTCTTCTCATCCCTTAATTCGTGAGGCTTATTTTTCCAAATCATGTTTGAGACTTTATATTTATTCCTAATGCTTCATCTTGGCATTTGGTTAGTGTTCTAGCCCATGGAGATCTTTCTAGTCATGATTCTGACGTCTAATGTATTTACTTTTCTTCCTAGATTTGTAATATCAGCAAATTTGCACTTGTTTGATTAATCAAACATTAATTTAAAAACTATCGGGGATAAGGTAATATGTGAGGTAAAATGTATTCATCTCAATGGTTAATATAACTATAAAAATGGAAAAGATCTCAAAGTAAACTCTTCTCTCCAAATAGATAATCCGTTCACTCATAGTCAAAAAATTTTGGTACTTGAACAAAGTTGGCATATATATTTACAATCCATATTTCCTTCTCATTTTCTTATACTAATTCCCCCTACTTAAATGAACTCTCACATCTTTAGTAAATAGGCAAGACCTGTAGCTTTACCCTCAGTCATGACTGAATTTTCATCTCTGATTGACTCTATTTTGGTCCATTTTTGCAAACCTAAGCCACATGTGTAATTTCATTTTTACCTGCTCCTTTCCTTTTTTTTTATCCATATTGATTTATAACTTTAGCTTCCACTCAGACATCCAATCCTCACAAATTTGAAGTAGTTTCTCTCTCTCTCTCTCTTTTGGTATAGCACATGCACTTGCTGGAGAGAGACAGTGAGAGAGGAGAGAGGAAAAGTGAGAAATCACTACCAAGGAGGTATAGCCACACCACAATCCCTTCTCCTCCATTCTCCTCTTGGGATCTTAGGCACACATGCACATGTGCCTGGTGTGATTCTCAAGCCACAGGGTCCAGAATGTGATCCATTCTGTTGGCCGTGAGGGACCCTTAAACTCCATGCCACCTACTGGTCCTGTTAAAACCTTTCATTCTGTTCTTTTTCAAAATGGTCTTGGCAAGTTCTTACCCTTTGAGTTTTTACTATGTTATAGAATTAGCTGTCCATGTCTAACAAACACCTCTTGAATTTTGATTGCAAAGAATTTAAATGAAAGACTCAGTTTAGGGAGCATAGATATGTTTATATCTCTGTTATCTATTAATATATTTTACTTCTTTGATTATTTAGGTCAACTAACTATAGTCCTGTGGCTAAGTATGGTTCTTTGCCTTCTTTTGAAAATGAAGCTTTACTGGAACACAGCCACACCCATTTGTATATCTTTGTCTATTTTTGTATTGTCATTATAATATAGAGCCGAGTAGTTTTGACAGAAAGCCTCTACTCTGCAAAGGCTAAAGTATTTATTGTCTGATTCATACAGAAGATTTTTGGACCCTAGTGTAGATGTTGTTTTATTTCCAAAATGTTAAAAGTTTATTTATTTATTTCTTCCCTGAAAGAGAGAGAGAGAGAAAGCCTCTCTTGATAGGGTCTTCAGGCCACCATCTGCTCCTAGCTTTAGCTAGTTCCAGATCACAGGTACATCTACACTCAATGTGTTCAGGGAGGTCTCTGGATGTGAACCCTGAAGACTCCTATGTGGCTTATCCATACAGAGTGTTGTGTCACTGCCACACCACTGTCCAGTTCCTGGACATAATTTTTTAGACATTCTTCTATGTAGAGATTCTCGACAGAAAAAATAATCAACTGTAAAATTAATAATTAATAATTAATGTGGTTTATTTCCAAGCCAAATGTGAGTGACCTAGGCCCGGAGAAGAGGCATACATGCTTTTCTCGGGTTGATCATGTACAGGGGTTCCTTTTATTTGTTTTTGAGATTGACAGACAACATTTAGTGAAGAGATTTCCATTGGTCTGGCCCCAAAAGGCGGGACATGTAGAAACGGGACTTGTAGGTTATAGGTGGGTTCTACAATTCTTAGATTGGTGACTGGAAGGGAAGATCTGTGTCTTGGGAAGAGATTAAAGAAAGGCTTAATCTACATCTCAAGGAAAAGGAAAGTTCTGTGTCTTGGGAAGAAATAAGCAAAAGAATATACTGTAATTGATTGAAATATACATCTCAAAGATACTATGCCAGGGACAGGAGGTAGGAAGAATCCTGTTAATAGAAAAATAAATGGTCTGTTAATGTTTGTGGGCATGACTTCCCCAGTCCCTTTCAAAAAGATTTTGGAAAATAGGAAAAGTAGTCAGACTTCTGTCCACAAGATGCTTTTCAGGTCTTAAAAAATTAATTTATAGAAATGTAATATATTTAGATGCCATTGTTATATCATTTAAATTCTCATTTTTGTTGATGTTTAGAAAAATACTGTTGAATTTTACATATTGGCCTTGTATCCAACCAATATGTTCTTAATTTTTTATTTGCAAAATCATAAAAGTTTGTATTTCTTCCATGCTATTTCTTATACATTTTTATTAATTTGGTAATAATGGAAATTCTTGTTTTGTTACTAATAACCGAGAGAAAACTTTCAACAAGTTACTATTACATAGGGTATTTACTGTAATTTTGGTTTTTGGATAAGTTTTACCAGATTTAAGAAGTTTTATTCTATTCTTTGTCTACAATTAGGTTTTATTATGAATGGATATTGAATTTACTCATTTGCCATGTGCTCACATAATCATTTGCTTTTGCAAAATTTACAGAAGTGAAGTGTTTTATAAACAACGGATTGAAACAATTGTCTTTTTATATCCTGACTTTTGCTTCTTCATAGTTTTTGTGTTCTATGGTCTTGGAGAACAGAAGACATTTTATCAGGTTGTTGGAAAAGTCATGACTCATGTTTACACAGAAAAAAATGTGTCATGACTTTTCTGACAGCCCATTGGTATAAATACATTCAGTTTAGGTTTATCAGAAAAATTTTTGTATTTGCAACCACTGTGCATAAGTAACATATTGCCAGCTTTTCTGGTAGGAGGATGCTTCTAGAAATACTGCCTTCCAAGAATAATCTTCTAATATTGTGACAGCAAAGTACAGGATCAGAGGACTATGAGATATAGTTATGGAGAAAATGAGGTTGGAAATGAGGAAAATCAGAAGCTCATCATTGAAAAATCCAGTGATTTCTTATATATTAATCACAATTATCATATTAAATACAGTTTGACACCATACTAAATTTTATATTGCCTTTTTTTCTTTTTTTAAGATTTTTGCCATAGGATGTATACACTCGCCAGAGAGAGAGAGAGAGAGAGAGAGATGAAAAGTTAGAAATATTACTTCAGTAGATAACCATGTTGCAATCCCTTCTTCTCTATTACTTTCTTGGGATTTTGGGGACACACACATACATGTACCTGGTGTGATTTTCAAACTACCAGGTTCAAGACTCAAACTGCAGTAGACCATGTGAGTGTCCAGTGACTTAACCATCACACCACCTGCTGATCCCAAATATTACTTTGATTTTAATGAGTTATAAAGCTGAAATAAAATCTCCTAAATAACCAATAATAAAAAAAAATTCCCATTTACAGATTTGCAGAAAAATTAACTTTTTTCTATAGAAAATTATATGATATTATTATATTACAAAGATATGATTAAAAATGTATAGTCTAAAATGTAAGAAATGTTATCAGTAGTTAATTTTAAAAATTTCTGTGCTATTTTTGGTCTGGCCCTATAGCCTAGTGGGTTAAGGGAAGTCAGATCCCACATGGCTAGCAATTCAAATTCCCAGCCCCAGTGGCTTGAAAACCATGCCTCAAATTCTGAGAGGATAGAGAAATGAAAGAGAAGAAATTACAGTGTGACCTTGCCCCATTGTGGGGGCAGTGCTTTATCTCTCTCTCCTTCTGCATCTCTCTCTCTATTTCTCTCTATGGCAACTACACAGTTTCTGTCAACTTAAAATAATTTGTGTGTGTGTATGTGTGTGTGTGTTTATTTTGTGATGTTTGTGATATTAGCATTTTAAAATTTGTAATTTGTTACTATTTTTTCCACTCTGAATGCACATTTATACCTAATATTTGTTTTTATAGCTATGAATTCTCTTAAGAGTGGTCAAGTTATAGTAGTTTCAAGACTCATAAAATCTCAATTCACCAGTATTCTCCTATATATTACATTGTTCACTAAGAACTAGTAGAAGAATCTTCCATTTGCAGGCAAAAGTCCCTAGATCTGCAAAGTTAGAAAACATCTAATCATATGTCTTCTATTTTCAGTAATAGTGGTGGTCCTCACTCACTCTTTGGGTGGAGTGAGGAGAGGAGAAGTGATACCAGATCTCTGTTAGGTGGAACTGTTTGATCCTCACGATGACAAAAATTGCCAGCCTCTCAGGCTGGGACAGTTTCATCAGTCAACCGGTTCTTAAACTGTTAGCATTGTCAGCTGCTTCTTAAGAGATGACAGTCCAGGGGTAGCTTTCCTCATCCAGCCAAACTCCCTCAGTCAAAAGAGCAAAACACTTCTTTAGAAGGTGGGGCAGGAAGGCATATCTCTGGCAATAAGAACCAGCCCCATCTACTTTCAGTCCACATGGCTTCTTGAACTCATTTTTGCCTGATGGTGAAAAAGCTCCTCAGCAGATCCCCTTTGACTTGCTGGTACAGGAGTTGGGCACAGTCTGCGTCCTTTGTCCTTTGCTAAGGGAGTGGTTGTGATTCTAGAATAGGAAGATTACAACTTAGCCTATATGATGATGTCTGATCCAAAATAATAACAATAAACACCTGCCCATATTTGTTTCTACATGCATTATCTTTGTAAGATGGGCAGAAAGCAATTGCTGGCTGAATGTAACAGAATGAAAGACAGTTGCTAAGCTTTGCCCTCATTTGGTGAAAGAAGGAAGACTGTGTTGGACTATCTTTTGGGATTGTGAGGAATACTTAGATCTAAGAGCAGGGTTGTAGATTTTTGACCCTAAAATAAATGGAATAGAGATCTGGAGTATATCATGTAACCCTTGGTATCATTAAGGATATCAAATATTTACATGATTCGGAGAGAAAACATAGTGCAAATAGAAACTTCTTTGAATTCCATTCACACAGATGGTGTCATTTCTACAAACATTCATAAACATACATTCTATTCTGATTTGCATCTCTCTTTTGAAGAGGTATGTTGAACATTTTTTTCATATGCCTTTTGGCTATTCATATGTCTTCCTCAGAGAGTTGTTTGTTTGTTCAGCTCATTTTCCCGTATTTTAATTG
Source organism: Tupaia belangeri chinensis (assembly GCF_000334495.1). NCBI lineage: Eukaryota > Metazoa > Chordata > Mammalia > Scandentia > Tupaiidae > Tupaia > Tupaia belangeri. The sequence goes on along the minus strand of NW_006160041.1, from coordinate 5,200,240 downwards.
GGTTACTCATTTTTTGGGAGGGCAAGCCACTTGAGTTCCCTCGGTATTCTGGTTCTCATAACTTACAAAGATCTTCTCCCATTTGAGGGTTGTTGATTCACACTAATTACTGTGTCTTTTGCTGTACAGAAATGTCTTAATCTGATATAATCCCGCTTGTCTATTTTTGTGATTATTGCCTGTGCTTTGTGCTTTGAGAGTCTTATTTAAGAAGTCTTTTCCTACCCCGATGTCACCTAGAGTTTTCCTAGTGTTTTTCACTGGTAGTTTTATAGTTTGAGGTCTTAGGTTTACATCTTTGATCCACTTTGAGTTGATTTTTGTTAATGGTGAGAGATAGGGGTTCAGATTTATCTTTTTGCCAGTGGATACCCAGTTTTTCCAGTATCATTTTCTAAAGAGATTTTCCTTTTCCCACTGGATTGACTGGCACCTTTTGTCAAAAATCAATTAGCTATCTGTTTTAGGATTTATTTCTGGAGTCTCTATTCTGTTCCATTGGTTTACATGTCTATTTTTGTGCCAATACCACGCTTGTTTGATTAACACAGCTTTGTAATATATTTTGGGTTCAGGGAATGAGATGTCACCCACTTCACTCTTCTTGTGCAAAATTGCTTTTTTTTTTTTTTTTTAGTGATTCCAGACAAATTCTATGATTCCTTTCTAGATCTGTGAAGAATATCTCTGGTAATTTGATAGAGACTGCATTAAATATTTAGATGAATTTGGGTAGAATTGCTATTTTTAATTCCTTTAATCCAGGAACATGAGATGTCCTTCCTCTATTGTGTCATTTTCAATTTCTTTATTAAGATTTTTGTAGTTTTCCTTATAGAAGTCCTTGACTTCCTTGGTTAGATTTATTCCTGGATATCTTATACTTTTTGTGGCTTTGGTAAATGAGATTATTTTCTTCAGTTCTACCTCTGCCTATTTGTTGTTTGTATATAGAAATGCTACAGATTTTGTAAGTTGATTTTGTATCCTGCCATTTTACTGTATTCATTTATTACTTCAAGAAGTTTTTTCATGGATATACTTGGGTCTCCCATGTATATAATCATGTCATCTGCAAATAGAGATAATTTCAACTCTCTTTTTCTATTTTAATGCCTTTTATTTTATTCTCTTTTCTGTTTGCATTGGCTAGGATTTCCAGCATTATATTGAAAAGGAGTGGAGAAAGTGGACAGCCTTGTTTTGTGCCAGTTTTCAGCATAATGTTAGCTATAGGTTAGCTATAGGTTTTTCATAGGTGACATTTATTATGCTGAGAAATTATCCTTATATGCTGATTTTGCTGAGAGTCTCAACCATAAAGAAATGTTGTATTTTGCCAAATGTTTTTTTCCTGCATCGATTGAAATGATCATATGATTTTTATCTTTCTTTCTGTTAATATGGTGTGCTATATTTATGGTTTTGAATATGTTGAATCACCCTTGCATCTCTGGAATAAAAGCCTACCTAATTGTGATGGACATAACCCCAGTCAGAATGGCGAAGATTAAAATAACTAAAGATGGTCAGTGTTGGTGGGGATGAGGTGAAAAAGGATCTCTCCTACACTACTGGTGAGAATGTAGATTGGTCCAGGCACTGTGGAGAACAATATGGAAAGACCTAGAAATAGAACTACCATGTGATCCAGTAATTCCACTTATCTACTTAAAGGATAGGAGATGATTCAGTCAGAAAAGTGTCTGTACATCTATGCTTTTTGTGGCATTATTTACAATTGCTAAGATGTGGAACCACCCAAAATGTCCATGAACAGATGAATGGATTGAAAAGGTATGGCACAAATATTCTGTGGAATACTACTCAGACATAAAATAAAAACAAGACCCTGGCATTTAATAGAAAGTGGACGAATATGGAAGATTTAGCAAGCCAGTCTATAAAAGAGAGACACTGTATGTCTCCACTTAACATATATCTACTGTCTCCTTTCTGTGGTAGAAACTGAAAGATTAGAGGACATAGAAGCATTGAAAATGGTTATGGATACTGGAGACAATGTGGGAAGGGGATGGGAGAAATGGGAGAGTGTAGAAAATAAATTAAGGAGAAAAATAAGCGAGACATTTATGGGATACAGAAATAGATTATCTGTTGATGATAATGTGTTTTATATCTTCAACTGGACTTGTATGAAATGTATTTGTGATGGGTAAATTCAATTTACACGTTAAGTGATGTATAGTGATAAAAGGTATAAAATAAAACAAAATAAATTTTTAAAAATCTTTTAAAATATGAAAGAAAAAAATCATTCTTTTGATATTTTTTTAAAAAGAATTATTTATATAATTTTCTTTCTTTATTCATTCATTTTAATTTGACCAGAGAGAGACACAGAGACAGAGAGGCAGAGAGAGGAAAGAAAGAAAGCAAGCCACCAGACCCAGACTTGAATCATGGTCAACCATACGAGAGTGTCTCGGACCAGCAGATGGCATAATGGTTACATTGCTTGACTCCCACATAGTTGACTGTAGTTTGAGTCCCAAGCCCGGTGGCTTGAAACTCATGCTGGGTGTGTGTTTTGAGTGCCCCAAATCCTGAGAGAATAATGAAGTGGAAGGGACTGCAGTATGGTCATTCCATGTGGGGGAGTGATTTCTTGCTTTCTGTCTCTCTGTCTCTCTAGTGAGTGTGCATGCCCTAGAACAAAAATCTTTTGGAAAAAAGATTTATATATTTTGTTTATATATTTTGTCCATTATTTGAAAATAAAAAGCTGAAAAGTCTACTTCACAAGTTTCTATTTTTCTTAAAGGTCTTGGTCTCTTAAAGGTTACTGCAGTTGAAAATCCTATGATCAGTGTCACTTAGTTTAAGCTGCTATATAAAGAATAGAGACTCCTCTTAGGGTGCTGAAGCAGGGAAAATGCTTCTCAGTTGGTCTTCTTCTAAGTCCTTCTCTGCTCATTTCCATTTCTAAATCACCAAGGAATTAAAAATGTGCTTATTGGTCACTAAAATTAATGAAATTTCTCATGTTTATTATAAAAGCCTCACCTCCATATGCTCCAGATACATATATGAATAGAACTGTTGGGGATACACATCTGCCCTGAGTGTCAGGGTAATCTGTGTAAATCTGGTATTGACGTTAAAATTCTCATTCCCAGAAACCTAAGTTGAGAACTATTCAAGAGACGTGGAACATGAACAAGCTGTCCTTTGGCCAAGAAATAGGCCACTTAACTGACTGATTAAAAATAAACTCTCACCCCTTCAAAGGAGTCTATTCGTAGTATTAGAGTGATCCTTGTTAACCTGCCTCTGACTTTATGATTTTCTCTAGAGCAAGACCACTGTAAAAAAGACTTTAGGTCCATGCCTTTTCCTTAACTTATTCCATCTCAGTCAATTGGAAATGCTTATTGTACCAATAAGCATTAACACTATGTCTAAAATAGTGGTTTTGAACTGGAGGTAATTTTGTTCCCCAGGGAATGTTTGACACTTTGAAATGTTTTTGATTGTCATGCCTGGTTGTGGATGGGGAGGTGGCTGGTATCTGGTAACCAGAGACCAGGGATACTGCCAGACATCCTACAATGTGTAGAACAGCCCTCACCATGGAGAATTATCTAGGCTAAAATGTTAACAGTGCTTAGTCTGAGAAACTCTGGCTTAAAAGAATGCACACAAAGGTAAAAAGAGTGAAGTCTTTTTTGATAACGATGTGTTAAAAATGTTTTTTTACAGGCAATTAAAGATGTAGCCTTTCTACCATGAGATCCAGGTCTCTTATGTCATTGGTAATTATGGTTATGTGAACTAGCTTGAGTAAAATAGGTTCTAATTGCTGAACCCTGTTTTTATATTCACTTAGAAAGAGAAATGGGTTGGGGTGAACAGTCTCACCTCTGTTGACTATCTCATGATGGAGAAATCTTGTTGCTATTTCAGAATAATCAGTCAGGTTGGTGTAAAATCTGCCAAAACTGAGGGCAACTGAATGTATCTGCAATTTTCATAACTTTTATAAATAGTCTAGAGGTCATTATGTGCCCTACATTTGTTGCAAAACAAACATCTTGTTTACTATCACTAAAGAAATATTTGTTATTTCAACTTGTTATACTAACTTATAGATTGCATTCTAAATATAGAAATCACAGCCAATAGTATTTATTTAAGAATTTCTTAACAGTCTGTCTTGATGACTAAAAGCAAGTTTGTTGGTTTATAGAAATGCTTTTGGAATACATAATCACTTATAATGTTAGAGGGAATTTTTACTAAATTAATCTTGATGTTTTTAAGTTAAAGATCTCATAGTAATTTTTTTTTTCTTTTTGGAGAGGTTTTTGCTATAGGGTGCATGTGCTCGCCAGACAGACAGAGAGAGACAGAGAGACAGAAAGCGAGAAATCACCCTCCAAGGGGGATGGCCACGCCGCAATCCCTTCTCCTCCATTCTCTTCTCGGGATCTTGGGCACGCACGCACATGCACCTGGCATGAGTTTAAGCCACCAGGTCTGGGACTTGAATTGCAGTTGGCTATATGGGAGTCCAGCAACATAACCATTATGCTAACTGCTGGTCCCAAGATTTAATAGTAATTTTAAAAATCACCTAAGTACACCCACTTCATTTAATGCATCTTTATGTCTCTTTATTATACTAAGATCTTGAAAACATCAGTTTCATTTGAATCCTAGGACCATTTCTGAATTCTAAAACTATAGTGGATTATCAGAGGAAATCTAGAAAGTTGATTTTAACACCAGAAATTGATCCTGAAATAAAGACACTAAGTAAATTAGTATTATTTAATTAATGAAATGTTAGAATGATATGAAGTCACATAGAATATGAAGGTCTGGAGGCCAGCAGGAAGAGTAGTGGTTAAGGCTCTGGGCTCCCACATAGCTGATCTTGGATTGAGTTCCAGACCTGGCAGCTTGAAAACCATGGAGTGTGTGCATGGCCAGAATCCCAGGAGGAGACGGAGAGAGAGAGGAAAAAGTGAGAAAGAACTCTTCATCCCAGGGTGACACAGTAATAATCCCTTCTCCTTTATTCTCCTCTTGGGAGATTGGGCATGCATGCACACAGGCCCAGTGTGTTTTGAAGTCACCAGTTCATGGATTTCAACCATATAGTCAGCCATGGAATAGTGGATCCCACAATTCCACCAACTGGCCAAGGCATTCATATATATATTTTTTTCTTTTTTAAGGTTTTTGCCACAGGGCACATGCACTTGATGTCTCGAGAGAGACAGTGAGAGTGAGAGGTCACCAACCTTCCCCTCGCCAGGGGAAATGACCATGCCACAGTCTCTTCTCCTTCATTCTCCTCCTGGGATTCTGGCCATACACACACCATAATTTTCAAGCTACTGGGTCTAGGACTCAATCTAAAATCAGCTATATGGGAGCCCAGGGCCTTAACCACCACTCTTTGGGTTGGCCCCTAGGCCTTCACATTCTAAGTGACTTCATATCATTGTTACATGATATGAATTGTTACAGGATCAATTTCTGATGTTAAAGTCATCTTTATAGATTTCCTCTGATAGTCCACTATAGTTTTAGAATTCAGAAATGGTCCTAGGATTCAAATAAAATTGATTTTTTTTCAAGATCTTAGTATAGTGGAGAGACATAAAGATGTATTAAATGAAGTGGGTCTACTTAGGTGATTTTCAAAATTAATATTAGATCTTAAATATACTCACATCTACAAAGACACTTTTCCTAAATAATCCATTTACAGATTTCAGAGATTAGGACTTTTGGGAAGAGAATAATTTTTTTTGTCTATCTCAAAGACTGAGGGATAAACAGCTTGACTGCTTCATGGGTCCTTCCAGATTAGGATTCTGTGATTCAGATTGTGACCTTTGCATTTTGCACTGAATGTGAGTTTTCTCATTTACACAATAATCCTAATCATGGTGGTTAGGCCATAAGACTGTTATGGTGATTAAATGACTTAATACTATTAAAACATTTGTAAGAGCTACTGAAATGCAATATACTAGTATCAATAAGTTTCAGTAATCATTACTTATTAGTGCTCTTCATATTGATATTATCATTATTATAAAAGAAAGATTATGTGGGAAGGTAATTGGGCACTTGGTTGGTTGCCTGTGATATAATTCACATTTCTTTGCTATTACTTCATTTTGTTTTAACAAATTTAATTAAGGTGGGTCATCGAAGTAGTTAAAGGTGGTGACATGATGTCTAAAGAATGTGTTTAATCTGCTTTGTGAAGTTTATTTAACTTTGTCTACAATAGAGGTAGACTAAGCTAACCTCCAAATTGAATAGTCAGCTTAGAAACTAAGTCTTAAAAGAGATCCCATTAAGAATAATAGCCTTAGGAGTAGCAAAGATATACTACTATTCCCTTAGAGAAGAAATTACTACTGTATGCTAAAAATGTTTGATTCACCTTTTCAACTTTTTATGGCTATAAGTAAAATCTCAAACTTGGAGGTTGTAACAAAGTCCTTTTCTGCTGAATTGAGGGCTGACTGTAACATAACTTTAGCTGAGTCAGTCTCCCATCCTGGTTATCTTTCTCTAAAACTTTAAATTACCCTTCTTTTATGCATCGTTATGGTAGAATAAGCACATCTAACCTGGTAATAATAAAACAATTTATTGCCTACAAAGCCTTTTTTAGCCCAGGGTCTTACTAGTTTTTCTATGCACACATTTTAGGTATAGTCATTTTGAAGAAGGTACTACTGAACCTACACACTAACCAGTAGGGCACATATATTTTTCCAATGGCTAGTAAGGCCAACTACATAGTCATTGGCAAGTTAGACTGAAAATAGCATTAATTGTTTTTCCATTATTAACATGACACAATGTAAACAGTTTAAATAATAAGAGTATAACAATATTTCCATTTTCTCTGGGTGTTTCACCAAAAAATAATCATGTGTATAAATCAAGTGCAATGCAATGTATAGACCTTTTGTTATTTGAAATACTACTAAGTTAAACCATACAACATTGCTATTTTTATAGGTCAAAGAGGTTGAACATGGAGGTTTCATGTGGTGTGAGGTAAACAGACAGCACTCCTATGAAAAAGCAGTTCAATTTTCCAAAGCTATCAAATGAAAGTATCAAATGAAACATTCATGTATTTAGGGATATTTTTGCATTTTCTAGCTCCTTATATTTTTCCAATAAATATAAATGGAGTCCTGTTTCACACCTTTTACTTTAATGCCAATGATTATGGGGACATACATTATTAAAAGAAGGGAAATGAGTGATAGAAATTCATAGAGGGGAAAGCTAGGTAAACAGAAAACAATGAAAAATGCAGATTGTTACAAACTTTGTAATCATTTCTGTTTGACAATGTTTATCTCCTTAAATGTTTATCTTCTTACCCATTTTTATTTCATTTTTATGTGTCTCATAAAGTTGGATATCACTCAATGTTTAGCTCTTTGGTGTCTGATCATAGAAAGCAGATTGCCCTGGCATTTTTATATACTGTAGGAAAAGAAAGTCATTTTCATGTATTGAGATTTATTATTTGAATATGTTTTTCAATATTGCAATGGCACACCTACAAAATTTAATGTACATGCATATGCAAGTACACTATACAAGTAGAGCATCAGGTAAAATTTTATACCTTCTGTTGGAAAAATACAGATAATCAAATAGATGCCCAGACCTCTTTCCTCTCACTATCTACCTTTCTTGTTACCAGGATACAGGGAAGTTTTTTCCATAAAACTCTCCGCAACATCTATTCATCACTTTTGGTGGTGGGGGTTGTTCTGGAATGATAAGTAGTGAAAAGATGCCAGATCTCTCATGGAAGAGATTATTACCTGTGGGGAAGGAGAATGACTATAGAGAATAAGGCACACACACCTATAATTATGGGTTGCACTAAGAATTTAAATTTTATATTCATGTGATACTTGTTTTTATGGTGTATTGCATTATTTTCTTGTATCAGTGAAGTTTCCCTATGAGAAGTTCCACTTTAAGATACCCATTAGCATGATATTGATAACTTACTAGAATTCTTATCTTCTGTTTCTGTTCTATCAAAACCGTCAGATGCTTATGACCTAGTTGGCAGTTTCATGGCAGACCTTGTAATACATTGCATTTTGTAGTGGATGTAAATGAGTAAACTGAGACCACCTCATAATTTAAAAAGCAATCTCACCCTGAGTCAGCATGTGTACTGCATACCATTAGAAATGAGTGGGGAAAAAAGGGAAATGACTGTGGTTCAGTAATTTATGAAAAATGTTACAGTTTTATTATCTGTCTATGTATTTTTTTTTACAACACCCGTCGCTATAGCACGGAAGGGCTCAGACAAAAGATTGGTTTCTAGCTTAGAAATGGTGGAGAGAACTTTCTATATTTTCATTTATTTTTAGCAGTTTGACAGATGATTGTCAAAGACTGAGCAAAATGGTAGATTCAAGAGAATAAATCAATTATCCAGTTAATTTATATGATGCGTCCTAGTGGCAAAAAAAAAAAGATATTTTGGTAAAATTAAATCCTTCACTGGAACTTCCTTCAAAATTAGATGGGAAGTGAGGAAATGGGTAGGAATAGTATAGAGGAAACAAGATTGGTCATGAGTTTATATTCATCGAAGCTGAGTGGTTCCATGTAGACTTCAATTTACTTTTGTTGACATTTGAATTTTTTTTTTTTTTTACAATATTACTTTTTAAAAGTAGCTTCCAGGATTTAACT
>NW_006160041.1:5181734-5191457 GCF_000334495.1 Tupaia belangeri chinensis | reverse complement strand
ACACTAAATACATCACAGGCTCCACATATCATAATTATTTTCATGTGGGAGGGGAAGAGCATAGTAAAGGAAATTTGGGGAAAAAATAGAGAGGTAAGACATCTGTGGGACATGGATATGGTTTATTATCTGATGATGAGGATCTGTATAATATTCTCAACTGGGCTGGACTGAGGTGTATTTCATGCTGGGTCAGGTCCCTTTAAAATGTAAATGATGTGTAGCGATTGAATGTATAAATAATAATAATAATAATAATAAAGAAATATTGATTTTCACACTTTTCTTGTAAATGTCCTCAACATCTCTAACCTTGCTTCCAATGTTCTGTCAGAGTAATTTGTCATCAGAGGACAAAGGTAATGTTTATCCCAATAAAAAAGCAAGAAGGATACCCTGAGATATGGAACTAGCAGTGATTCCAAAAGCTGCCATATTATTTAGTCACTGACTTGGATTCTGAATGTGTTTTATGGAGCAGGCTGTAGTGAGGTACCTGGACAATGCCAAAATGTTAAGGATGACTCATGACTAAACATTATACTAGTATGCTTGTAGATATCCAGTTTGCTATTGTCTGTGCTATCTCTACCACTGTTGTATTCTTTAACTAGAAGTAAATAACATTGTCAAGAGCTGCTTCCTAGTTTTCATGGTATAATATATCTGTAACATTTAGGTGCTAATGTGTCTACTGGTGTTCTGTCAATCAAAAAGGAAGAAAAGGATACACCTAGGTTGCTGTTCCTTATTGTTACTCATATATATTACACATATAATCTGTCAAAATAAAACTTTCATTAAACTTCTTTCATTTTGTTTAGCTGCAATAAATTTACATGGGGCTATTCAAAAGTTCACAGAAAATGAGTATTATGAAAACTATGCATGGATTTCAGAATTTTTTTGCACCAAAATAAACTCATACTTTAATTCTATTTGTTCATGAACTTTTTAAAGTGCTCTTGTATATTTAAAGAGAGAACTTATTAGGTCAAAAATATTATCTAAGTAAAATCTTATGTAACAGAGATTTAATAGAATGTTACAAACATGGATATATGTGTGTATATATATATATATACATATATATATATACATATATATATATATATATATATATATATAAATAAAACCATTCATTTTAAGCTTGTTCCATTATCAAGTGCCAAATTAACACATTTGATTTTGCATTATTGCATTTAGTGGGGCCTGTGCATTTTCTTCATTAACCTTTTCTTGATTCTTACCCCACATAAAATAACCAATCCTTTCTATAAACACTACCAAACTCTGCAATTCTATCCATTAAAGCACCTTTAACTTTCTGTTGCTTTCTTTAGTTTACATATCTGTCTCCCCCTACTGGACTCTCAATTTTTTTTTGAAACCAGGAATAATTTTCCATGCCCAACAAATGACTAGTTCTTTGTAGGTTTTAGTAAATGTTTGTTGTAAGCGGATGACTAACTGAATAAATGACTTATAGTGGCTAATGGTTTGAATGGTTTTGTGCTAATTTTATAAAGAAAGCAGATGTCTCCTGACTTTTTGCTAGTCCTTTTTTTTTTTTTTATGTCCCATTTACTGGGGCCACATATAAAAAAGAAAAATATTTTGCCTACTGACTTCCAATTTCATATCCTTTTATTGAGCTAACCTCAAAATTCTTTATATTGCTCTACCTTTCCAGTATGTACCATCTATTATGATCAAGGCAATAAAATTCTATTTATTACTGCATCACCCTCAAAATTATGATACCATTCATTTTTCTAAATCCAGCCCTATCATCCATCATTGTTCCTCCCTATCCCCATGCTAGTTCCTGCTAACTCCTTATAGAAGAGTCATTCTGTTGCAAGATAAGACAATCTCTGTTGCACTTTCAAGATCCTCTTTTTGAGATAGTTGCCAAGGTAGTAGGGGAACATTTCTTTGTAGAATGATTAAAGTAATCTCTTAAACAGGATGTAGAGTGGTTCCAACAATATTGGCAGGCAGTGAATTTTATTGAGGCTTGAATTTGATGAGCACATTGTCCATTAAAATGTCAGTGGTTTTTATCTGTTGCTTTTAAAGTTCTTTTTTACTCCTTTCTGGTCCAGGAAACTTAGGAGAAGAATTGTTTTCTAAGGTCAGAAATATTTGGGCAACTTTTCTTTGTATTTTCCCTAGATTCATGGAAGATGGAGTATTATGTGATGAGAAATTTAGAGTCAGGGACTATGTCTCTCCTAAGGGTTCCCAGGAGAGAACCAGGATCAAGTTTAGGTAAAGATTCAAACTGATTATTATAATCATTAGGCAATGTACCTAATATTACCAAGTATGGTTAATTCTTTCTGTTTTTACTACATCCAAAGTTCCCATCAATTAGGTAAGGCAAGTTGGTAATTCACACTGAAAATCACATCTGGCTTGCCAGAAACTGTTTTTTGTTAGTTGTTGTTTTATGAAGAAGATTTTAGTAGAAGGAGTCTATTGATTCAAGTCCGAACAAACTTATTAGTCAAAATTGCTTTTTATACTGAGTATTTTTAAAACAAGGCTAAATGTGTGAGGTGTTTTTTTTTTTTTTTTTTTTTTTTTTTAAAAACCCTAAATTTTTTCCCCATAATTTTGAATTTGATGAGCACATTGTCCATTAAAATGTCAGTGGTTTTTATCTGTTGCTTTTAAAGTTCTTTTTTACTCCTTTCTGGTCCAGGAAACTTAGGAGAAGAATTGTTTTCTAAGGTCAGAAATATTTGGGCAACTTTTCTTTGTATTTTCCCTAGATTCATGGAAGATGGAGTATTATGTGATGAGAAATTTAGAGTCAGGGACTATGTCTCTCCTAAGGGTTCCCAGGAGAGAACCAGGATCAAGTTTAGGTAAAGATTCAAACTGATTATTATAATCATTAGGCAATGTACCTAATATTACCAAGTATGGTTAATTCTTTCTGTTTTTACTACATCCAAAGTTCCCATCAATTAGGTAAGGCAAGTTGGTAATTCACACTGAAAATCACATCTGGCTTGCCAGAAACTGTTTTTTGTTAGTTGTTGTTTTATGAGAAGATTTTAGTAGAAGGAGTCTATTGATTCAAGTCCGAACAAACTTATTAGTCAAAATTGCTTTTTATACTGAGTATTTTTAAAACAAGGCTAAATGTGTGAGGTGTTTTTTTTTTTTTTTTTTTTTTTTTTAACAAACCTGAATATATTACCCATCAATTTGGAGTAAATATAAGAAAACATTTTTGGCTCCATTTTACAGGTAGAAAAATAAAATTATGGATTCATTTCTGGCCATATTGGCCTGTGTGACTCCAGAAATAGATTTTGTGACTTATGATTAAAATATGAAAAACATGACATTTCTTGATAAGAGCTGGATGTCAAATCAAGTGAATTAGTATTCTTCAGCCTTTATTAGGAAGCAGTAAAGCTCTGAGAGGGTTGAGGTTTTAGATTTGTGTATCATTTAGCTCATTACTGAGACAAAAAAAATCATAAAGTGTTTTGGGTCTACTTTGGGAAAGCATATTCAGACTTTAAAACATGATAGAAAACTCCCCCAAGAAAGCAAAGTGCAACTACTCAGTAATTTGTTTATATATCTATTTTGAAAATAATCATTTGGCTAAGCAGTTATATCTTGATAAAAGACTCCCAGTGTCCACCTAATACATGACACTGGGTTAAAAATGGATTTGAATTTCATGTCTTGTATTTTGCTAATGTCTTTCTATCTACCTCCTCTCAGAAAGGCACAAGGATTCACTTAATCTGACAAAAAAATTAGTATTCGAAATTGAAATGGAATTAGAACAATCATTTATGAATATGGTATTTTGTCAAAAACCTAGTTGTGTGGTTTTATGCATGTGTTCTATAGTATTTTATTGTAAACTATTATCCTAATAGCACCACAGGTTTTTAAAGGTTTTGAGAGATTATCTTATTAGCCTTCTTCCTAACCTTGAGAACCAGTCTACTGATAACATTTTCATAACCTCTCTTGGTAACACACCTCCATTGTACGATCATCCTTACTGCAGACATTTCATCCCCACATCTAACATGAATTTTTTACGCTACAGTTAATTCTATTAGCTTCACCATCTCCACTGAGGTTGGAATTGAAGATCTAGTTTATTTCCTCTGTGCATTAGTGTCTACTGTTTCTTGAGAGAAGAGGTGTGCCACCCTTAGCTCTCAGTGGGGACAAACTACACCATTACCTCTGGAATGGCATGAACCAGCATGTATCTTAATATATTTTGTCATGCTCTGTGTTCATATACTCAGCAAAGAGTGAGATGATATATAAGTCATTTTTATTAAAAGTGACTGTAAAACCATTTATAAGGAATGACCTATTTTATTTTAACACAATATCACCCGGTTCCCCAAGAGCTGTGGAATGAAAGAAAGTAAAGGAATATAAAGGAAAAGTTGTTCCAATGATGATGACTATTTCTGACCATTTTGTTTCTTTTGGTTTGTTGCATAGGGCCATGGACTTAGGGAGAATGAAGAGATTGAGTCATATTTTCAGAAAATGGGTGAGTTCAATTTGTTCATTCTGAAAGCTTTTTGTCTTGAAAGGATCCACTGTTTACAACTTCAAAGTCTTTTCCTCTATTCTCCTACCACCTATCCTGAACTATCTCCAACTTTGCATGTCTCTAGAGGTTAATAAGCTTCTCAATACTAAATCGCAGTCAGAGAGCCTCATGGCACCTGGAGAGTGTTGGGCAGTTGGGAGTGGGGACTGGCTATCCATTTAGATCTAGACCAGGTCAATAGCAGATGAAGGCTGCTGTCTTCTAGCAGCTGTCCACTGGCCTCTGTGAAATGAGGTGGTGGCATCCGGCCAAGTTTCTGGACAGCTGTCTTCCTCACAAAATGCATCTTCACAATTGGCATTAATTGGCTCTCTAGCTGGCAGCTTCCACAGGCAGTTGATTAAATCTTTTCTTCTCCTTCCTTCTTTTTTCTCTGCTCCACCATCTTTCTCTCTCTTTTCTTCTTTATTTTTGCTTTCCTCCTTCTTTGATCTTTTGCTGTTGCTTTTCCTTCCTCTGTGTTGCCAGTAGGTGGCCTGGAAAAAAGAGCAGCGGCAGTTCCTGAGGGCGGCCTATGTTCACACCCCAGATTGTGCTCCCTGCCAGCGCCCGCCAAGGGACCTACTGACTGTCTGCTGGGATAGAATGCTCCTGCCCCCCACGGCACCTGCCTTCCCCGCCCCAGCCCCATGCTGCTTTGCTCAAGGTGTGTCAGAGTTTACGCTGGGATTGTGTTTTTATCCACCGAGCATTTTCTTTCACCACAAGGCAGAGAACACTGCTGTGTTTATAGAATGGATGAGCCCACAGGGAATTTGGAGTGATTCAGTCATTGTGGCATAAATCCTTCATCAAAACTCCCTCTTATACAGAAGGTGTACAGTATGTGATTTCTTTTTCTGATAGGAGCTGCACTGTTTGCGGGGAGGATAGGAACAGTAACCATATTGCCAAACCCAAAATCGGCACCCCCATCCTTATAACTGTGTTTATTTGACAAGTTTTTAATAAAGTAAAAATGAAACCCAATTTTTTTGATTATGTATTTGACAAATCATTTGAATCAGGGAGAACTAAATTCTACGAAACTGAGACTGTTTGAAAGTCCACGGCATGAGCTGTTAACTTCACAGAAATTTTTTTTTCCCGCCTTTTCAGATAGGTAATAGAGGTAATAGCCACCATGCTTACAGTTTCCAAGTCTACTTTCAGGTTATCCAACTTCATTTTCTTAATCTCAATTTAAGAGTCAAGAAGTGAAGTCTTGTCACTACATTGCTTATTTTTCCAACCAGAAGGAGGCAATGGTAGGACAGGATGCTCTTTGACAAAGAGAGAAAAACAAATTCTTTTATAATGGTTTTGTATTTATTTAAAAAGCCCAAAGCATTTTGCCCTAGGCTGCCTCTCATTGGAAATTAAAACCTATGTACAGCATTGTATAGGGAAATTCACCCAATGTGCCACATGTTGGTTTTCATTTAACTCATTACAGTGTTGATTGCTAAGAACAGTAACATAGCCCAGAAGATATCCAAGGCTTTTAAATGGTCACATGAAATCTAGACCAGAAGTTTGAGTTGAGGCAATATTAAATGGTTGTGAAATGCCAGATATCCTTTGCAATTTGGAATACTAAATGACTGGTAAATTGCTTTTGGCAAAAGTTTTTGCTCACAAAGTAATGACCTGTACCCACAAATCGGTCATTAAGGGCAAAAGTGAAGTTTAGCATTAGGGAAAATATCCCAACACTAGCTCTGACTTTTCACTTTTGGTGATCCACCTTTTCTCATCCAATGGAAGGAGAAATCATACTTTGTCACCTTAGGGTTATTTTGTTACTTAATAAGTAGAAACTTAATTGAAAAGCAAAGTGCTAAATATTATTAATAATTAGAACAGGAAACTACAAATTACGTATAAAAAGAGAAATAGCTTGGGAGAAATGTTTTGTCTAAGATAAAAGAAATGACTATGATAACAAAATGTTTTATGATTCTGTTGGGAAGGTGAATGAAAGAGGTTGGGAAGATGAATGAAACAAAGCAGCTTTGGGGACCATCAGGTGGCGTGGAGGGTAAGGCACTGGACATTCCCACATGGCTAACCACAGTTCGAGTCCCGGACCTGGTGGGGTATTATCTCACTACCCCCCCCCCGCCCCCGTCTGTTTCTGGTCAAATTAAAATAAATATATAAATTTTAAAAAAAGAAAGAAAGAAAGCAGCTTTCTCTAAATTTCCCTCAATCCTTCTACTTAGCTTGCAATTTCCAAGCATTATCTCTCTCCTTGAGAACAAATTCAACTAGAGGAGAACGAATGCCTTCATAGCTGCTGAAGTTGCCACATCAGGGAGCACTAGTTTAATTCAAACAGGGTGAAGTGAATGTCTGAGAAAGGGCAACATTTTAAGAGTTGAGTGGTGAGTAGCAGTGTCATTTCCTGAGTCCACACCTTCTGTCATTGTTGGCTGGGACTTCGGCACTGTGGCTTTCCCATCTACCCTAGTTAAAATCCCATATTATCACCTCCTCTCTTTGTCCTTTTTTTTTTTTTTATCCTGTAAGGACATCGAGAGGTTGGGAAGATGAATGAGATAAATGTACTTTATATATATGAATAATATTCTTTTGCTAAAAACACATGATTGTCATAAGAAAATTATACTTTTTCTATGTGGTTTATATTTATTTTTCTAAGTTCTAAAGTCTTCTCTAAAATTATAGTCCATGGGAAACAAATCCAAAACTCATCATAGGCCAAACTGATGATGATCAAAATGAAGGAATCAGGTTGTAGGGAATGGAAAGTGTTGTGTCATTGAGGGGGGGGGGCATGCACAAGGCCATGGCATTTTTCAATTCCAGGGCACCCCCATTCATATCATATTATATGTGACTGGTGCCCCCTACTGTGGAGCCCTCTAACTGCCCTGTCTGTTCATTCCTTCAGAACATCCTCATTGAGCTGACCCTGTGCCAAGCATGGTTCTAAGTGCCAGGAGATAGCAGTGAACACAGTGAGATAAAAATTCCTGGTCTCATAGGACTTAAAGATATTTTCCTCGGGTTATTTCTTCAAAAAAAAAAAGCAAAACTTAACCCTGCCAACTAAGCAAAATGCATCTGAATGGAGAATTTAGCCCAAGGGGCTCACCATTTAATGACCTTTGCTCTTGACTTTTACCTTTTTTTTTCTGTGATCTTGCAGGTTTTAATCCTAGTGACAAAACAGCAATATACTGACCACAGGTTTATACCTAGTGTTTAGTGCATGTACGTGAGCCCTGTGTACATGGAAAACTCAGCTAGTTAATAGCTATTAAAATTTTATATCTCCCCTTTTATCCCCAGTGTCTGTACTTGCCACTTTTTCTTCAGAGAAAATATAGTTCCTAGAGGAGATCTGCCAGGTATGGAAGGAAGGAAAACTAGAAAGAAGTGGGTGTCACGGCATTCTGCCAGAGCATTGTCTACCTAAATGTCTATCCTGGAGACTAATGGGAGAGGTGAGCCACTGAGCAATGGTTAAAATGACACCTTGAACCAATTCAGCATCTGCTCCTAACTACCTAAAAGTTTCATTGATAATTTTTTAAGAGAGAAAGGAAGATTCCCTGAAGTGTCAAGTTTCTTAAGGGTTATGCTAACAGAAGCAGATGAAATGCTGACCTCTCAGAAATAATTTTCATTGCATCTTAATGCTCCTTGTGAAAAGCTTCAGTTTTACCTGCAGAGAGGCACAATGAAGCTGAAAGGTCTGATTACCTAGCTCCTTCCATGTCTGCAAGTCTAAATCACTTTGTTTTGTTTTGTTTTGAAGTTACTATCTTTTCTAGGGGCATGTGTGCTTGCCAAAGACAGAGAGAAAGAAAGAGAGGGAAAGTGAGAAATCACCTGCTAGAGGGATGGCCATGCCCTAGCCCTTCTCCTCCAATCTCCTGTAGGAATTTTTGGCACACACACATGCACACAAAGTGATTTTCAAGCCACTGGGTCTGGGACTTGAACCATGCAATAGATCTTGTGGGATTCACCTGCCTTAACCTCCCCGCGTCTTGTCCTTTTTTTTTTTTTTTTTTTTTTTTTTTTTTTTGCATTGGGAGTTTGGTAAAACTGAAAATTTGTTACAAGATTCTTCGAGAAGCTTTAGAGAAACACTGTGATGATACTCAAATAGCTTTAAAGTTTTCTATCTAACAACTCACTTCCCATTTTATTAAGTAAGATCATGACTCAAAAATATAAAAAGGGATCTGGGTTGTAAATCTGACGAAGAGATAGAATACAAAATAAAGTCATGGTATAAAAATTGCCCGTAAATAGTCACCTTTTGCAAGAAATAGAGAAAAAAAAACACTTGTGATTACTGTTTCTCTTTTCTACCTGTCTTCCAGGATCCTTTTTTTCCAAAACTCCTCATAAATTAATAACAATGATAATCAGAG
Source organism: Tupaia belangeri chinensis (assembly GCF_000334495.1). Classification (NCBI taxonomy): domain Eukaryota; kingdom Metazoa; phylum Chordata; class Mammalia; order Scandentia; family Tupaiidae; genus Tupaia; species Tupaia belangeri. Next base: position 5,182,448 of record NW_006160041.1, on the reverse strand, counting down.
GAGCATGTTGTCCTATCAATCTACACATTATATTAAATTACTTTCCCCAAAGTTTGGAAGCATTTCCTGAAAGCTGTCAAAGGTATTAATTTTTTTCTCTCTCTCTCTCTTTAAATCACAAAGCAAAATTTCACTGTCTCTCCCTCACCCCTTCTGAGGAAAAAAAAAAAAAAAAAGTTGTTGAGTTTTGCTTTTCTATTCACTGAAGTCCTGGCCAAAGTAAAGCCCTCTTTCTCAATGACGTCAAGATCTTTACCAAGATTAGGCTTTCATTTCTCTATTGCAGCAATTAGCCAGGGAATGTATAAAAGGCTTCAGGGAGACTCACTGGGCTGCAGAGAAGCACTTTGCACCACAGACAGATAGAAAGGAAAAGCCAGAGCGAGTGAGGAAGTCTGGCGCTCCTAGGGAAGGGAGTGAGTGAGACAGGCTGAGAGAAGGGCAGAAAGTGTGTATAAAACGGGAGCAAAGAAAGAAAGAAAAACAAAACAAAACAAAACAAAACAAAAACTAACCTTAAAGCACATTTTAAAAACTTTGGCAGTTCAAGAAAGAAACAGGCTCCGTTTAAAGAACACAGAGACAATGAAAAGCTAAAGAAAATTTTGCAATCTCTGCCACAGTCGCATAGGTGCTTGGAAATGAAAGTAGAACTGCCTGTCTTTAACGGACTCTGACAGGAGTAACTGGATTAGGGACGGGTACGCCAGCTTT
>NW_006160041.1:5136054-5181713 GCF_000334495.1 Tupaia belangeri chinensis | reverse complement strand
ACATTTTAAACCCCAAAAAAAAAAAAAAAAGGCAGCAGCTCAGAATTGAATGAATTGATGGGCACACTCCAACTGCTGGGCTGGAGAGACTGGAACTTGGGCTGGCCATTTCTGCTTCTTTGAAAGAGGAGACAACTTGGGCTTCCATTTTATTTCGTTTTTGTCCTTCTCCCCCCCACCCCCATCCTTCCTTTCGGGGGTGAAAGGGAACCAGAGCGCACAAGGAAACAGACCCAGGAGGCAGAGAAGATGGGCATCCTCAGCGTGGACTTGCTGATCACACTGCAGATTCTGCCAGTTTTTTTCTCCAACTGCCTCTTTCTGGCGCTCTATGACTCGGTCATTCTGCTCAAGCACGTGGTGCTGCTGCTGAGCCGCTCCAAGTCCACTCGCGGGGAGTGGCGGGGGGGGGCGACCTCCGAGGGACTGCGCTGTGTCTGGAAGAGCTTCCTCCTCGATGCCTACAAACAGGTGAGCTGCGCTGAGCAGGGCTTCTCTCTAGGTGGACAGGGGCTGGCATGCTGGAGACCAGAGGCCATTGAGAGCCTGGAGGTGAGAGCTGTGGGGTCCGGTTTGGAGGCCTGCCTAGGGCGCATGCTGGAGCCAGCTTCTGCTTTTACTTTGGACACCTGCTGTACAAGTTAGATTTGGGGATGGCAGCTATCAAGTCATCATGGCTCAGAGATCTAATAAAGAATCTTTCTAGTAAGGATTTTTGGTATCTTGCTGGGATTTTGGAGTAGAGGGTATTGGTGCAGGAAGAACCCCTCTGGGAAAAGTCAAAGATGTTGGGAGAGGGGAAGACTGTTGCCTTTATTCTAGTCTTGTCATAAGGGGATTTCTGATGTTCTGTTTGACGGGAGGCTGTGTGATGTGCACAAGGAATGGCGGTTCCAGGGAGTGGGCAGGAAAATGTGAAACAACAGAAAACACAATTCAAAACTCTCAGAATGTGGACAAGAACTGAAATGCCACAGCAACTGGGATGGGCACCATAGCGCTTGATACCTGGTGGAGGTAAGAGTTAATGAAGTCTGACGGCAGCTTCCTGTAATACTGAGTTGGATTTGAACCCTTTGGAAGTATTGCAATGCATGGAGGCCCCAGTTATTAGATATCAATTTGCAAAGAAAGCTCTGGCAATAGAAATAGAGATCTTGTAAGTGAAATGACATTTACTCTGTTTCTTAGAGGTAAAATAAGTTGCCTTTGGTAGAACCCATAAGCCTATGACCCAGTGAGTCTTAAAAATCTATTATAACAGGTGCCTCGAACATCACTCCAGTGGCCTCTGTATCTGTATAAGGTGGGTCCCATGGGCTGATTTCTCAAAACCAGAGTTGGTGCTCCTAAGAGAAAAATGCTGGCATTTCAGCCTTTTGGGTGCTTAGAGTTGCTGGTGGAGCATTTTCAACCAAGACATTAAGGGGTAGAGAGGAATATTTTGGCCCTGGTCCTTTGTCACTTTGATTTCACCTTCTATGTCCAGATGACTCCTAAAGGTCTCCCTGGATTTTTGAAGAATAAGCTAGATTGCAAAAGTTGCTATCAAAGCAGACAATCTTGGTTTTCCTTAAAAATACTGAGGGAACTTGCCCAGGAAGCCAGGGAAGGGAGTTTGAGAACAATATTGAAAGCCAGGTGTTGAATGAAACAGTATATTTAAGGCAGGCAGCACCTCAGACACAGAGCTAGGGAATTCTGAATAACAGAGGGGGAAGGGCAAGAGTCCTCCACAAATACACACGAGAAAAGCAAAGCTGTACATCAAATAGGAAAAGAAGTAACTTGTCACAAAGACTCAAGTCAGGGTTGTCCCACTGAAAATCAAATGTTCAAGAAGAAAATACTGTGAACTGGGGACATTTTACCAAAATACCTGTCTTTGTTATTGAGAGGAAGTTGCAGAAGATTTGCACTTACTGTCCTAGAGACATGCGAATAGCAAGTGTTATTAGTACATTTAAAATTCATGTTTTATTTCCATCAGTGTGTACACTGAATGTGAAACTTCTGTGTTTTGTTTTGGAGATAAGGAATTTGGAAGAGGGTGGAGAGGACAAAAGTATGTCAGGTATGGTACTAATTAGGAAGTTCTCTCATCTACATCTGTATTTTGTATGTATTAGCAAATAGCATAGAAATGTCAGGGGCTTAATCTCAGTGTAGTAAACCTACTTTTTTTGAAAGACAGTTGGCTTTTTCTGATAAAAGGAAAAACAAATCATGTCTTGGGAGAATTTTACTTATATGCATATATCTCTTATGTAAATACTATCTCGCATATAAACAATGGCAGCTGAGATGTTACCCACAGACATAAAATAAGATTATTTCTCCCATTAAGCAGCTTCTTGGAGATAAAATTTAAGAGCAAACAACTTTCCTGTTTAATACATTTTATTATGCACTTTTTCTTTAATGTATGGCATTCCACTGTGTTGCAATATTTTGTTACTCACGTCCCTGGAAATTTGGAAGGATGAGTGATTTGTTGTTTCTTTTTTGCATATGGTTTGTCTATTCCTCTTCTGTATGTCTTTGTCTCTGCCTACTGAGTTGATTAGTGACCAAGTTCATGACTGATGTTATTATGTTTGCTTAGAGTGAATTAGATACTAGCTACCATGAGCAGAAGCAACCTCAGCACCTGCATGTCTAGAGATAGCAGTGGACTGGGTTTGTAATGAGCGGCAACATTGCAAACACAGCTTGAACTGAGTTGGGGTTTCCTTTTGTCTTCAAGTATGGCAAGGGTGGTGATTGCTGTGATGGCATACGGAGGTCATTCAGAACCTCTCAAACAGGTTGAATCACTTCCCCAAATGCTGCTGCCATCTGTGCCACTGTCTTTGGGTGTAGCCATTCCTGGAGACACTAGAGGAGGTGCTGTCAGTGATGGCATCGCAGTATTTCATAATCTCGACCTGCATTGTTTTGAATCTACCATCCCTGGAAGAGAAGCGAGGAGTGTGTGCACATGAGTTACAGCCAGCTTGTCATTAGTCATTGATTTAATTCTCCTTGTCGAAAGTCAGATACTTGGGAGATATTTCGAAAAAGTGGAATCAAAGTTTTATCTCTCTGTTTTAAATCCACAAGGGGCAAAGGAGACATATTTTTAAAAAAGAGTACAATTGAATTAAAAACCCCTTTTCATTAAAATGTTGAAAGACACTTAAAATCGACTTTATAGAAAAGCTTTAAAGAATAGCGAGGCTTTGGTAAGAGAAGGGTTCCGCGTACAATCGTGATAGAAGAGAAAGTCTATAGAAACTTGTGAGATTCTTCAGTGAATAACAAATACTTGCTGTTTAAGTTTCTTAGTCAGTGTCACTGCATCTGAACACTGTATCCTTGTGCTGGGGCCCAAAGACTCCAAAATGCGACCAATAAGCAAACGGCCCTGTCTGGGAGCCTGGCTCTTACCTAAATGAAGTGTAAAAGTAAACACACAGTATGCAGGCTGACAAGCAGCTTAGCTTCTACACGGTTAATATCGCAATGGCACAGAAAAGATATTCATTTGAACATATAATTTTGGTTTTGAAAAGGTCTCTTTAACATTCTCCACCTCTTCCTCCTTCACCTCAAGTCTTTTGACACTGGTTTTTACAATGGAAAATGGCTCTCTTAAGAGCAAACCAGTCCCAAAGGAACACAAAGAAGGCCATAGCCAGAACTTGTCCATCATTTGGATAAAAAATTGGGAAATGATAAGGCTTAGAACTACATTTTCAAGATACAAATCAAAAAGAGACTAGCCAAAAGGGAATTAAGCTCAGAGGAAGGAGTAGGTAGTCTATTCTTGGACTCCTATTTATTTGCTCAATCTGAATATAAATGGTTAAATCTCTGCTTAATGATTGTTTGGCCATGATTCTAAGGACATTGATGTAGCCTGGTCATTATGTCAAGGAATTCGAAACTTTTTGATAGTTAATAAAGCCATTTCCAGGGCTTTGGATAGCAAAAGTATGTGTAAAATTCTTCTGCCACATATCCATCCCCCATCTTTATCATAGATTAGCTTGTGTGATATGTTGTCCAGAAGCTTTTCTCAAGCTGTAGAAAAGAAATCAACAACAAGAAAAAACAAGGTTAGTAGTATATACTCCATTTCCAGCTTCTACTTGATGAATAGCCCTTTTTTTCCCCTTGCTCCGTGTTTCAAAGTCCCCCTGCTAACGCAGAATTATCCTTTTCCCATGGCACTGAGCACTGTCAGTATTAGGAATTCCATCATCAAAAAAAAAAAAAAATCACATTTTTATATATGCTATTTATTTATGTTCTTGTTGTTATTATAAATATGTCTATTATGACATTTGAACTTGACCTGGAGTTGTTCCCTATTGTAAAAATGCAAATTATTTATTTGCTTCCTTTATTGGTATTGTGTTGATGTTGATTGCAAAACCCTAAGAAAGGACAACTGAAACAGTGCAGATGAGAGAGATAAAAGTCAGTGATGACGATGTAACATTTTACGTATGTCCTTTCTGATCCTTGCAAAATAAAGAGACCCTTTGGGAACATCGGAACTTCAAGACCAATTAGTGGAAATGATGCTTCTTGTGTTTGGGCATTAAGTACTGGGCAGGGTTCTCTTTTAGAGCAGCTAATGCTGGCAGGGGAAGGTTTACCTAATTACTCTTCCGCAAGAGTAAAAAATGCCTTTTGAATGCCTCTTTGGCAAATATGTCTCATTAAGGACAAAAACCAAACACAAACCCTCTAAGAAGGAGAAATTAAGATGATAGGTAACTTGTGGCCAGGAGACTTTCTGTGCCACTGTGGGAAATTAAAACAAAGTTGGGGAGTACCAGGGGATAAGTTGTTTTTGTTGAGCTTCTTTCCTGCAGCTAAATGTTATTATGGGACCAACTTTATTTTCTTCATCATTTTGGCTCTGTGTCAAGGAATGCTTTGCTTCTGGGGAGAGCATAGAATCTTCCATCATTGAAGACAATGGTGATTCTCCCATTTCATCTCAGCAGGGCACATAACTCAGCAAACCAAGAAATTCCCCGTTGGAAACTCTGGTCTAAGAAATTTTATTTTTATGGTGATCAAATGGGGAGATGAGAATGAATTGTGATTTTTTGTTAAAAGGTTTTTTATTTTCAAGTTTAAAGGAAACTTCTGTTAAATTTCTAAAGTTTAAAAATTATTTTAGCTAATTGTCTTCTATCAGGTCTTAGCATTGACAGAAAAATTTTATGATGAGTATATGAAGCTTATAAAAGGAGACTACTGGTCTACTCACATTTGGGTTTATAGATTAAGGGTGTATGTTTTCCTTTTTGGTTTTGTTACTAGCATAATTTTACCTGTATGTTTTATTTTACCTGGTCATATTCATTTTTTAAAAAGATATGCATTTATATTCCAGTCTATAGTTGCATCTCATGACTGCTTAGCAAAATAAAGAGAGTTAGTCACATTTGTTTTGTGCAGTGACCAGTGGATAATCAAAAAGAGCAGACCAACAAAACCGAATGTTGATTATGCCTGTACTTTTCTAGAGGGCTCCAGTATTCAGATTTCTAAGTTTATCTGTTCAGTGAGTATATCCATCACCCATATGTGATTATGTTCATTGTAGGTCAAGGTTATTTTTAAGTGTAAAATTTTTTACTACCCAGGATTATAACAACTAGCATTCATTCAGTAACTCACTCAAAAACAACAAAAACTCTCAGTTTAACAAATGGTTGAATCTCCTGCAAAAAGAACATTATCTACTTAATTCTTATTTTTTTAAATTTGCGAATGACAGTGTTGTACTTATCCCAAATTTCCTAAGGCAAAGTAGTCTGTGTATTGAAAAACATTCTGTGGCCAAACTATACATTATCTCTGAAAAGACAGAGAAGTTGCTTTAATTTTCTAAGAAAATTAACTTTAGGTAATAAGAGTCACCTGGGACTAAAGCATCAGATTAGATTGTTCAGTTGAATGATCAGAAATAATGCAAGGATCAACAGGTCGGCTCAGGTGAGAATCATCGGGTTAGAGGCCCCATTTATCAAGACTATACAATTGTTCATAAGTCTCAAAAATGACTTTGAAATGCTGATGTATTTTGCAGATGTACCAAGAACTTACAAAACTGTTTGTAGTTCAGACATAAGCTTTCTCCTGTGTTCAGATTGCTTACTTAACAAGAAGCCACTCCAACAAACTCATCTGAATGCATTCAGGTTTTCTTATTGGTGTATGTTGAGGTGCCCAGCACATGCAATGTTGTTCAAGGCAGCTGTCTTGGAACCATCATTGCTATTGTAAGTGGGAAAGATTTAATGAAAGATGGTTGGAATGCTACCTACCTCCCAAATCTACAAAGATGTGAAAAAAGAATACATGAATTAGGTTTATAATGCCTTTAAAATGAGTATCATAAATTTCAGTATATTTTAGTACCTCAAAGACTGTTATGATTCATATGAAATAATTAAAAGTGGCTTATTAGGAGGACCAGCAGTTAGCATAATGGCTATGTCACTGGACTCCCATGTAGTTCACTGCAGTTCGAATTCTGGACCCGGTGGCTTAAACTCACGCTGGGTGTGTGCATGCATGCCCAAGGTCCCGAGAAGAGAATGGAGGAGAAGGGATTGTGGTGTGGCCATCCACCTGGGGGGGGTGATTTCTCGCTTTCTGTTTCTCTGTCTTTCTGGCAAGCTCACATTCCCTATAGCAAAAACCTCTACCAAAAAAATAAAAAGTGGCTTATTAGGAAGTAGGGGTATGGTGGTTAAGGAACTGGATTCCCACTGGCAGACCATAGTTTGAGTCCTGGACCCACAACTTACAGACCATGCCAGGAGCATGTGCACGCATGCCCAGAATCTGAAGAGTGGAGCAGAAGGGATTGTAATGTGGCCATTCCCCCTGGGTAGGGGAGGTGATTTCTAACTTTCTCTCTCTCTCACTTTCCCTCTGTCCTTCCACAGCAAGCACATGTGCCATTTGGCAAAACTTAAGAAAAAAATGACTTACTATATTTCTCTATGTAGTGTATTTTGCAAATTATCCCAGAAAATTAATATGGGTTAAATAACTTTCTCCCTCATGGCAACTGGAAAATAAATGTACTTATTTAAATCATACCAACAACTTCCTGTTCTAAGATTATTACTGTGAATTTTCTCTTAGAAATGAATAGTACTTGTTTCAAACCTGCCTTACAGAATTTTTCAGAAGAGAAAGAACTTTAATTTTTTCTCTATAGTTAAAATGAGTTATATGCTAACATTAGATAGAAGCTTCTGGATAAAAGCCCTTGAGTGTTTTATATCAGTTTGGATTGTTACATCTTTAACAATTCACTTTTAAGTGACTTCAATTAACACCAGTGTTATATGTGGCTATATTTATAGGAGGGAAATAAGTCGATCCAGTTGGAAATGTTCTATAATATTAAGAGTAGTGTATAAAAATCAATTATACTGTCGTAAGTTGTCCCTAATGTTATTGGCTTTGATTAAACCATTCCAGGGTAAGATCCAATTGTGTTAATTCAAACTGAAGTAATTGGCTCTTTTATGTTCCCTGCTTTTTATTATCAATTTACAGATCCAAAGGCTGCAAACTTTTCTTCATTCTGAGTTTAACTATTTAAACCATGTGCAAAGGGGACACATGAAACAATTTTTATCTACACCTCTTCTGCCTCAGTATATGTATATTTTAATTTGCTATAGGGTATGTGCACTTGCTGGAGAAAGGCAGGAAGAGAAAGAGAGAGGGAAAGTAAGAAAGCACCTTCCTCCATCCAAGAGGATTGGCCATGCCACAACCCTTCTCCTCCATTCTCTTCTCAGGAATTTGGGCATGCATGCACATTGGATTAGAGGCCCCATGCATATGTGCCCAGCATGTTTTTCAAGTCTCCAGATCTGGGACTTGAACTGCATAATTGGCCATGTGGAATCCAAATGCCTTAGCCACCATGCCACTGGCTGGTTTATGTCTAAATATATTGTAATTCAGAGGAGCTGGTTACTAAATTGTCTTGTAGAAAAGTTCCTAGATTGAAAGAAGGAAAAAAAAATACATAAAAATTAACTAAAAGTAAGATTCTGGATAAATTGTGTGTTTTTTATTCATTAGTACATTTTATTGATGGGAATTGAAAAATTTTGGTCATTGGAACCACAATGTAAGCAGCAGCAGTAGAATCCTCCAGGGAAGACACCATATTATTATTATTATTTTTTAGAGAAAGATTTTTGCTTTAGGGAATGTACACTCATTGAAGAGATAGAGAGACAGAAAGCAAGAAATCACACCTATACCCACCCACTCCCCAGGGGGTGATGGCCATGCTCCAATCCCTTTTCTTCCATTCTCCTCTCAGGATCTTGGGCATGCATGCACACATGTCCTGTATGAGTTTTAAGCTATCAGGTCTGGGACTCAAACTGTGGTTGACTACCTGGGAGTCCAGTGATGACGCCATCTGCTGGTCCCCAGGGAGGACATCATATTGAGAAGAATTCAAATCTCTTCTCAGGACACTTAAATAAACAAAAACCACAGAATTATCCAGCAAAGACCGTATTCTATTTCACATAGTGGGTGGCATTTGATAATCACAATGCATATTCATACAGTGATTTATGGTAAACAAAAACTCATTTCCTTATGTTATTATGCAATAACCACATCAGGAAGATGGGTACTGTTATGTCCATTTTAAACATGGGAAAGTGGAAGCACTGAAGAGGTTAAGTGGGAGTAACTCTTCTTATAAATGGTGGACCAGAGACTGTCTAGTTTTTTGTTTGTTTTGGAGAGGTTTTTGCTATAGGGTGCGTGAGCTCGTCAGAAGGACAGAGAGAGACAGAGAGACAGAAAGTGAGAAATCACCCCCCCACGGAGGAAGGCCACACCACAATCCCTTCTCCTCCATTATCCTCTCAGTATCTTGGGCACACATGCACATGCGCCTGGCGTGAGTTTAAGTCACTGGGTCTGGGACTCGAACCGCAGTCAACTACATGGGAGTCCAGCGACATAGCCATTACGCTAACTGCTGGTCCCCATACAGACTGTCTAGTTTTGATAAGGAATGGATCCCCTTGGTATCATTGTTCATTAGTTGAGATTAACTGACTCAGCATCATGTAAGTAAAGCTCCTGCCTGACTCTTTTAGAATTCAGAAAGAGGCACTTTGTCCCAAGACCCTAATAATTTTTCTTAAAGTAGATCATTTGCTTCTAACTTGTAAAATGAAGTCAATGAATCATTTGTTACATAACGCATGCTAAGCATTGACAGCCAAGTAAGGATTGTAAAGGATACTGGCCTCAACTTAACTTTAAAGAGTTAACTCCAGGGTCTTCTATGATGACAGTAATCACCATCAGTAAACATGCAGATTTTTATTCTCTTGTGGGCCATTCTTTACATTGCCTGCTCTGATGCTTCTCTACTCAAATCAATGTCAGTTTACCACACGTTCTGAAGGAAATACCACATTTGATTAGAGCTACTTATATCTATAATATTTAGAGTGAATTGAAGTGATGTGTTTAACGTGCTATTCTCTCTTTCTCTCTGTCTCTTTTTCCCTCCACCAGGTGAAACTGGGTGAGGATGCCCCAAATTCCAGTGTAGTGCATGTCTCCAATCTGGAAGGAGGTCACAATGGTGGAAATGGCACCCAGGAGAAAACAGCAGATGGAGCTGAATGCCACCTTCTTGACTTTGCCAACTCTGAGCGCCCACTGGTGGTCAACTTTGGCTCAGCCACTTGACCTCCTTTTACTAGCCAGCTGCCAGCCTTCAGCAAACTGGTGGAAGAGTTCTCATCAGTGGCTGACTTTCTGTTGGTCTACATTGATGAGGCTCATCCCTCAGATGGTTGGGCCGTGCCTGGGGACTCCTCTTTGTCTTTTGAGGTGAAGAAGCACCGGAACCAGGAAGATCGATGTGCTGCAGCCCACCAGCTTCTGGAGCGTTTCTCCTTGCCGCCCCAGTGCCGAGTTGTGGCTGATCGCATGGACAATAATGCTAATGTAGCTTATGGGGTAGCCTTTGAACGTGTGTGCATTGTGCAGAGACAGAAAATTGCTTATCTGGGAGGAAAGGGCCCCTTTTACTACAATCTTCAAGAAGTCCGCCGTTGGCTAGAGAAGAATTTCAGCAAGAGATGAAATCTAGTTTAGCTGGTTAAAGGTATGATTGTAATAGAGCTTATTATTTTTTAAAAAAAAATATGTAAAGGAAAGGAAATTAAGAACTGAATCATCTGATATTTCAACTGGATCCCATTGCCTCACTGAAGGTCAGGACAGAAATTCACTTGTCAAAAGAACACAAACCCCTAACATCTCAGTACTCCCTTCGCCTCCCAAATTGCATTGGGCCCTGTCTCCTCTCCTCTTAGTGAGAAGCCTTGAGTGAAAATATTCCAAGATGGAGAGGAAGAAACCCTGATTCAGCATGTTTTCATTCTACCTTGAGAAAGAAGTGATACAGTGGATGCATGAGTTGTGACCAGAAGAAAAGACTTAACCTGAAAAATTACTATGCTAGGAAAGCTACTGTCTATGTTAAGATAAAGGGCATTGCCTAGGCTTTATTCAGCATGGATAGAGCCCAACGGGAAAAATCCCCAAATAGTTACCTTGAACCCCAGCCATGCGGTTGGAATCAGTTTCCAATGTTCTTTTCAGCCATGCAGTACCCTGTGCTAGTTTACATGGCTCAGACTTCATGATGCATTTGTAGATAGCAAGAATGATCCTTCAACCTGATGGTTGGAATGATCACCTGAAATCTGAAGGTTACTTTCTAGGTATATGAAGAAAGCACTAGAAAAAGTCAAATTGACAAACTCAGAAAGAGGAGGCAGAAAGATTAGGGAGCTTCATGGAATTTCATCTTGAAGCTGTAGAGAGTGGGACTGATTTTGTTAGCCACAGAAACACAGAAGCATACACAAGGCCAGGAAAAGAAGAAGCTTAACTAAAAATAGCATAGAGACTACACATATGAAAACAATGTATTTATCTTATACTCCTAGATGGAGGGAGAAAGGGGGATTGAAGGGGGAAAATACTTAAATATTTGTATTTATAAGATTTTTTTATGGAAATAATTATTTTTTGAAGCATGTATGTGGTATGTGTATTTTCAAGGGGTGCATTATACCCCATGATACCTATTAAAGGAAAAACCAGTGGGTCTGATGGTGCTGGTCTGTTCCTCTCCATTCTTATAATTATGATATGGCCTTACTCATTCTTAGTCTCAGTCTCTATAGCAGTGTTCTCTCTGAATGCTGAGTTGAAGAGAATGTATATCTATATATGTATATGTGTGTGTTGCTGTGGGAGTCAGGTACCCTGATCATTCTGCTATAGCCCTGTTTTCCTCTCAAAGTAGGTGAACTACAATGAGTGAAAGGTGCAAACAGGCTTTTTATTGTTGTTGCAAAAGAGAAGGAGAGAACATTAGTTTGAGATAAAATTCCCATTGATGATTTTGGGTACTTTGATGTAAGGCAATCCATGGTATCATGGAATATAGTTAAATAGAATTTGTATTGACATTAACTTTGAACTTGGATCTATTTGTCCCATTAGCTGAGGTTTAGTAATTTAGAGTCCCTACAGTATATTATTATTATTATTATTATTATGCTATTTTAATGTGCCATGTCTCCCCTTAATGTAATGACACTATGGTTTTATCCATAAGTAATATCCAAAGGTTATAACCTCAAAAAAAAAATAGACCAACTATTTCCATAACTTTTTTTGGGTAAATTTAAAGATATTATTAAGTTATAATATATTGTATTTAAAGGTACAATCAGATGCTCTTATACCCATTCCATTATTTACTAAATTATAAAATAAGACTAATAGAAAGAGATAATATAACATTGAAAATACCTTTTTAAACTAGTTGCCGGAAGTGAGAAAAAAGTGGGAACTGGGTGTGCAAGAACTAAAAGTATTTAAAAAAAAAATAAAACTGGAACAAGATTTCAGTAATATCACTAGCTGACATGTTGTTTAGCTATTAAAGCTCTATTGTGACTGATTTTTAAATTTTCTTTTTACCTTAACATCTAAGTTTTTTGGTGTTTTAAATTCAGTAGAAAAAAAAAACACAAAGAAACAAAGCAAAGTTAGACAATGTGATGTTATCTAATGAATTGCTGGAAAAACATATTAAAAATAGATGATTTCAGATTTCTCAGTTGTTAAATTCAACAGTCAAGACTTGCCAGTGGCTCCCACTGATTTTTATCTTCAAAATGGTGTTGAGATTTACATGGCAGAGAAGTAAAATGGAACATTGATTGTAGCACACTCACACTACTGTCCTTAAATGCCCCCTTTATTCTACACGTACGATAATGGAACAGGATGTCAGAGAAGCTGGTGGGGGGATGAGATTTGACTAAGGCAATGCTAGTTATCTGGGGGAAAAGATGATTAAAAAGACCCAGTTGTGCTGTTATTTTTAAAGAAGGAGAAGGTTGTGAGTTTGTGAGTACAGATACTTCTCTCTGAGGATAGTCTAAGGGAGAAATGATATAGAAGGAGAAAACATACAAAATCATACATTAATTGACTATCAGCAAGAAAGGTATGTTTGGTAGAACATGGAAGAGTTACTGAAGGAAAAGCTGTTGAAGAGGCGCTGGAGAAGGTGAATTGATAAAGCTCAGGAATCCTACAGTATGTAGACTGGCTTGGTGTTATCAGGGTTATGATAAGCCTGTGATTGTATAACCTATTTATCTCAGTATGAACTTTTATGATATCTTGGATGTATCTTTCATAAAATTAACAAGAACTCATTACATGAGATAGAAAAAAAATCAATGCTTAGCTGATATGCTCACAAAGAAACAAAGCAAAGTTAGACAATGTGATGTTATCTAATGAATTGCTGGAAAAACATATTAAAAATAGATGATTTCAGATTTCTCAGTTGTTAAATTCAACAGTCAAGACTTGCCAGTGGCTCCCACTGATTTTTATCTTCAAAATGGTGTTGAGATTTACATGGCAGAGAAGTAAAATGGAACATTGATTGTAGCACACTCACACTACTGTCCTTAAATGCCCCCTTTATTCTACACGTACGATAATGGAACAGGATGTCAGAGAAGCTGGTGGGGGGATGAGATTTGACTAAGGCAATGCTAGTTATCTGGGGGAAAAGATGATTAAAAAGACCCAGTTGTGCTGTTATTTTTAAAGAAGGAGAAGGTTGTGAGTTTGTGAGTACAGATACTTCTCTCTGAGGATAGTCTAAGGGAGAAATGATATAGAAGGAGAAAACATACAAAATCATACATTAATTGACTATCAGCAAGAAAGGTATGTTTGGTAGAACATGGAAGAGTTACTGAAGGAAAAGCTGTTGAAGAGGCGCTGGAGAAGGTGAATTGATAAAGCTCAGGAATCCTACAGTATGTAGACTGGCTTGGTGTTATCAGGGTTATGATAAGCCTGTGATTGTATAACCTATTTATCTCAGTATGAACTTTTATGATATCTTGGATGTATCTTTCATAAAATTAACAAGAACTCATTACATGAGATAGAAAAAAAATCAATGCTTAGCTGATATGCTCAGAAATTATTAGATTGTCAATATCCACCCACCTATTATGTCTTTCATAAAGTATGTTCCTTTGAAGAATTGTAGTTTTTACTCTACAAGGAAAAATGTTAAAGTCTGAGTGTTTTTTCTTTGTACTTAAACATTTTCCCCCCATAGGCTATGTTTACATGGGACTATAAGTTTAGCCTTTTAAGCTGAATTAGCTTGTCTATTATTGAAATAGCTTCCAGGAAATTTTAGATATTATCATAGCATCTGGATTTACTCAGATGTTTAGTGTTTGAGAGACATAGGTCTTAGAGTTATTCAAAACTTGCTTTACTATATTACTTAGAAAAAAAAAGAAGAATCAACAATGACTTTCTTGAATGGGCATGAATGAAATGCCTGTTGAGTAATGAAGAAATATTTCCTACAGCTATTAAAATATGACTGCCCTCCTTGGAGGCATTCTAGTAACTATTCTTGCTTTGTATCGCTAAGGTGATAGCCATTTAACTTAAATGACTTTCTACATTCACATTTCGGATCTCTGGTCCTGTGTCTGTACCTCACTAGTAGAATATGTACCTGATTTTTGGTAATATCAACTTGTAAATGCTCTATTGATTTAAATTATTTCCCCATTAGCCGGGAAATGCTTTTTCTCTGATCAAAAAGAGGACAGCCATATTCTTGCATTTGGCTTGAGTGCATGCATCTCAATGTTTGGTTCTTGAATAAAAATTATGAAATATGATGAGGTCATGCATAGGTACTGCCTTGCTGCCTAAAATACCAGAGGGGCAGGTTAAAGACTATCTCTATGTCTCTGGGAAAATTCCAATGTGGATACAGGTTCTCTAGGAATTTCCTATGCACTACAGTCACAGCAAGAGGAATTTATTCATTTTCAGGACTTCCCATCAGGTATATCATAAGAGGATGAACCTCTGGCTGATGAATTGGACAATAAGGTTATTTAGAATTACATGACCATTATAGACAGTCTATCCAGTTGAGGGATTAAGGAAAACCTTGACCAGCATTTAGAGCTTTCCAGACCATACCTAATGTCATGTCTCTCAGCAGTGAAGATTAACAGTGAGGCTTTTAATTCCAGGAGATTTTTGAAAAAATGATATTGCCAAAAATCACAGCTGAAGTACATTTAGTTACAGTCTAACTTCCTCCTTTACATTAAAATAGAAGCCAAACTCACTCATTACATGTACATCCAGCATGGGGCATAAGTACCAGTCTCTGCTTGGTGAGTGGCACTGTCATGGTGGTGTCCTGAGACACTCTATGGAAAAAGGAGACTGAGGCTGGGAGAGCTGGGAAGTTGTTAACTGAGAAAAATTAGGTGCTGAGGGCCCCATCTACTCATTAAAAAAAAAAAAAAAAAAAGTAAAGAAACTTTTTATGATTGAAAGGAGGCTGCTGAGTGTCATTGAGTGACTTCAGGATGAGCAAAACATGAGGCCAGTTGCTAATGCTCTGTGTTCCGGATAGCACCCGAAGCAAGGTCTCAGACTGAACAGACCCAGCTCTGTTCCAAGGTGAGTCTGAACCAATCGAAAGCAAACATGTCCAGGTATTCAAACAAGACTGCTCATGCAAGTCAGGGCTTGCTGCCCATCAGAAGCAGCAGCACCAGGGCTCCAGGGAGTTTGTTTAATATTTGCTAAGACTTCGAAGACCAGGCAGATGTTTAATGAAGTCACTATTTTGGTTCAACACCCACCCCCCTTTCTACCTCCCTAAAGAAATCAAATAGGTAAATACACAAATGAAAGAAATCCACAGAAGGGGATGGGAAACAAAATTCAAGACTTCTCCAGACCAGGTAGCACTGGTCAGGGTAGTTTTCATGTGGATTAGAATTGGGAGATACAAAGACATAAGTATCCAGTACTTTATAACCAAAGCAATTAAAAGATATTGGGTAGGGAATGTTGGCCAGTTTTGTTTAGTTTTGCATCACATTGTCACCAGACTCACTAGCCCAAGTAATCCGGTGCCCGAAGAGGGAGACTGGGATGTGCAGAGTTTACCAGTGTGCGAATGATAACCACTGACGAAAGAGTCATCGGCTCAGTTAGTGGTTGGATGTAGTCACATTAGTTTGTCTCTCCCCATCTTTGTCTCCCTAGCAAGGAGAATATTCGGGACATGATGCTAAGAGTCCTGGGTAAATGTGGTGAGAATGCATGTGTATATATCTCTGCTTCTCAATTGCAGAGAAAGAAATGCTTTGGAGATTATCAGTAGAAAGAGTTTACTATAATGGTGCTGAGTGGTATGTGTGCTTTTACAATTTGTTCTTGTATTTTAATAAACTTTGAATAAAAGAATAAAGTTAGTTTTGGGTTCTATTTGTTTATTTAAAAATGAATCTATAGTCCTTGCCCCCAGCCTGGAACACATTCATAGTTGACAAAGGGGAGAGAATTCATCATATTGATATTTATTCCTTCGTATTTGTGGGCAAAGTAGCCAGGGAAGCCAGGTTATTTTAATCTCATGCTTTGTGCCAGAGTCCTCAAGGAAATCCAGACAAGTTAGAAGAAAATCTCCAGATACTTTCTATATTTATGAACAAGTCACACACAAATTCATGAAAAGTGACTGGTTTAAGAGACTGGCGCAAATTTTTGCTTTGTTAGATATGCATCCCAGGCTTCCTGAGTGCAATAAATAAACATTTTAGAAAGTTCTTTACAACAATACACAAGCACACATATAATATATGCATCCATATATTAGTCGTTATATGATTCACAATGCATGAATATGCAATGCAAAATCAACATTTGAACATACACCAAGCACTTTCCACTGTAAGAAGGCATAAAGGACATGAATGTTGTATGGAGGCCGTGATCTGTTAATGACAAGGAATATTTAATTAAATATGTGCATTTTGTTCCTGGAAACAGTAACTTAACCAAAGTATTAGTATCTCTTGATACTCTGAACTTGCTCACAATTTCCTACACCTAGTCATTTTATTATTTTTATAGTGTCTTACATAATATTCCAGAATTTGAATGGGAATTTTAAAACTATACTTTGACAACTGTTTAAGTTTCTATTCCTCGCAGGGCCCTGTGTAAGATGCAACATAATGTGCAAAAAAAGGCAGTATAACTAAACCCCTAAAGACATGACTCCCTCAAAGAACCTGTTGTAATTAGTCTAAGAAAAAAAAAAAAAGATGTATTAGCTGATATAACCAAACCTTTCAAATGGGTGGAGTGAAACGTGACTGAGGAACAACTGTATCCAGAGACTTAAAAACCTTCAAGGTTTACCAGGTCTTTCGTCTCTGTTCGTTTTGGGAAACTATCAGCTTTTTCTCTCAGACTAGCTTCTGCTCTTGCTAAGTGACCTAGTGAAGGAAGCTTCTGACTTACATTCTAACTATAGGATGGTTCACATGGAGTTATACATTGTTAGATTTAATGTACTAATATTTTGTTGAAGATTTTTGCACTTAGGTTTATGAGATATTGGTCTATAATTTTCCTTCCTTCTACTGTCTTTGGTTTTGTTATTTGGGTAATGTTGGCCTCCTAGAATATTAGGAAGTATTCACTTTGCATCTGTCCTCTGGAAGAGATGATAGAGTACTGAAATAATTTCTTCCTTAAATGCTGTATTGAATTCACCAGCAAACCCATTTGAGCCTGGTTCTTTCTGACTTGAAAAGTTATTGATTATTGACCCAGTATCACTAACAGACATTGTACTATTTAGATTGTCCATTTCTTCTTGTGTGAGCTTGGTTCACTGTGTCTTTCAAAATTCATCCATTGTATGTAGGTTGTTAAATCTGTGGACAAATTTGCTCATAGTATTTTTTTTATTTTTCTTTTAATGGTCATGGTCTCTGTAGTGATGCATCTTCTCTCATTTTTCACATTAGTAATTTGTATCTTCTTTTTTTTTCCTTGCCTAGCCTGGCTAGAGAATTATTAATTTTATTAGTATTGTTTTTAAAGTTCATACTTTTATTGATTTTTCTCTTGATTTCCTATTTTTATTTCATTGATTTCTTATTACTTCTTTTCTTCTATCTTGTTTGGATTTAATTTTCTCTTCTCTTTCTGATTTCTTAAATTAAAAATTTATATTATAAATTTAAGAATTTGGGCTTTTCTAATATGTACATTGAATGCTATAAATTTTTCTCTATGCACTGTTTTTCCTAATTCCCACAAATTTTAATGTGATTATATTTTCATTTGATTCAAAATATTTTTTAAATTTCTTTTTTTTTGAGATTTCTTCTTTGATCTATATGTTATTTAAAAGTATTTCTTCAATCTCCAAATATTTTGGGATTTTTCCAGTTATCTTTCTGTTATTTACTTCCAGTTTAATTCCATTGTGTTATCAGATATTATATGATTTGCATTCTTTTAAATTTGTGAAGGTGTGTTTTACATTGTGATCAGTCCTGGGTGAATACAGCATATGATTTTGAGAAGAATGTTCTGCTATGTTGGATGAAGTGGTCTATAGGTGTCAATTATATACAACTGATTAATGGGGTGGTTGAGTTCATCTATGCCCTACTGATTTTCTGCCTTTGCCCACTATAATTGTGGATTTACTTATTTCTCCTTTCATTTATATCATTTTCTGCCTCACATAATTTGACACTCTGTTGTTAGGTTCCATACATATTAGAGATCATTTGTGTCCTCTTGGGGAAATTGATTTTCTCATTACAAAATGCTCTTATTTATCTCTTACAACTGCTCTTGTTTTAATGTCTTCTCTGTCTAAAATTAACTTAGAGACTCCTGTTTTCTTTTCATTAGTGTCAGCATGGCATAGTTTTCTCCACCCATTTTCTTCAATCTAAGTGTGTCTTAATATTTAAAGTGGGCTTCTTGTATAAAGCATACAGCTGGGTCTTGTAGCTTGATTTACTCCGATGATCTTTTAATTGGTATATTTAGACCTTTGATGTTCAAACTGATTATTGATATGGTTGAATTAGTATCTCCCATATTTATCACTATTTTTATATATATTGCCTTTATTCTTTAGTTCTATTTTTAATCTTCTACTCTCTTTTCTAAGCATATCACTTATCATTCTTTTTCTTCTTCCTTTTTTTCTGCCTTTTTTTTTTTTTTTTCTGTGTGTTGATGCCTTAGAAGTTGGAATCTGCCAAGGGCCTTTTTGAAGTTCATGGAAAATATGTATTATGAAGAAAACTATATAGAAGGAATTTCAAAATTCTTTGTTATCAAAATAAATTCCTATTTTAAATCTGTTTTCCACATACTTTTTGAAGTCTCCTCACATAATTTAATCCAAGGACTCTATTAACTAACGCTATAATGGTTCACAGTTACTATGAGAACATTCTAGTAGCAAAATTATTTTAATTTCTCCCTTTCATTAGTTATTTCATGCTGTCATTTATTCACTTAGACATAAGTGTATATAAGTATATATATATATATATACATAAGATATGTATAGCTTACATGATTGAATACATGGTCACTATTATTTTGAAGAAATTATTGTTAGATAAGTTAATAAGAAAATAAAAGCTTTTATTTGATATTCACTTTTTTTCTTTAATGCTATTTTTTCTTTTTGTAGTTCTGAGTTTCTGACCTGTATTATTTTACTTCTCTAAAGAACTTCTTAGAAATATTTCTTGCAAGGCAAATTTACTGGCAGCAAATTCCCTCAGTTTTTGCCTGAGAAATTTTTTATTTCTTCTTCACTTTTGGAGGATAATTTCACAGGCTAAAGAACCCTAAGTTTGTATTTTTTTTCTCTTTCTCTCTACATGTTAAATAAATATTTCACTTCACTCTCTTCTTGCTTTCATATTTCCTGAAAACTCAGAAGTAATTGTTATCTTTTTTCCTTCATACGGAAGGTGTTTCCCCTCTCTGGCTTTCTCCAGGATTTTTCTATATGTTTGATTTTCAGTGGTTTGAAAATAATATGCCCAGTTGAGTTTTCTTTTCTTTTCTCCCTCTCTCTCTTTTTGTTTTTGGCATTTATGCAGCTCAGCTTTCTCTGAGCTCCTTCTACCTATGTTTTGGTGTTTGACATTTATTTTGGGAAAACTCTTAGTCATTATTGGTTCAAATATTTCTTCTTTCTCGTTTTCTTATCCTTTGGGTCTTCACATCATGCATATGTTACATCTTTTATATTTTCCCTATAATCCTTGGTTATTCTATTATAGGTTTTTGTTGTTATTTTTCGTTATACACTTTATTTTCTTTGCTTTTCTGTTTTGGAAATTTCTATCGATATATTCTCAAGTGTAGAGTTTTTTTTCTCCATTGTGTCCAGTTTAATTAACCCATCAAAGACATATATTTATGTTATACTGGCTTTTGTTTATTTGTTTTATTTTTTTATCTCTAGCATTTCTTTTTGGTTCTTTCTTAGGATTTTCATCTTATATTGCCCATCTGTTCTTACATGCTGTTTACTTTATTAAAGCACTTTGTATATTAATCACTGTTGTTTTAAAACCCTGGTCTGATGATTCCGGTATTTCTGCCATGTTTGGTTCTGATGACTGCTCTGTTTTTCAAATTTTGTTTTCTGTATTTCAGTGTGCATTATAATATCCAGACATAATGTTCCAAGTACTACTATAAATCAGTTTTTAATAATGTGGTAAATTATGGGAAGAAGGAAGTATTCTATAGTTCTGTGATTAGGTCTCAGTTTTTTAGTGACTCTGTTTCTTGAAACAGTGAACTTCACATGTGTTTTTCATTCCTTTTCTCCTTTCTTTGGTAGAACAGAATGGATAGAGTTGCATGGAGCTGGGTATTTTGCTTCTCTCACTTGGAAGGCTAGCCCTGGGTGGAGTTGAGTATTCTTCCCTGAGGTTATTAAGGCTCTGATAATATCCCAGCACATTCAGAGTTAACAAGATTCTTTTCTGAGGGTAGGCCTTGTTAAAAGAACAGAGTATTCTGGTATATCTCAAACAAGTTCATTTACCTCTTCCTCTGCTGGAAGTTGGAGTTTATTTTTCTCTGATATTTACTGTGAGGACCTGGCCAAGCTCCTGGAAAAAAAAAAATGTACAGAGGTGTAAGGGCCTTCCTGTAATTGGGTCTCCTGGAGTTTTTTTTGTTTTGTTTTTGATTTTTGCTATAGGCTGCATGTGCTTGCTGGACAGAGAGAAACAGAGACCGAAAGCAAGAACTCACCCCCCAGGAGGGATGGGCATGCCTCAATCCCTTCTCCTTCATCCTTTTGGGATCTTGGGCACGAACGTACACACACCTGTCATGAGTTTTACGCCACAGAGTCCAGGACTCAGACTGCTTTCAACTATGTGGGAGTCCAGCAACATAAACATTACGCCATCTGCTGATCCTCTCCTGGAGTTTTTTTTGTTTTTTTTTTTTTTAGAGGTTTTGGCCATAGGGCGCCTTTGCTTGCCAGGCAGAGAGAGACAGAGAGGCAGAGAGACAGAAAGACAGAAAGTGAGAAATCACCCCCCAGGGGGGATGGCCATGCTTCAATCCCTTCTCCTCCATTCTCCTCTCGAGATCTTGGGCACACACGCACACACCCCCAGCGTGAGTTTTAAGCCACCAGGTCCGGGACACGAACCACAGTCTACTACATGGGAGTCCAGTGACCTAGCCATTACGCTAACTGCTGGCCCTTCTCCTGGAGTTTTTAACTCCAGACTTGCTCACAATGAGCCTCCAGCAATTCATCAACTGAAGTTCAGGTTCCTGCAATGGTCTCCACCTGTCAGTCTCTCAGGTGAGCTGTGGCTCTCTCTTTGCCTGGAACTGCCTTTTACTCTCTGTCACCTCTCTTATGGGTCTAAGAAGATTTGTTTTATTCAGGCTATTCAGTTTTACTTAAGATGGAATGGCTTCCAAGTTCCTTGCATGTGAAACTGGAAACCAGTATCAGTGACCATTAACTTCCCTAATAACAAATATTAAATAAGAATACAGTGGAACCTTCGTTAGTTAATAAATGCATATAATCAATGAGAACAAATTTAGAGGAAGGCAAGGCTTCTGTATATAGCTCTCGAAGGCAAATTTGTAGAGTTTAAAGGGACTTGAATTGACTTAAAAGGATGAGAAAGATTTAGAGAGAGAAGGTATGCAGTTTTTCATTTAGAAAGTCGATATGCATTTACTGTCTATTAGCTGTGAGTAAAGAGGCCAAATCAGTCAAAATGCAAAGACACTAAATTCTCCTTAGTTAAGTTAAAATAACTGAGGAAATAAGCTATGGTCTACATTTTATTTATTATTCCTCCCTCTTTTGGGTGAGCAGACATTTAAATAGCTATAATCAACCACCAATGAAAGTTTTGTGCACCTAAGTCATTATAAATGATTTCATTCAGTGGGCATATGTACAAATGGTAAAAAATATGATTTTCCACAATATAAGAGTTTACAGCCTTGTTGGTAAATGAACATCTAAACATCTAAACTTTCAAATATATTGAACCTTAAAACCTTGGAATGTTGACATTTAACTCCATTAGAAAGACCTTTAGAAGAAACTGGAAAAGAAAAATATAGAAAGGGACATTTAGGGAAAAAAAAGTATTCTGTATACCATTCTGCCCTTAAGATACATTAGCAAATTATATAATAAAATTCCTTAGCATAATGCATTATATTTGGCATTCTGTAAGGTATTCACAACCCTTTTCTATAATTTTCTATAATCCTTTTCTATAATATCCTTTTCTAACTTCTATAATTTCTCATATTCATTGTGTCTTAGCCATAGAAGTCAACTGCTATGGCCTAGATCTGTGCAACAGCCAAAAGAAAAAAAAACAAAAAAACAAAAAAACAACTATAGAGTAAGAAGCTTAGGATAGGTTAGTATAAAAACTTGAAAACTTTGAGGAGACCAGCAGTTAGCATAATGGCTATGTCACTGGACTCCCATGTAGTTGACCGTGGTTCGAGTACCAGACCCAGTGGCTTAAACTCACATCAGGCACGTGTGCGTGCGTGCCCAAGATCCCGAGAGGTGAATGGAGGAGAAGGGATTGCAGCATGGCCATCCCCCCTGGGGGGTGATTTCTCGCTTTCTATCTCTCGCTATCTCTCTCTGTCTTTCTGGCAAGAGCACTCACCCTATACCAAAAACCTCTCCAACAAAAAATAAATAAATAAATAAAACTTGAAAACTTTTAGTTGGTAAATATGGAAAATTAGGAGTTTGTTATTGTGCAGTTAATGAGATATCCCAAGTGAGCCTGCATGTCTAGCCTTTGGGATTTCAAGGGTTCTACCTGCAGAAGTCAAGTCTGTCTAGATTCCTACGTAGTTTGGCTCCATGTGACACACATGTTGACATTTGTACTTCAGAGCTTAAATATTTAGGAATAACAATTCTGGGTCCCACAGTTGCCTAGATCTCCTAAAGTTGTGATAGAGAGTCCAAGTACCTCTTGAAAAATTAATTCTGGAGCTCCACTCACTCTCATTTCCGCTCAGAAAAGTTAACTTCTGTTCCTTTCCTGGTTTTGCCCTCCCCTACATACTTTCTCACTCTAAAAGTGGTCACTTTAGACTAATGTGGTGAACATGACATGGGATGGCATGCAATATACTATATAGTTAATATAGTCTCTGTAATTTAGGCAAAAATCTTGATTTATATATTTTTCAACAGTACATGAAAGACAATTTAAAGCCTGTAGATCGTAGGCCTAGGTACGATCTAATATGGGAGTGGACCACTCCCATATTAGTGGGTGGCATGTCCACTTAATGTTGCAGGATAGTTAATGCAGAAGATGTCCCTGCTTGAGCCACCAGGTGTTTCTTGCCTTTTTGTGTTTGTATTTTATAGGTTATCTTGTTACCTTAACTCTTGGAGGTGTCAGTGCTCTCCCATTTCTAGTGAAAGAAGAATGAAATACAAATATTTGACATAGTTAAATTTACTTAAAGTGAACAAAAAACCTAGGGAAATTTTAGGAATTTCCACCTTCTTATGTAAAATTAACTTCTGTTCCTTTCCTGGTTTTGCCCTCCCCTACATACTTTCTTTCTCACTCTAAAAGTGGTCACTTTAGACTAATGTGGTGAACATGACATGGGATGGCATGCAATATACTATATAGTTAATATAGTCTCTGTAATTTAGGCAAAAATCTTGATTTATATATTTTTCAACAGTACATGAAAGACAATTTAAAGCCTGTAGATCGTAGGCCTAGGTACGATCTAATATGGGAGTGGACCACTCCCATATTAGTGGGTGGCATGTCCACTTAATGTTGCAGGATAGTTAATGCAGAAGATGTCCCTGCTTGAGCCACCAGGTGTTTCTTGCCTTTTTGTGTTTGTATTTTATAGGTTATCTTGTTACCTTAACTCTTGGAGGTGTCAGTGCTCTCCCATTTCTAGTGAAAGAAGAATGAAATACAAATATTTGACATAGTTAAATTTACTTAAAGTGAACAAAAAACCTAGGGAAATTTTAGGAATTTCCACCTTCTTATGTAAAAAGAAAGGCTGATCTGCTATTTCCAACAGACTCATCATCCAATGGAGAAAATTCTCTACTGCTTTTGTAAATAGTTACACTTGCCTTTACCAAACTCAGTTTTAATTATTTCTTTCTGTCATCTCCACTAATAAATCTACTGAATTAAGTATGCTCCCCATTATACTTTCAGGATGTGTAAATATAGGCTATTATACATTGTAATAATTAGAATCCTCTAAATGCACTCTTTACTTAGGCAAAAAAAATATATTTTTACATGTGTTCTTAGTTGTCACTTTTTCAAAAGCACCTCCCTTGAGTATCCCAAAGACTTTCTACTTATATTTTGCATCTGTTCTGCATCCACCTCTCTTGTTCTGAGCTTAGGAATTCTGTATAGAGACATTGATGATCAATAATAATTTCTTTAGGAGATTTGTCATTTTTTATTATAGATATACACTTATAGACACACACATACATATTTTGCTAATTGTAGTTAAATGTAGTTCATTCCATGGCATGAAATGTTTACTTTCTAAAGCTCAGAGAAAAGAAAATTTCTTTATACAGCTAAGGAGAAGGGTGGTTTGAAACCCAAATGAAATGACAGTTGTCATTCTAATGACCAGATAGAGTAGGCCAGGCGTGTTCCTGTTAGGTATTTCACGATTATGGAAAAGATACCAAGAAATTATCCAGGGCAAGGACTATTTTTACTTCTTAATGATTGAGATACACCTAGTTACACCCATAGCCCAGAAACACCAAACATGTTTGTATGCTGGTTTTGTGTGGAGTTGGCCTACCTCCAAGTAACGTGCAAATGGCAATAATCCCTTGAGTGTCGTATTTCTTCATTGACTTCTTAGTTACTCTTTGAAAAACAGACTTCTAAAGAGACTAGTGACCTCCTTCTAAACTAAACAAATCCAGTAGAATTTTTTTTCAGGCTTCTTTGTCCATATTTCAACTTGCATTTGGCATTCTTAATTCTTACAGTTTGTTCTTTTATTTTTTATTCGTCCCATTTAGTTTATTGATAGTGAATGTTCCTGTAGGATTATTTTTATGTATTATGTTTTCTACTTTTGTAGTTCTTTTGAAATAAGAAGAGTATATTGCAGTTTGCACTGCCTAGCATTAGATTTAACCATAAGAAATCAAGACCTAAAATAATAGAGACATAAATAAGACATAAGTAGTTTTTGTCTTTTTCTCATGTAAAAATCTTGATAAAGGCAATTTGGAACAAATGTGATAATTCTGTCCCACAAAGTCCTTAGGGATCTAGGCTTCTTCCAGCTTTCTGCCCCATACTCGTGATGACTAATTGTCCTTCCATATCCATATCCTAGGCAGAAGAATAGACATGAGAAGAGAAAAGAAAGAAGGAGAAAAGTATTCATGTACCAGCTATCTTTTAAGGTTTTTAGAAAGTGCTCTACGGACATTCCACTTATATTTCATTGGTCAGACTTTGTCACCCAGTGAACCTGGCTTCTTGTAAAGAAGGTTAGGTTGTGTACTCTATTCTGGGTGCCCATATAAAAATTCTATTACTGTAAAAGAAGAAAACAGTTATTTGTAAAGATATCCTTCTACATTTTCTTCTAGCAGTTTTAATATTTGCTTTTCATAAGTCTGTGTTTTATAAACCTAGACATAATTTTATTCATGGCATTAGGTAAGAAGTCTATTTTGACTTTTCTTTTCTATCAGGTAATTAATTATGAGAGAATCTTTTATTAATTTTCTGTCAATAATCTATAATGGCATTTCTAACAACAAGTTTCCAACAAAATTGTAGTCAGAAGAAACAATTTTTAGTGTAGTAAAGTATGGTGGGGTGAATATAGATAGCAACAAATTGTGTGTCTCAAAATAACTAAAAGGGGAGATATTGAATATTTCTAGCACAGGTAATGACAAGTGATTGAAGTGATGACTATACTAATTACCCTGATATAATCATTTCCCATTATATTCTTGTATTGAAAAATCATATTGCACCCTCACAAATATGCACAATTATTATGTGTTTAAAAAGTTTCCAAATGTGCATGAGTCTGGGTCTGTCCCTGTGCTCTCTATTCTAGATTTTCCTTGTCTATTTTTTTTCTTTATACCAATACTATATGACACTTTCATTATTAGATTGATTCATAATAGATTGCTGGCATTTTTTTTACCTATAAAAATGTCAGTTTCACATAATTCAAAACTAATACAGTAGTTTCATAATGAGCTTTGATATAGCCAATTCCTTTTCCTAGTTCCTTCATCAATACATTTTTTTTTCTAAAGAGTGTCTTTATTATTGGCACTTGACTCTCATGTAAATTTTAGGATTAGTTTTCCATATTCCAAAAAAGAATACTTCAAGCATTTTAATTTTAACTTTTTTTTTTGCATTTATAAGTTATTTTGTGAGACAATTGACATTTATTTGTCATTGCATCTTATCTATGAATATGGTATATATGTACATTTATTTGAATGTTCTTTAATGTTTTTCAGCGAAGTTTTAAAATTTTTGATAAATATATTCCACATCTTTTGAAGTGTTCTTTTGGTATAATCTTTTGGTGTAATCTTTTTCAAATGACTATAGTTATTTCACATACAGTAATTGTTCATACAATTTATTTTCTTACCATTTCTTCTAGAATCTCAGATCTACCTCATGAATTAAGGGTTTCCTTCTATACATTCTTTAAGTCATCCTTTAGTGAGGGTGTGGTGGTAGTTAACATTTTCTCACTATTTTTTTTATCAGCAAAATGTTTATTCTACTCCTTTTCTTGAGTAAAATTTTAGTATGGATATAATAATAGATATGCCATTATTTTCCCTGAATAATTTGGAGACACATATTATCATTGTTTCTCAGATTTGGGTGAGAATCCACTAACTGTCTATTACTGATTTGTATGTTTCTTTTTTCTCTCTACCTGCATTTTGGATTTTCACTTTGTCCTTGATGTTTTGAAATGTCACTACCCATCATGTTTAGAACTGTGAATTTTCTTTTATTTAATCTTATTGGTATTTGTTATACTTCCTAAATTGAGGATATATATCTTCCATTGAGTCCAAAAAATTCAAAAACATTATTTTTTTAAATGATAATCCTTTTCCATTTCTGTTTTTTTCCTTTGTTAACTCCAGATAGAAGTGTGTATCCTTACCATTCCTTTCTCCAAGTTCTTTAATATCTTTTTCTTTATCTTATTTCAAGATTGCTGTATTGCTTTTGTTTCTTCATGTCTTTTTTATGAGTTCTCCAATCCTCTCTTTAGCTGTGTCTAAACTGTTGCTTAACCAATTCATTGAATTTTATATTAAAAATTTATATTATTTCTTTATTAAATTTCTTTTAGTTCTTATTCAAATATTTCTAGTTGATTCTTGGAAGTAGCATGTTCTATATTCTTATTTTTAATAGTTTACCTCAAAAACATTTAAATCATACTTTTAGATAATTTGTCTGATTCTTCAAATATCTGAAGACTTACTTTTCTGCCTCCTTGTTTTAAAGACATTGTTTAATTATGTTTTTGATAATTTTATTCTTCCATTTGGCTGATACTAATTTATGGAGATCCTGAGAAACCTGAGTTTGTTAACGGATGGGAGAGTGTTGAGCTGCATTGTGAAGTCCTTGGTTCTTTGGGTCCAGATCAGTAAAATTAGAGATCTGTCCCTAGGCACAAAATGAAACTGCAACCACGAATGAAGTAGGTAGAAAAGACGATTCAATAGGAAGAAGGAAAGAAAAGAAAGGAAGTACACCCAAAAAGGTTCTTGGGCGGGCAGATTGCCACGTGGGAACCGCGCTTGGTACTAGTTAACTATTATTTTTATTACTAGAGGTCATGAATATTCATTAGTGGGAGGCCCCTTACGCTATGTCCTTCCTTTAAATTTGAATCCACACATTCTTTTCCTGCACCTGCGCACCTTCCTCACAGGTAAAGAATGAGGAACTTGATCACCTAATCGCACATGCCCAGTGTGAGCCAGGTTGCCCCAATTAGACTGCCCAATTAGTCCATCGCCCTAATAGAAATTAGGGCATTGACCAAAATGCTTGCTTAGGTCTTTTTGGTAAGAGAAAAATCTACGAATCATCCCTGTGTGCTTCCTTCAGGCCTCAAGGAAGGAAGATGGCAAATTGCTTTGCCTTCCTGGTGCCTGGAGCTAGGTGAGCCTTTCGCTTTTCTCATAGGGCTGCCCGCTCATGACTAACTGCCTACTACAAGTTAAGGAAATGTTTCTGTAAACAGGGTCTGTGTTTCTTCTGCCAGGTGTCATGGACCACAAACAGCCTGGAAACCTTTAAAAAATTATCTTTTGGGGCCAGCAAGTAGCATGGTGGTGAAGATGCTAGATTCCCACCTAGCTAACCACAGTTTGAGTCCTGGACCTGGTGGGTTGTTTTCTCACTTTCTTTTTCTCTCTATCTCTGGTTAGTGACCATGTCCTATAGCAAATTTGAAAAATAGTAATAATAATAAAGTAATAACAAAAGTTGCTTTAAAAAATTCATCTTACTTGAAGTCTACTAGAATGCAAAGGTAAATGTCCAAATCTCCAGCATATGCGATGGCAGGATTTTCATTATAAATTTCCAGGGGAAGGCTCATTTTATTTTTTTTTCCTTTCTATTAAGGCTTAAGGCAAATTGGCTCTGCTCTTGCTGTCTTTCCCAGTGGATACATTTTTTTCTGGCTTTCATTTTTATTGTGGGAATATCCCTTCAAGTAACCCAACTTTCTGTAGGTGTCTCAGATTTGATTTATTACTTTGAGCCAGACTGAGGTCTTTCTCACCTTTCTCAGTCACACTTGTTAAAACCTGAGCATCTAGATTTCAGGACATCAGAAAGATCAGAAGATGCCTTAGGGCAGTCTGTGACTTTAGTACATGTTTACACTCAGTATCTGACTCTTTTGGGCTTTAGACTTTTATTAACTTTTTATGTAGGGACACATATGGAGAGAGGCCCTGAGGTGTGGGGACATGCTCTGAGCAAACACCACTTGTCCCTTTGGGCTTTGGCAGAAGCTTGCAACTTATCCTTTCCTTGACCCTCACAGCAGGCAGAGCAAAGGGTGGAAATTGCTAGGGGTGTTCCAACAGACACATCCGATGGAATTTAGGAAACTTCTCAACCCCAATTAGCAAAGTCCAATCCCTGCTCTGCATCTGTAAAATTCTTGAGCCTTCTCTGGGTGTGGTGGTGCCCACCTTATGGAGAGATTTTTTAGCCTTATGTTTCTTCCCCACACCTGCAGCTAGGCTTCTCCATAGAAAAGAAGATAATGGGATTTTCTCTTGATGGGATTATCACCAAGGGACACACCTGACCCAGTATGTCTAAGCCCTTATAGATTTGTTACCTGCTTCTTGTCTGTAACACATCAACATATCTATGGAATGTCATAAAATATACATATGTAGTGTCACCTTGTACTATAAATAAAGATGCCCTGTTTGGGTGGCTCAAGTTGCTTGGGCTACATAGGCTCAGGCTACCTGTGTCTGCTTCTACTCTGTCTTCTCTGTTTCATTCTTTCTGATTCCCTGTCCTCTAGAGATGAAGGGCTTCCTCTTTCTCTTCCCCACCATCAGCCCCTAATCATGATTCAGCTAGAGCCAAGCCTAGGGGCAGATGTTGACATTTTTAATCTGTGAATTTATCTTAGTTTCTTTATTGTTCATCTATGTATTATATAAAATCTAACTGATTTATTTTATCCAGAATTTCTTCAAGTTTATGGTACAAAGTTTTCCTAGCATACATAGCCCACTATATTGCTGAAAGCTAAACTTACTGCCATTCATTCCTTAGGAATGTTAGTTCTAATGATTATAATCAATTCAATGCTAGTGATGGTGAATCCCAAAACCATACCTTCTGACATACACTGTCATCTACTTTCTATTTCCTGTAGGCATTTTGAAATATGAACTACAATACCAAGTTCAATATTTCATCAGCTATTAAAATTCAAGGTGCCCAAAGTAGAAATGGTCTTCCTCCATAGTTGATTCTCCTGTCAAACTTTGATATTTTGTTATTATGAGATGCCAACATTATTCCTAGTTTTATCATGTAAACTTTTATAATACCTGAAATAATGATGACACTTTTATAACCTTCATGCAACTGTCACTGACTCCTCTGTTTACTCCAATACCAATAAATTATCATTTCTCTTTTTCATCTTCATGAAACAAATCTATTATTTTATTCTAGTCATTTTCCATTCCTTTATCAAGGTCTTGTTGGGATTTAATTTCTGTAACAAGAAGAATTCTAGTTCTCCATCCCCAGGAAGGTCTGAATCTTGTAGTGTCCTGAGATGCCCACCTCCTTCCTCTTGACCTCTATGATTACTGCTGGTTGCTTAAGAAATCATTGCCCCCTTGGCTCCTCCTCTAATTTTTTTCTTTCTAATTTTAAGTACATATGACATTTATTTTCTGTATTTTTAAAACAAAATAGCTATAACATGTAGCTAAATAGTAACAATTTATTCCTTTTTTAATGAACTTTCACTATAGTAAAGTATCTCAAAGTCATTATTCTATACTTCTAATGATAATTATAGTGCTGATTCATAGGTAGTGTTTAATACATATTTTTTAGACTGAATTTTGTGGAAAGAGTACTGTTCCCTAGGAAATGAGAAAAAAAAAAAAAAGGTGCTCATTTCCTCCTACAACTGCCACCAACTGCAATGAAGTTTCTGACTTAACATGT
Source organism: Tupaia belangeri chinensis (assembly GCF_000334495.1). Taxonomy (NCBI): domain Eukaryota; kingdom Metazoa; phylum Chordata; class Mammalia; order Scandentia; family Tupaiidae; genus Tupaia; species Tupaia belangeri. The sequence continues at coordinate 5,150,853 of NW_006160041.1, read as the reverse complement.
ATATTTAGAAGACAATTTCTGCGTGATTTAATGGGTGGTCAGAAACTTTTTCTTTAAATATAAATATTCTTGCATTGCAGATATGCTTTAAAATAAAGCTTTAAACAAAGAATCTAATTATTGGCTAGAAATATGAATCATTAAAAGTCAGTATTTTTACTCTGTTCCACAGAATTTGTTCTATCCTTTGGTTCATTAACTTACTGGCTTCGTTTGAGTCTTCGATTCTAATTTACCACTCATGATATTAAGTTTTTAAAACCTCATGGATTATACAAATCATGTCTCCTGTACTCCATGAAGTATAAAGAATTTCTGACTTAGATCTAGAGAAACACATGTTTAGTTGACTCGCTGTTACAGAGGCTGTTATAGATAGTCCTAATGAACTATGACCATGTAAGCAGTGATCTTACTTATCTTATTAATTCTACCTTTAGTGAGCTCCTACTATCATTCTTTGAATATGGCAGAAGCTCAATAAATATTTGTTTAATAAGTGAAAAAAATAATATGTGCTTATAATAAAGTTCATTCAGAAACACTTATGTTTATGTAAGGTAGGCTTTGTATAGTATCCTATTATCATAATAATATTTATATATGGTCCCTCAAGTAAACTAGCATTTCTATCTTAAAGGATTTATTTGCTGTTCAATAAAGTAATGTGTTAATGAAAATAGAGATGATGGGAAGGGTCACGAGAATGTAAGAATAACAGACAGGTGTCCTACAATACACTTTTTAATTAACAAATACTGTAATTTCAAGTGATAGTCTTATTGCAGTATAAACAGGAGACAGCCTGAGTGGTCAGAATATCTAGGTTCTTACTGTAGCTGTTACTATCTATGTGATGTGGTGTTATATCACTTGAATAGTCTAATTTCCTTACTTAAAATGAAAAGACTAAGTTTAGTTTGCTAAGGTCCCTTCCAGCTTCCAGAAATTTGCCATATCTGATCATTTCTCCACATACATTGTATGTTCCAAACTCAAAGGTCCACAGTAGGAGGCAAGAAACATCCCTATGGCTACAAAGCCTGAGTGGATAGTTTTAATGTGAAAAAGCATGTTTGATGTGACCAAATCTTCATAGTTTCAAGAAAGAGGCTAAAAATTAGATTTGTATGTGAATTTTAAATTTTTAAATTTTGACTGTAAAGTCAAGTCACTTTAAAACACTCTTCAGTCCAAACAAAACATAACAGTCAGTTGGGCTTGGCACACAAGTTGTGAGTTTGTGCTTTAAAATTTTGTTTTTACTCTTACTTTTTTCAATGACTACTCTTCCAATCAGTGAACAACAGTTGCTACACATTATTTTTCTGCTGCCTACACACAGAAGGGATCAAGTCCAGTACACCTGCATCCTGATACATGTAGGTTTACCATTCAAGGATAACTTTGTAATGATGGTGTGAGGTCAGATTTGACTTTAGATTTCCAAGGTATGATATACCAGTTACTTTACCTAGTCCTAATTAGAAAATTGTCACATTATTATGGAGAAGAGATAAGATGTCTAGAAAGGGCTTCAAATGTACTAGAGGCAACAACTCAGCAAAAACCTTGAGGTCTATTTCTCATTTTTAATCAAAGAGAGAGAACATGAAGTAGACTCTGTGAGGGAAGAATGCTGTTTCATATCTAACCCAATTGTGTTCTTCTACAAGTTTTATGCATGGTGAGGTCATCTCAACTTAATTAAAATTTAATTGAATAAGAATGGTGTGGCAGAAAATCACATGGACATTGGAGTCAGACTTGGGTGTGAATCCAATTTTTAGTCACTAAATGATCATAAAGTTATTCATCTTGTCTGTGCTTCAGATACCTCTTCTACAAAAAAGGAATAATATTGACCTCTGAGGCTTATTGGGGTAAATTGAAATAACATATGGGCTGATAATAAATGATAACTGAAGTTAAACTAAATTTAATATACTTCTCTTTGGAGTCCCTGCTATGTTAATATTCCTGTGTATGCCCTGTGGAAGAAATAAAAATAAATAAAGCATTACTTCTGTGTGCAGAGATGAAAAATATTCTAATTGGAGAAATAACATATAACCATATGTAGTTACATTCATGGTAGACTTTAGTGTGTATTAACAAACAGAAGGTATGAGAGCATATATAAGAAAGAGTTCTACATTACCTCTTTCATGAATACTTTTGTTATACTCCTGGTTGAGTCATAGATATTTTGGTAGGAAAAGGTACATTAAGAAGAGTTGCTAGAAAAGTCCTTTGAGGAAAAGAAAACTGTGTATCAGGAAAAGAAAACTGTGTATTTTCCAGAAAGCATAAAATATACAGTGAAGACATCCTAGGCAATTAGAAGGAAAGGTTTTCGGTAACGTGTATAGTATCCCCAACTGGACTGGTGAGAAATGTATTCATATTGAAAAATTCACTTTATAAGCTAAGTGGTGTATAGTGATTGAATATATAAAATAAATTAAAATAAAATATATTAAATAAAACAAAAAAAGGAAAGGTTTTGGGAAGATATTGTATTAGGACAGGTATTTAAATCCCCTGTTACCAGATTCCAATTGAGATGATCAAGGTCATGCAAAAATGTGAGAAAGAAAACTAGAAATTATAAAATCTACATTCTAAAAATAGCAGGTAAGGGACCAGCAGATAGCATAAAGGCTACATCACTGGACTCACAAATAGTCAACCATGGTTCAAGTCCTGGATCCAGTGGCTTAAACTCATGCCGGACATGTGTGCATGCATGCCCAAGATCCCGAGAGGAGAATGGAGAAGGGATTGTGGCATGGCCATCCTCCCTAGGGGTCAATTTCTCACTTTCTGTCTCTCTGTCTCTGTCTTTCTGGCAAAGGCATTCACCCTATAGCAAAAAAAACAAAACAAAACAAAACAAAAAACAAAAAACAAAACAAAACAAAAAAAACCCTCCCTCTCCAATAGATAAATAAATAAATAGATAAATAAAAATAAAAACAGCAGGTAATTTTAGCTAGGTACAGTTCAAAGAAGGGCAGATTAAATAAAACATAGACCAGCAATGCAAACTTTTCCTCCTATAAAAAACAGGTGCTCTTTGGGAACGCAGAGTTGTGAGGAGACTCTGGAAGAGCTCTGATTCAGAGGAATGGCAGGCCTGGGTAAGAAGTCACAAGGAGCAAAGGCCAGATCAAATGTTTTCATGCTAGAGAATTAGAGGAAGTCCTACTTTCTTTAGCTTCTATTGTTTTAGCACAGGTCAAGTGTGATTGACTATCTTTCTTCATGTATAATAAGACACAAAATTAAGGACATATCACCAAACACATACAAAAGGCACTATAATTCAAAAGGAAAGGCTACCTTTTCTTGACTAGAAAAGAAAAATTTAGAAGTATTTTCATTCCTACTATTAACATGATTCAAGAAGTTGCCACCGCTATGAAAACTGAGCAAGTGGCTATGAAAAAAAAAATGGGAAGATATTGTATTAGGACAGGTATTTAAATCCCCTGTTACCAGATTCCAATTGAGATGATCAAGGTCATGCAAAAATGTGAGAAAGAAAACTAGAAATTATAAAATCTACATTCTAAAAATAGCAGGTAAGGGACCAGCAGATAGCATAAAGGCTACATCACTGGACTCACAAATAGTCAACCATGGTTCAAGTCCTGGATCCAGTGGCTTAAACTCATGCCGGACATGTGTGCATGCATGCCCAAGATCCCGAGAGGAGAATGGAGAAGGGATTGTGGCATGGCCATCCTCCCTAGGGGTCAATTTCTCACTTTCTGTCTCTCTGTCTCTGTCTTTCTGGCAAAGGCATTCACCCTATAGCAAAAAAAACAAAACAAAACAAAACAAAAAACAAAAAACAAAACAAAACAAAAAAAACCCTCCCTCTCCAATAGATAAATAAATAAATAGATAAATAAAAATAAAAACAGCAGGTAATTTTAGCTAGGTACAGTTCAAAGAAGGGCAGATTAAATAAAACATAGACCAGCAATGCAAACTTTTCCTCCTATAAAAAACAGGTGCTCTTTGGGAACGCAGAGTTGTGAGGAGACTCTGGAAGAGCTCTGATTCAGAGGAATGGCAGGCCTGGGTAAGAAGTCACAAGGAGCAAAGGCCAGATCAAATGTTTTCATGCTAGAGAATTAGAGGAAGTCCTACTTTCTTTAGCTTCTATTGTTTTAGCACAGGTCAAGTGTGATTGACTATCTTTCTTCATGTATAATAAGACACAAAATTAAGGACATATCACCAAACACATACAAAAGGCACTATAATTCAAAAGGAAAGGCTACCTTTTCTTGACTAGAAAAGAAAAATTTAGAAGTATTTTCATTCCTACTATTAACATGATTCAAGAAGTTGCCACCGCTATGAAAACTGAGCAAGTGGCTATGAAAAAAAAAATCTAAAATCAAGAAAAATTTCATAGAAATTTAGAAAAATGTTTAATTAAAGGAAACAGTTGGCTCAGCAGATATAGCTGTTATGTCATTGCTGGACTTGGCAGAATGTGGTTGGAGTCCTGGATCCAGTGGTTTGAGAATCTTGCGGGGCTCATGTGTATGTGTGACCAAGATCCCTGGATGAGAGTGGAGGGTGCACTATGGCCACTCCCTGTTGGGGGAGGGGGGAGTGATTTCTCACTTTCCCTCTCACTGTTTCTGTCTCTCTCTCTCTCACCAGTGAGCACACAAAAAGTTGAGACAGTGAGAAATTGATTGAATACTCTGAAAACTGAATAATAATGTTTGAAGTATGAAAATTTCTACAAGAACCAGTGGATAAAAAAAATGAGATTTGGGGGAGGGTAAAAGAATTAGACTTATGAAAGAAAAAAATCTCACATAGAATGAAAATCTGTAAGGAACAAAATGACAAAACATAATAATAACTAAGAGGAAAAGAAGAAATTGTTTAAGAGAACTCACCAAACAGGTAAATTTAAAAGAAAATTGAAAAATCAAAAATGAAGTAAACTTTAAGATATAGAAGTTTATTGGGAACCAGCAGCTGGCGTAATGGCTATGTCGCTGGACTCCCACATAGTCGACCGCAGTTTGTGTCCCGGACCCGGTGGCTTAAAACTCACGCCGGGCACGTGTGCGTGCGTGCTCAAGATCCCAAGAGGAGAATGGAGGAGAAGGGATTGCGGCGTGACCATCCCCCCTGGGGGGTGATTTCTCGCTTTCTGTCTCTATGTCTCTCTCTCTCTGTCTGTCTGGCGAGAGCACGCGCCCTACAGTGAAAATCTCTCAAAAAAAAAAAAAAAGATATAGAAGTTTATTGAAATAAATTGGGTGAAAAATAGCAGAGACTTGCATTATACTTCTCCAAAATAGTAAAGATAATAAGGAGAGATAATGAACAAAATTGCTTTGTCTTTCAAAAGATTGTTACACAAGAACTTTATGTATAGGAATATTTTCAACTTTTTTTGTCCAGAAAAGGATATTGTAGACTTTTGTTTTCTGTGAATTTTAAAAAATTTTTACCTTTTTAAAATTTATTTATTTTACATTCACTCACCATACATCATCAGAGCATGCACAATATTCCCCATCCAGAGTACACTGTATTCAGTTTATTCTGAATAATACAAATGATACAGGCTTAACAAGGATATTACCATACATGTTATTGTCAACAAATAATTGTCCATTTCTTGTTTCTTATATATTTTGCTTTTATTTCCCCCTTTGATTTTCTACTTCTCATTCTCTGTCATTTCCCACCCTCCTCCCACACTGTCTCTGGTATCTATGGTTGCTTTCCATGCCTTTATTTTTTTTCATATTTTGTTGAATCACAAAATATCTTACTTAATCTAAATACTTTTAATTGCAAGTTCAGCTGCTATATACATATCTGTGAACACATGTCTGACTTTAGGCATAAAACTCAGTGAGTCGAATGAGCATACTATAAAGTAGCACTTAGCTGAGGCTATCTAGTCTACTGTGGTCATTAAATAGATATTTTTAAATGTACTTTTTAATTTCAGGAAAAGCAGTTTTAGCTTTAATAAATCAAAACAAAAAAATTTTAAGAAAAATTTGCTGAAAACTTAAAGCCAGGAAAAAAGGTTAGGATTCTGTTCAAATAGTAGGTAGATAAACATCAGCAACTCAAGAGAAGACAAAAATCTTTAAATCTGGAAAATAAAGCATAGAATAAAATCAGTAGTGTTTTAGTCAAAAGTCATAAAATTCTATTTTACCAGTTCAGTCTCATGTAGTTAATTTCTCTTCTGCTGTAGTCAGATCTTTCCATTTAAATTCTGGAAGTTAACATTTAACTCTGAACTTGTTCCTACCATTACATTGGCCATTTTCTTGGCTGTTTTTTGGACTCTTATTTCTGTGTGTCTGTCCTTAGTTTTTCTGGTATACTGGTATAGTATCCCCTTTAGAACTTAGAGAGCTGGTTTGGTGTTGGTAAATTCTTTCAGGTTTTGTATATCTGAGAATGTTTTTGTCTTTTCTTCCCATATGAAGAATAATCTTTCCAGGTATAGTATTCTTGGTTGAATTTTGTTGTTTTTTTTTTAGAGATTTTCGCTATAGGGCGCATGCGCTCGCCAGACAGACAGAGAGAAACATAGAGACAGAAAGCAAGAAATCACCCCCAGGGGGGAAGGTCACGCTGCAATCCCTTCTCCTCCATTCTCCTCTCGGGATCTTGGGCGCACACGCACACGCACCTGGCGTGAGTTTTAAGCCACCGGGTCTGGGACGCGAACCGCGGTCAACTACGTGGGAATCCAGCGACATAGCCGTTATGCTAACTGCTGGTTCCCTGAATTTTTTTTCACTTAGCACTTTGAATTTATTTTTCCATCCTTTCCTTGCTTCCATTGTTTCCAATGAGAGGTCCACTGTTAGCCTGATGGATATCCTTTGTAAATAACTTGACATTTCTCTCTTATAATTTTAGTATCTTGTCTTTGTCTGTGGTTTTGGTCAATCTGGCTTTAATGTCCCTTGGAGGAGATCTTCTTGGGTTAATTCTATTTGGGGTCCTTCGTATTTCTTGGGTTAGCATATTTGAATGACTCTCTAGGTTTGGAAAGTTTTCTTCCAGGATTTCATGGAATAGATTACCAATGCCCTTATTTGTTTCTTCACCTTCTGGATACCAGTTATCTAGATATTTGGACATTTAATGGTATCTATTATTTCTTGTATATTATTTCCTTTTTTGGGTTATTTTCTCAGTATTATGGTGAATTTTTCTAGGTCAGAGATTCTGTCTTCTAAATCTGAGTTTCAGTCTTCTTCATGATCTAATCTGCTTTTAATACTTTCAAGGGAGGTTTTGATTACAGTCTTCATATCTAGTTTTGTTTGATTCTTTTATTATGCTATGTATTACCTCTTTCAACACATGCAAGAACTTCCTTACCTCCTGGAACTCACTGTCTCTTTTCTCTTGCATCTCTGTTACTTTGTCACTATGAATATTCTAAATTCTTGATCTGACCTTTCCACAAGTTCCATTGTACTGTCTGTGGATGATGATATTTTTTATGCCTCTACAGTGATTTCTAGTCATCTGAAAGAAGATACATTTCTTCCTAATTTCTTGAAGTTAAATATGATCATTCAGAGGTGTGAGGATGAAGATATCTGCAATCTCTCTGCATTTCAATTTTTCTCCCTTTATGCAGCAGATTTAGTGGGAATTGAGGATTATTCTGACCTTAATAGTGTTCAGATGTTTGGCTACCATGTACCTAGACCTGTCCAGACACTCAGTGTGTAGAGGCTGAGCAACAAAGTGATAAAGATAAAAGAAAAAAGAAAAGGAAAAGAAAACAAGGATAAGAGAAAAAAGAAAAGGAAAAGAAAACAAGGAAAAAAATTTAAAAGAAATTTTTTTTTTAAAAAGCAAAAAATGAAAACTGTGCAGCACAAAAAGGGATTGCTCGGAAAAAAATTTAAAAGAAATTTTTTTTTAAAAAGCAAAAATTGAAAACTGTGCAGCACAAAAAGGGATTGCTCATAGCTCAAATGTAGATGGCTTCTCAAAGGGCCTGGGAGGGGGGGAAGGTGAAAATTAACAAAATAAAGGAGAATCAGAGAGCTAAGAAGTACTGTACCTTAAAAATAAAAAATAATTTAAAAAATTAAAGAGGGAGAGAGACAGAAGAAAACAGAGGGTGCTCTACCACTCTAGGTCTTGTGGTATGGAGGGTGAAGTCTGAGCAGGAAATCTTCAATGGTCCTAGCTCCTGAAAGGGATTGCTTACAGCTTAAATGTAGAAGGTGTCTCCAGATATTGTAGACATTCTGGAAAAGTAATTGAGAGTTAAAAACAGAATCATGAATACAGGAATAAAAGCAAAAATGGTGGTCAAAAAATTACTTAGAATATTAGTCATTATTTCCTAGATAATGAAACAAACTACATACAAAAAGTAATCTTTAACATAAAAGATACATAAGAAAAGTAAAAACTTAATTTGGTATAAAAATTCAACTCAGATAGCAATAAAAACTGAAAATTGATGAAGAAATTAAAATGATAAGGTAAAATTGTATCATATACACTGGGAGAATAAATGGATATTTTTCATTCTTGATACTAATAACTACAGAATTAGGTTCTAATATATTTTTAAAATCAAAGTTAGTTAGTTCCTTGCTAGCAAGAAAATATGATATAAACCTTCCAAATTATTAGAGACTCCCCATTATTAGGGTCTCTCCATGCTGTGAGGCTCCCGCTCCCATCCAAGCTTCCCTTTAGCTAGGATTTCAGGCATGGACCTCCATGCCCAGTGTGTGTAGGTTGACCTGGGATCCAAACCCAGATAGCATGGCTGAAAAATTGTGCAGAAGAGCCTTACTTCCTACACAAATCCCTGTGTTCAGACTGGAGTTATTTCTAAAATAACAAAAATGACAAACAACAAACAGATGGCATAGAGTTTCCTGAAGGCTGCATCTGTGAACAATCTGAGAAACAGGTTTGGGGTTTGGATGCATTCATCAACCAATAGGGAGCCACAGAAGCTTTTTAAGATGAGAAATGGTGTGAACAGGTTTGAGAAGGTTCGGACTGAATTATTGTTATCAGGTTTAAGTGGAAAATTGACTTGAATTTATTATAATAAATTAACATATAGGGAAGTAAAGTTAGGGTTAGGGTTAGGGATAGGGGCTGCAGGGATAGTCAAGAGGAGGGATTTTTGATGTCATGGAGATGAACAGTCAAGGGGACTTGGTGGAATTCAATGTCAGAGAAGACAGAAAAGAGCCAAAGAAATATGGAATCAAAGTTATTGGAATAAAATGGAACTTACCAGGGATAAGATAGTAAAGGAAAGCAGAAAGAAGAAAAAGTTTAGGAAAATGAATGATGAAATTTGATTTTAAACTTTTAAGTTCCTGGTGCTGAAAAGATATCACATCTTTGAGATTTTTGTGTACAAATCCAAATATCATGCATTAATTATACTCCTATCTAAGTAATCTTTTCGTCAGGTAATGTCACATTGAATAATTCTTTCCATCCTTGACAGCAAATGGGCAGAAAATAAAAGCAGACTCCCCAGTCCCTAAAAGTCACTGATCACACAATGACTACTTTTTTCCCTGCCAAGAGATTGGACACATAGTTTTAGCCCCAGTGCCAAACACTCTCCATCCAGATCAGAGTCCCTAGGTGAGTTCTGTGATTCCCAGTAAGGACTTCTTTTGACCCTAGAAGCAAGGTCCCTACCCTGGGCTTGGCTTCTGAAAGGGTTGGTCTAAGCAGTCTGCAGAGGATGGGGGCAACCAGGTCTTCTTTCCTCCCTTCACTTGATGCTGTTCTTAGAATTCTGAGATGCTAAAGCATGTTCTAAGGACTTGCTGGTCCCCGTACCCCATCTGTAATTTCAAAAGTGAACTGTCTGTTGCTGTGTTTCTCAACCCACAGGGTGGCCAAGAGGTCATTGTTTTGGAGAAGGAATATGGCTTGAGGTAGGTTTCATTGTCTACTCCATGTGGTTAGGGTTCATTGTGGTAAAAGATGCAGTCTATTATGGGAAAAGAGATGGGTGGGCCACAGTCTGAGGCCTTCATTTATACTCTCGCCATGAGTCATGCAATTCATAGGAATTATTTAATACCACAGGGGGCAAGCAGAGGCAATGAGCAGGGCAATTAAACATCTAAAACCTAGGAGTATTTTAATATTTTGATTACTGATGTGAATATGATGAGCATACTGGCTGGTAAGGGGAAAAATTAGGTGTATATTTTTACAAGACTTTCTCCCAAACCACAATTAGAGGCCCACTTAAAGAACCTTTCTAACCCTTTGTGACTCATAACAGACTGAAATCATCATTTCCTTAAGTAGCCTGCTGAAGCATAAGAAAAGGGAGAATATGGATCACACATTGGTCTAAAGTTCCTAAATAAAGACCATTTCCCTCATGTACCTCCTTAATCCATGCCTTGCCTTTCATATCCTTAGCAGCATTCATAAGCCCAGAATGACTCTCAGAGGGTAGATTTAGCCACTTCAGTGACTTTTGTACCTCTGTCCTTATGGAATCTGGCAGCCATCTTTTATAACATAGCCCCTCATTTTATGGCCATAGCTGATTGAATCAAAGGGGACAAATCTTTGCCAATGTTCCCAGGTGTTATAACGTAGTGATTGTGGATTGCCCAAGATACCATTTGGTAGAAAGGAGGCCAGTCAAGATAAAAAGAAGCAGAGAGGCCAAGATGCAGAGGCCATAGTGCCCAAGAGAAACTAAAAGTTGCCCTCCTCCTGGACTTCCCAACTCTAGTTCTTCTCCTTGTGTGGCCTTTCTCATCTCCTTCTTCTCCCAGCTGAATATGAAATTTCCTGATTCCTGACAGTACAAGCTAGCTAGATTTTTTTAGGCCTGCTATATTTGGAGAACTTAATTCTTTATTCTTAAGATTCAATTATTTACTTTACCAGATTTGGATTATGTTGACCTTTCATGTCTCCTGTAAAGATGCTTGGGCATGAGAGTTTGTAAGACTTGTGAAGGCCACTTAGACAACATGTGGCAGGTTTGGGTGAGGAAATTTTGTCTTGGTTTTCTTTCTTTGGCTATCTTTATAATAAACTCTGTTCTGTAACTCAATATCTATCTCATAGAGATATTGATAATCTAACAGACCAATGATAACTTATCAAAAATATCCACAAGCCTGCTGGTACATGTGTAGACTGGCGAACTAATTTTTTCTTTTCTTTCTTTAGTCAGTCATCCTTCCTGGCTCATTTTAAATGCTATGTGAATTAAGAGGACAATGAACAAAGATTCTGTGCCATTTCTTTCACTCTTCTGATTACATATTACTTAACTAGTGTTCCTGACTTTGCTAGAAACTGGTTCCTGGGTATGCAAGATAATGAGCTTTACATCATACTCAATCCAGTCATTTGGAACAGCTATTAAAACATTCAAACAGTATATCTCAGTTGATCTTCACTGTCACAGGTAGTGAGAGGCATGAAACTATCTCCTTTGCCAGTGCCTGCTCCTCTGTTACTCTGATATCCAGGGACCTTTGGGCTGCACTATCTGCACTTTCCAGCGGGAATTTTCTGCATACTAGCCATGAATTACATGTAGTCCTCTGTGGAAGTACACTTAGCACAATATATGGTTGACAGGCTCTCTCCAACCTACTTCCTTGATAATTTTTGTTCATGTTTCTAGGTGTCGCATTCTATTCAAACCCTCTTAGCAAATATATAGAAAAAAGAGAGAAGGATCCAAGTTATAGCTTCAAATTTTATATTGCATTTTTTTTTTGAGAGGTTTTTGCTACAGGGCACGTGCGCTCGCCAGACAGACAGAGACATAGAGACAGAAAGCGAGAAATCACCCCCCAGGGGGGATGGTCATGCCGCAATCCCTTCTCCTCCATTCTCCTCTCGGGATCTTGGGCATGCACGCACATGCGCCCAGTGTGAGTTTTAAGCCACCGGGTCCAGGACTTGAACCGCGGTCGACTACGTGGGAGTCCAGCGACATAGCCATTGCGCTAACTGCTGGTTCCCAAATTTTATATTGCATTTTAATTTGCAAAATACTTTCACACATAAACTGACCTGTGTCAGAAAGTTCCATGAGGTACATATTTTTATCTTAATTTTACAGGTGAGTAGATAAGATTCAAATAAGGTAGTGACTGATAAATGACCGAGCAGAACTTGATCTCCAATGAACTCTTTTCTACCATTCTTTCTTTCACTCAACCATGTTTTCTTGAGACTAAGTGAAATAGTAAATTGGGCCATGCTGGGAGCCAGGCACATGGTAGTGAACTTCTTTTTCCTTCATGAGAGATCAGAGAAGGCTCCCCAGTAGGAGTCATATCCAAGATGGGAAAGAAAAAAGTGGTAGATGTTATTCAGGCAAAGTGGGAGGTCTGGGTGCATTCCAGGCAGGCCAAATTTTTATCTCCAAACTATTCCAATGGATCTGAAAAACAGAAATTAGCAAGGAAGCTAAGAATTAAAGTTCCATAATTGTGCAATCTCATATTTAAAAGATGAAGACATGCATCAATTACATTTCCTTTTTTCTTAAGAATCATATTGTATGTCTTGTCATTACCTTCTTAAGATCAAAGACAGTTTGACACTTTTCAAAATGACCTTTGATTTTATTAACTTTGGTTTTCATTAGGAATCATATTGAATGTCTTGTCACTACCTTCTTAAGACCAAAGAAAGTTTGACTCTTTTCATCCTCGCCTTTGGTTTTTATTAACATTATGAATAATAATATTGGGCAGTCTGGTTTGTTTTTACTATCTCAATGATAATTGAAGGCAGAATTTTGGCTATTTTTTTTTTCCATGAGAACACTTGGGCTGCCTCTTCTTTTGAGGCCATCCTTAACAAAGGCTTGGAACCTCCTTCTTCAAAAGCCAAGTGGTATGGATTGCTCATTCAGTAGTCCTTAGAAAGAGGGATGCTGGGCAGTAGAGCTAGGATCATTCCAGGGTATCCCGTGAGGAGTTTCAGCAGAAAAGAAATACATTCATTCAGCTAATCAAAGTCCTGACTTCACTTAGTATCTATAGGACATTTTTCTATATGACAGACACCTACAAAGTTATAGACAGGACTGAAAGGGCAAAGTGGTTTGGATGGATTAGAAGGCTGACATTGTCAGTCCTCAGGTTGGCAGTTGTCAGCAAGTAGAAGAGCATATCTTCCTTGCTAAATCATTAAGTCTTTGGAGTGGAGTTTTATTATCTTCCTAATTAATCCCATATTCTACTGGTTTTGAGAAGAGTCAACACCCAAATAATGTACTAAACATTGCATTTGGAGGCAGGAGCATATTCACAGGCATGAGATAAGGCAACAGTTTACATAGAACCATTAAAGCAGTGACAGAAAGAGAGGAAAGAACAATGAAGGAATGGGAAATGGAGCCAGCTCAGATTAGATTATATGTGTGAATGTAATTTGTACCCAGGGCACTTTACATAGGAGAGTCAGGACCTGGTTCAAATTCTGTCTTCAATTATCACTTATTTCTACATAAATTAATTGGAAATAGCTAGGTTGACAATTCATGAGGAAAAATCTCATTCTAAAATCCATAATTACAGGCTGTTTGTGGCCAGGTGATAGTATAATCATAGCAGCACTGGACCCACATGGAAGAGGTCCTGTGTTTATATTCCAGGGCCTCCCTGTGCATGCTGGATGTGCATGCACATGCCCATGATCCAAGTCAGCTGAGACTGGGGATGGATCGTGGTATGAGGACCTATTTGGGCTGCTTGTCTCTCTGTTTCTCTCTTTATCACTCAGTCTCTCTTTTGTGGGAAAAAAAAAAAACATTTAAAAGTGTTGGTTAGTTGAAGAATGAGGTGTGTGGGCAGGTTCCTGCTGCTCATCAAATGGCACAGAAGTTAACATATTAGGATGAATTAACACATTTATAAATAAGTAAATAAAGAAATGAGAAACATCTTAGAATGACTATTTTAGCATTATGATTAAACTAAGAGTTCTTATTATGGAGGAATTCCCAGCTTAGGAGAAACATATATGTTAATGTTTATGATATGATTTAGAGTGCTCTGGCAGACGATATTAACAGGAATATTATCTCTGCCTGGAAGAATTAGGGAAAGTTTCTTGGATACGTTTGATCTGGGTCTTGAATGAATAATAATTTGCCAGAATAAAAAGGGAGGAAGTATATTCTAGGTTAGAGAATTACCTGTTTGCCCACATATTACCTGTTCTCTCTACTGACTCCTGTTAGAACCCAATGTGATATCTGAGAAAGTTCAAGGGAATTTGATATATTAGAAATAAGAATCCCGAGGGTAGAGAACAGTGTAGTCCAACAGAAATATAACATGAGCCACAAATGCAAGCCACAAATGTAATTTAAAAATTTATAGTAACCACATTTTTTAAAAAGTAAAGAGAAACAGTTGAAATTAATTTTAGTAATACATTTTATTTAACCTAATATATCCCAAATATTTTCATTTCAACATGTAATTAATATAAAAACATTTTGATGTGATTTTTACATTTTTTTATACTAAATCCTTCAAATCTGTTATATATTTTATATATTTTCAGCACATTCCAATTAAGACTAGCAATATTTCTCAAGTGCTCAATAGACATGTCTGGCTAGTGGCTACCATGTTGGACAACTAGGAAAAACCAGTCTGTTAATTTTGGGAAAGGGAATGGGGGTAGATTGGGATACCACCAGGAGGGCAAACCTTGACTTGGTAAGAGGGGAAGCTGGAGGAGCTGGTGGCTCAGCAG
>NW_006160041.1:5127345-5135165 GCF_000334495.1 Tupaia belangeri chinensis | reverse complement strand
GGGGGGAGCTGGTGGCCCAGCAGGAAGCCAGATGCTAGCCCGGCTGGTTTCCTGATCAGATCCCAAGCTGCCAGGAAGGTCAGTGCTAGTGTCTGCTGCTCCACCCGCAGAAAGTACATCCAAGTCAAGTTTTCCTGAGAAAATTTTCATTTTGCTTTCCTTTTATTATTTTATTTTATTTTAAAAGCCCACAGGCTACTCTTCCCAACACCTAATAATGTCTTTCCCAGCTCTCTTAGGAAACGAGGCCCTGAAATTTCCTTCACATATTAGCCCCAGTGGACCCTGTCTCCATTCCACAGAAACGTTGCCCAGAAATGAGCTCACTGGCCTTCCCATCATGGACCAAGGCAAGTAGTACTGTCTGGGACACCAGAAGCAAAGGTCAAAGAGGAGCTTAACTTTCCTGAAATAATGCAATGGTATTTCCACTCTTAGAGACCAGTTACAGATGGTGCCTCAAGTGGACTCAGCTCTGGCCCAGGCATTAGAGAGAATGGGTCTTTGAAATGCCTTAATCTCATTATCTAGGCTGGTCACAGGAGCCAGTTATTGTAGACTTTACTTGTTGTGTCCTGGTCCTCTGTTCCTGACTAATTCTCTGTTCTGCCCAAGCTTCTGGCCTTCATATCCTACCAATACTTAAAATGAAACAGTAGACAGAATGTCACTCTGCTTGACCTGGTCATTTTCTTTAAGAAAGGTTTCTGATTACTTTCCTCCTGCAAGTTCAGAGGAATCTCGCCAAGACACTACTGTAGCTGCCAGATTATGTAATTGAGACAATAGGGATCAAGAGAAATTAATCAATCAGTAAAAGTGATGCCATTTAGCATGAGTTCTGTGCCAGTCCTTACTTCTGATGGGAATTTCCTGAGTTGCATACAGATGCCAAAGGGATATTTGAAGGAACAAGCTTTTATTTTCATCTTTTCTGGAAGTAGATTACTCATAATCTTTGTGAAATCTGCTAGGAATGATTTAAAACATATCCTCTAGGAAGATGGCATATACCTTTTGATAGGAAGTCAAAGCAGGTCAGAATGGATATGCCAAGTATCTTTTGTTTGGATTGTATCATCTTCATCACCATTACCATCATCATCATCTTCAGTTTTTGCTTCTTTTTTTTTCTTTAGAGAGGTTTTTGCTATAGGGATGGCCACGCTGCAATCCCTTCTCCTCCATTCTCCTCTCAGGATCCTGGGCATGCATGCACACATGCCCAGTGTAAGATTAAGCCACCGGGTCCGGGACTCAAACCATAGTGAGAGTCCAGCGACACAGCCATTACGTTAACTGCTGGTCCCAGTTTTTACTTCTTTTTCAAATTTAATATATTTTGATTAATTGCCGTTTCATTTTCTTAACTAAAAGCTGTTAGGCAGGCTAGTCCACCAGACTACTGCGCGTGTGCATTTGTGTGGGTGTGTGTATATGCCGGTTTAGTCTTTGTTGAGCACAGGTAAATAAATAAGAAAAGCCATTACTAAAATCATAATAGCCTGGGTCATTACCCACAATACCATCTGCTGGTAGTTTATCATGCCTCTTTCCATTAGAGATCCTCTAAATTACTTCTTGTAGGGAGCTTATAAATCAGCCCATATGACAGATAAGTAGGACACCAAGTAACTTTATTTTAATTGTCTCTGCTACCATCCAGTGTCACTCAATCTATTTATTCATTGTTAGCACTTTAATTAAAGATACTCTAAATCTGATCTTGTCAATGGATTTATGGGAAAATGTAGTTCTGCAATAGTCAAATAAGGGCTGAATTCCTTAGGGTTTTATTTCTATAGGGTAGCTTATAGTATTCTTTAAAATGTGTACCTCCCTCTGATGGAAAATGGCTTGTTTGTTAATTTGAGGAACTAAACAAAAGTAAAGAGGATTTTGCATTTACATGAGTTTATTAGATACTACTTAGAGATTCTCACTTAAAACCAATCTAAACACATCTTCCTCCGTCTTCCCTCAGAATAAAGGTCCTATGCTATCTTTGGTATGTATCAATGTTTTAAATATAGCTATATATGTGTGTGTAAATAATCCTGTTTACTGTCCCAGTCTTCTCCTTAGCTGCATGTAGTGTGAATCTTGTGCTAGTGGTAGTTGCCTAAGTTGTGTGTGGATGTGTTGGGGGTAACTGAGGTTGGTCCAGCTAAGGGACCAGCCTCAACTGAGACTGGTCCAGCTAAGGAACCAGCCTCAAGTTTGAGTTCTGTGTTGCTGGAGCTAGACAGAGTTCTCAACTAAGACAAAGGAAAATACTGAGGGCAGGGGAACAGACTTAGCCAAAAATAGTAAGAACAGAACTAAGGACAAAATAAGAATGAGAAGGGAATCAGGAGAAAAAGAGAGAAGCAAGACATTTATCGGACACAGGAATGGATGATCATCTGTTGAGGATAATGTGTTTTTAACTGAACTTGTGTGAAGTGTTTTCACGTTGGGCAAATTCACTTTACAGGTAGTGATGATGTATACTGATTGAATGTATAAAATACATTAAAACAAACAAACAAACAAACAACCAAGGACTAACAATGGAGGGGCCAAAGATGAAGACCAATGTTGAAAGTATAAAGTCAAGAGTTTGGAACTAGGTAGATGATCCCAAGCCATCCAACTAGTAATGCAGGATTTGGAAAATAACTTTTGTTTAATGTGACTCCAAAACTCTTTCTAGGGACCAGCAGTTGGTGTAATGGCTATGTTGTTGGACTCCCATGTAGCTGACTGTAGTTCAAGTCCCGGACACGGTGGCTTAAACTCATGCCGGGTGCATGAATGGAGGAGAAGGATTTGCAGCATGGCCATCTCCTCTGGAGGTGATTTCTCGCTTTCCATCTCTCTGTCTTTCTGGTGAGTGTATGCTCTATAGCAAAAACTTCTCAATAACAAAACAAGACAAAAACAAACTCTTTATAACACCACACTTTTCTCTCTTCTATTAATAGCTCAATTTGAGACTTTGATCAAATCATTGAACCTCTTATTTCATACGTAAAAACACAACCTCATGGATTAGTTATACTTTTGAAGCTCAGAAAGCATTGCGCAGATGTAAATTATTAGCATGAGGTAATAATGCCTCAGGAATACTGCACTGAAAAAAAAAGGAAAATAAAAATAGCTGTGTTTTTGTATGGCCTACATGCATAGTCATATGAATAGATAAAAAATCTAGGATATTAGTAACTTCATTTTCATATTACTAAATTTTGATGGAATGTTTTTCATGGAATCAAATCGTTAATTGATCAAATCGACTGGCTATTAATTAAATCAAAGCAGCTGAACCAACTCTGTATAGACACATTAGAAACATTCCTTTCTGATGATCCTGGTTCCTCCAGGGTTTTAGGGCATGCAGCAGGAAAAATATTGAGTATCAAGTTTACTTTGGCATTCTCTGGGCAAGCTATTGCTGTGTCATGATGTTCACCAAAGAGCTCTAATGGTTCTACCGATTGGGCAGCTTCTGTTATTTGCTTATTTTTTGTGGTTGAAATAATGAAAACATAAAATTCCATTAGTGAGGACACAGTTCTATACTTAAAATGCAATTGATATATTTCTTCTACTGCTAGGTGTAGGCTAAATTTCCCTTTACATGAAAAATTACTGTAATTTCTTCTCGTGGATATTGAGAATTGTGTAATTTACTGTGTTTTCTGTTCCTGCTTTAGTTTCCAGGATGCGTTGGGACAAAATTTTGGCTAACATAAACTAATTAAGTTATATAGCTATCCTTACATACTTATGTTTCTGTTCAATCCCTTCATTTCTTTGATACTTATTGTTATTTGTAGCTTTTCCTGATTTTAGTTTAAAAAAAATATTGTATTATCCTTCTTAAAGTTTAACTCCTAAAAGCTGACTCAAACCCTATATGTGGTAAGTAGCCATTTAAACACACAATTGGTAAAATTTTACAATAGTCTTAAACTATATACATAAGACCCCTAGTACATCTCTGTGAAAAACAGAATATTTAAGTCAGGCAGTGTTTCATTTTGTCAGCTGGATTTTAGAAAAAATCAAAATCAAAATAATTTTTTCCCCTTTCCTCTCTGCTTAACAGAATCCTACTTGTCCTTCCTGACCCAGCTTAAATTCTGCTTTCTTCACGAAGTTGTCTTGGCTGTTCTAACCAAATGACTCTCTTCTTGGAATTTCCATAGCCCTTTGAGCTCACAGTGCACAGTTGAACAGTTAGTTATGCTGCTTGGAGTTTTCCTTTATTGTTTCTGCTCCAGCCACACTGGGCCTGCTTATTATCCCTGACTTCTGGTACTTTTTCAAACTTTCTTTTCGCTACTTACACCTGTCTGCAATGGCCTCTTCTACCCTCTCCTTCTCATGGTCTATTATACCTACATACCAGGTTCCAGGTCAAATACTTTTGTTCTTTGAAACCTGCAGAGATCAGTTCAACCTGTCATAGCTTCTAAATTCTTAGTTCCTACCACTTATCTTATGATAAACTATTCTTATAGATATTTTGATTACTTTCTTCATGGCTCTTATAACACCAAGTTTTTATTATTTAAGTTGCACATTTAATGTGAAGAGCTATAGGAAATACAGTTATTGCTAAGATGAGATTCACACTTATTCCTATGCCTTGACAGTGATTCTCCAAACTAACTGTACATCAGAATCATCCAGGGTGTTAAATAAGTACAGATATATTGGTCTGTATACTTAGGCCAATGATTAATGATTTCTAGGGTTTTGGTCTAAGTATTCTTGTTTAAAATAAGTTCTTTGTTTTAATACATATTCAAATCTAAGAATCATTAGTGCATAAAGATCTTTATGGAGAATAACTTAGAAGAGTTTATAAAATTTCTGAATATTTACATTTAGACTTGTCCAGGAAGTGATTTAAAAAGAAATTAGCTGTTCTATAATGTAATATTGCATGTCAATGGTTAGAGAGTTTAACTCAAAAAAAAAAAAAAAAAGACATATTCTTACTATTTTGCTAGATAGCGGGACTCTTTTCATAGTAATTTTACCACCTCTCTCATTTCTTACTTTATGTCTGTATCTTTGCAATTATTTAATTTTTATTTTATTTATTTATTTAGGCCAGAGGGTGTATGTTGTATGTGCATGCTGGAGATCCAGAAACAAAGTGAGAAAAGGAAAGTGTGAAGGCAATTCCCATATGGAGAATGGTCATGTTGCAAACTCTTCTCTCCCATTTCTTCTTTATTTCAGAATTTGGGGTAAGCATGCATATGAACTCAGCATGTTTTCCAAACTGCTGGGTCTGAGACTCTCACTGCATAATTGGCCATGTAGTTTTCAGCCACCTTTACTACCATGTGACCAACTGACCTTGTTCTCATTTTCTTTTTCCCAAATAAAATCTACTTTGCAATTATCTGAATGTTAACCTGAGAGATTTAGGACTTACCTTCTACATAAGATATGTATTACTCTATACCCTTATTTGGAAATGACAACATGCCAAATCAACTGAGTTTAAGCATAAATATGAATCTACTTGGTGGAAATTTTTGTTGGCTACAGTAGAGATAAATTGTTCACCAAACCAGTGCTTTTATCTATGGACACTCAGCTATACTCATTTCTCAGCCTCCTTGAACTTGGGCATGGCAGTATGTCTGGGTTCTGTCAATGGAATGTGGGCAGAAGGGGTAAATACCCCTTCTGGACCCAACACATGAATTTCTCCAGGTGTAATATTCCATCTCTTTCCACATGGCTTCTGTATGGAGAAGGCTCCTAAGCCCAAAAAGAAGTGAAGCTCTAAGCTGGGAAGGTGCCTGAGTCCCTGGGTTCCTGCTCGAGGAATGGCCACTTAACAGAGCTGCATAACCAATATGGACTGTGCGAGTAAGATAAAATTACAGTGTGTAAAGCTGCAGAGATTGTGGAGTAATATTAACCTTTGGATACACTAGGACATCTCACATAATAGATGAGAGAGAGAGAGAGAGAGAGAGAGAGAACCAAAGTGTGAGAAGGGCTGTTAGGCAATTAGATTAATCAGAAACAACTGGAACTACATTAAAATGTCCTCACAAATCTGTGCTTTCTTATTTCTAGAGAGCCACTAAATCATTTTCTCCTAATCAGAAGAGAGGGTGAAAGAAATCACATGCCATGTTTTTACTCAGAGGAGAGAGATTTATTGGGATTTAAATGCAAGTAGGAAAGAATACAGAGAAGACGGTTTCTAGTGGTCTTGGGGAAAATCCAAAGGGACCAAACCAATGCTTGGTATATTGACTGTTCAATCCTGAGCTGAAGAAGGTTGTTCTATCTTTTTTGAGGGGAAAGAATGATAAATCTCTAATACTTTGATAGTGCTGAGGACCCTAAACCTCTGCCCTGAATTTATTAATAATTCAGGCCATTAAAGTAACTTTTAATAAGATATATATATATATATATATGCACACACACATATATATAAATAAACTTATATAAAGATGTAAAACTTTATATATATAAAACAATATATATTTTACTTTATATATTTTTTTACTTATTCATGACTTCACATATTTAAAATTAGTGCCTTTTGAAATTTCTATAATACTTGTTTTTTACTTTCCTGTCTTATTTCAATAAGTGCTAAATGTATTTTCTCACTGATGGCTTATTAATGCTCATTTCCATATTCTTCCAGATAAATTTATTTTGTTGCATAAATTCAGGTTAGAAATTCTTTTAAATGAGTAAGAGAAACACTATTATTTTAGAGCACACCTAAATTAGGAATGTCTCTCTTTTCTGGATTAGATTATGCTTTGCTTCTCTGGATTGTATTAAAATAGGAATTAAAAAATATTGATAATTATATATTGATTAAAGATGTTTAAATATCCTTCAATCTCTGTCAAATACTTTCTAATGAGAAGGAATACTTGAATAACACCTGCTCTGCTTTTAGAAGTCAAACATTCCCTTCCCTAGTGCTCAAGATGGAATACAAAAAATAACAAGTGCACCTTGCTTTATTACAAACCATAACCACATAAAGAGAATAGAGAAGAAAAGAACTAACTTATGTAATTTTGAAATACAGTATTTCAGTTGGATACTGAAAGGTTAAAGATAAAAATAATTGTGTATAAATATTGTCTTCCAGCTAGCAAACTTGTTTTTCACAGAAATATGGATTAGCAATTCTGAAACTTTTTTATTTGTATTCTAGGATTGAATATATTATAGATCATGAAAGCCTCATTTCTCATTGTCAAAGAAGGAATTTGCAAATAAATAAAAGGGGAAGACTTGAGAGAACCCCATGCTGTTAGGTTGGAACAGAGGCATTCATACAAACCCATGGTTTCTAATAGACATGGAAATAGGTATAACTATATCTGTATGCATGGGTAAGTATGCATATACATATATTCTAACTTTGCTGTTAAGAAAACCTAGAAGTAATGGCATTCCAGTAGCAAAAAAGAACACCTCCAACCAGCTTTGGTTTCTAAATACCACTCACCAATTAAAGGATTCAGACACTCAGAGCAATGTCTGATTCTAGCGCTGGGGTCAGGAAAGTAGGAGATAAGCCTGGATATATATATGCATATATATTTTTTGGATAGGTTTTTATTTTTATTTTTATTTTTTTTGCATTTTTTTTTCACTATAGGGCAGGTGCACTCGCCAGAAAGACAGAGAGAGACAGAGAGACAAAAAGTGAGAAATCACTTCCCCCCACCAGGGGGATGGCCACGCCACAATCCCTTCTCCTCCATTCTCCACTCGGGATCTTGTGCAGGCACGCACCAGCACCATGCAGCCTGTTAGCAAAG
>NW_006160041.1:5104864-5127332 GCF_000334495.1 Tupaia belangeri chinensis | reverse complement strand
TGGCAGGAGTATTTACATCCTTTTTTATGACTTTCCTTTAGATTTATCTTTCTCTCATTTGGGGTACTAACAGATGCTTTTCTTTTCCAAATGCTCACTTACCATCATGCATTTCCAAAGCTCAAATAAGTAGTATTTCTAAATCAAACATTTTCAGGGAAGGATTTACATGTGACACAATTTTTCCTTTCTCAGAAAAGATACACAGCCCATTGTTTTTTTCTTTAAAGGTTATATATTTATTTCTTCCATGAGAGAGAGAGGCACCCCCAACAAGGTCTTTCACTGTGATACACTCCCAGCCTCAGTCAGCCTAGATCACAGGCACATCCATTTGTGTGAAGGGAGGCCCTAGGACATGAACCACGGCCTTTACCATGTGGGCCCAGTTGAGTTACCACTGAGCCACCGTCTGGCCCCCATAGTCCTTCTATTTTGGACGAGATAAGAGATCTGACCGTACTTTACTCAGCAGCAATAGTTGATAGTCTCAGACTGGTAGTATCTTCTGATGTCCATGCGTAGGAAGCATTGTTGCACTGTGATGTGGTATGGGAAGAGCATATTAAGAACCATTTAGGGAATTATCCTGAAGCTTTACCACAATTATCAGAAAAGATCAAGCTACGTATTAACACCAAGGCCAAAGAGACACCTTCAAACTGTAAAGAGCAGCATGCCAAAGGAAGATATGGGTATTACCACTAGACACTAATTTGCAATTGTGTTGATTGAGATGGAATTCTGCATCTTCACAGTGGTCTGCAGTTGGTGTTTATTCCAGCCTCTCAGAGCCAGGGAGGTTGTTATGACCTGGCCAGTATTCCTATCCCTCCCATTTCAGAGATAGCAGCTGCCTAATGGAGTGGAACTAAAGGGCCCTGTAGGACAATTTGAAAGAGCCCTTGAGCCATTTTGTTCTTGGCCTTAGATGCTGGATTGAAAAGATCCTCAAATGCAAGAAAACACAAATGGCCTTGCTGTCTGGTGTGATTGCATTTTATATCTCAGGGTCATGTAAGCATTCCTAAGAGCTAAGCTAACCCCATCTAAGAAAATGAAATTGGGGCGGGAGAATGTCCAGGTATCAAGATTTGGGTCAACCCTTATAGAGACTTTCTCTTAGCCAGCTGCTGACATCAAGTTGAAAGTGACTGGAGATAGTTTATTTAGGTGTGTGTGTGTGTGTGTGTGTGTGTGTGTGTGTGTGTGTGAACTTTTTTTCTGGCCCCACATAACAGACCCTACCCCCAATCCTTCTGCTCTTAGTAGGCTCTCTCAATTCCTACACATTCTGTCATGGTTGGATCAATAATGATCTGGAAAATCTGCCTGGATTTCAATCCAGCCCCCATCCTTCCCACTCCCTTCCAGTGACCCCTCTTCAGCCAACCTTACCTGGCTTTACATCCTGTACAGTCATGCAAAACTTCACCATTTCCCATAATTCAGGAGGTCCTTTACCTGCACTTTACTGGGACCTCTTAAGGCAGATGATGCCTTTCAATGCTAGGGGATAGTCATCTCTAACTTGGAAATGCTAATCTAAATCAAACTTCCAATTATATGTGAAAGGTTTTTCTTTAAAAAAAAAGAAAAAGGACATATTGGTCAGCAGGTAGTGTGGTGGTTAAGGTGCTGGGTGCTGGACTCCTACATGGACAGCTGTGGTTCGAGACCTAGAGCGGGAGGCTTGAAAAATTACACTGAGCGCATGTGCATGCATACCCAAAATCCCAGGAGGAGAATGAAGGAGGGATTGTGGCACAGCCATCCTCCCTTGAGGGGGTAATTTCTCATTTTCCCTCTGTGTCTCTCTCTTTCCAGCAAGTGCTTGTGCCCTATGGCAAAAATATTGCAAAAAAGGGACCAGCAGATGGTGTAACGTCATATTTTAGATAATAGAACAGATATAGAGAAGTTATTTGTAGATATTAGAATACACAATTTAATTTACGCTGCTGGATTCCCAAGCAGTTTAACATGGTTCAAATACCAGATTCAGCAGCTTAAATTCATGCTGGGCA
Source organism: Tupaia belangeri chinensis (assembly GCF_000334495.1). NCBI lineage: Eukaryota > Metazoa > Chordata > Mammalia > Scandentia > Tupaiidae > Tupaia > Tupaia belangeri. The sequence goes on along the minus strand of NW_006160041.1, from coordinate 5,125,305 downwards.
CATGTGTATATTTGCCCAAGATCCCAAAAAGAGAATGAAGGAGAAAAGATTGTGACATGGCCATCCCCCTGGGGGTGGGGTGGGGTGATTTCTCACTTTCAGTCTTTCTGTCTTTCTCTATCTCTCTGACAAGCACACATGCCCTATAGCAAAAATTTCCCTTAAAAAAAAAAAAGCTGCAAATAAATAAATAAATAAAAATATTACAACACACAAGAGCAAATATTATTTTAAATATAGGGGATTTTTGAAAGTTGGCTAAATATAAATATTTGAGATCCAGGAAGCATGGAAATTGAGATAGGAAAGGACTAGAAGGAAAAGCCAAGGTGCTGGTGAAGGGGGATGACTGAAAGGCAGGCGTGAAACAGACTTCAGGAGTAATAGTCCAGATTCAAACAAGAGGGTGCAGGAAGAATTCCGTTGAGCTCTAGTGGGGTTTGAAAGGAAGTGCAATATGTTGGGTGGGGAATGGGGGAAGAAGGCATGTAGAAACCTCAGTGCTCATCTTCTACTTAACACAAGGGGACAGTTAGGGAAGATCACAGTGTATGGTTTACATACGCAGGAACAAAAAGTGAGGAAAAACAACAGGAATTGAAATGTTGAGGATGAGACCTAGAGTGGAAGGAAGCACAGAAATGGCTGTTTTTGTTTAAAATATTTGAAAAAGAATGGATCTTTTCAGAATGGATCTTTGTGTGTGTGTGTGTGTGCATATATATACATATACATATATACAAATACGCATACATAAAGATGTATATATATTATATATATACACATACACACACAAACACAAATATATATATAATGTTGACTTTTATTTTTATTTCTAAATGATGGATAATTTAGTTTAAGCAATCATAATAGTTTTAAGAGTCAGGTGACAAAAGTAATCAATTTCAAAACCATTTGTTAAGCGTGTGATGGGTATCAGATACCATAGAGACAAAAATAACATAACATTTCTGCCCTTAAAGACCACACAATCCAGGTCAAACATGACATACAGACAAATACTATTATGCAGAAAGCGACAAATATTGCAAATAATGCTCTGGGGAATATGGAGGAAGGAGCAATGACGCCAAAGTGGCTGGATTAGGGAAGACAAAGATAGTTGCATGGGAACACCATTGCCCAATTCCCTGCGTGATCTGGCTTGTTTTCTAGTCCTTGTTTCTCTCTCTCTTTCTCCTCCTCCTCTTCTTCTTCTTCTTCTTCTTCTTCTTAGGGGAATATAAGTCATAAGGACTATTTTTCTGAACTCTAACAGTTACATTCTTTGAGTGAGGAGAAATTTGCACCTCTTGAAAGGAAAGGTATATAGATGAAAAAGGAACTGAAAGACAGAGTTGCAGAAGCAGGGTGACAAAGGGTATCTAAGGAGAATGAAACTCCTACATGTGAGTATAGGCATAAAAAAGATTTGTCTTATTTCTGGTGGAGAACCGTGACGGCACTGCTCAGATGAAATTGATTTGTTCAACCAAAATAAATTAACTAAAATTCTGAAAGTAAACTGGCTCATAGAGGGTCCTAGGCCAGAACCAAGATTGCCTAGATTCCCAACCAATTAATAAAACAAAACCAGTCCTCAGTCCTTTGAAGCAAGTGCTTAGGGGCCATTCCATGAGGGGTCATCACTAGTGATACTGCACTGGTAATAATAATGCTGGTGACACATATTTATCGTGTATTTAATATGTGCCACATTGGTGAACACTTCACTGAATCATCATGGTTTCTCTGAGTGGTAGGTATAACTAGTAACGTCATATTTTAGATAATAGAACAGATATAGAGAAGTTATTTGTAGATTTTAGAATATATAATTTAAAAATTTGTTTTAGATTTTTTTTTCTTTCTTTTTTTTTTTTTTGTCTAGGGCATATATATTCAACAGAGAAAGAGAGAGAGCAGGGAGAAGTGAGAAATCACTCTCCAGGGGGGATGTCCACACCACAGTCCTTTTATCTTCATTCTCCTCTTGGGATTTGGGGCACACATGCACATGTCCCCAGCCTGATCTTCAAGCCACTGGGTCCAAGACTCAAATTACGGTTGGCCATGTGGGAGTCCAGTGCCATAAATACCACGGTAACTGCTGGCCTGAAAAAAGTTAATTTCTTAAGTGTTGGAAATATTTAGAACATTCCCACAACTTGGAATATAGATGATAAACATCTGTAATTTATACTATATGGATTACATTTAGCAACAGCTTCATAATGTGTGAGAATTAGTTCTCTAAAACAGACTGTTGTCACATACTTTGAAAGGGAAAGATTTCCTGAGAAAGAAAAAAAGGGTAAAGGCATATTTATTTAATTTCTACTTATCTTCTTTGTCAGAAAGAGAATAAAAACAGCATATTGGAAACATAAACTCTTACTTACATTGAAAATTATAAATGATTAAAATCCTAAAACACAGTCTATGAGTTACAACTAACAGTCAAATGTAGTGGGACTTGAACCAACTAGAGAGAAATTAAAGCTAATATATACCTCTGTAAGCCTTAAGCAGATTATAGATTTCTCTCAAAGTGAGTGTCCTAACCCAGTCATGATGGGGCAGTGGTAGCAAGACACTGTGATGCTGGAAGCCACATGGAGTAATGGTTGTTTGGTGCCTAGGTTGATCTGTACATACTGAGCATGTGTATGTATGTACCCATGATCCTGGCTGACTGGGAAGGCTTGAAGGAGGATTGCATTTGAGACCCTGTGAAAGGTGTTTGTCTTTCTCTTTCTTTTTCTCTTCCCCTTCATGAAATAAGTAAATAAATATCTTTTTTTTTTTTTCCTGTTTTAAGTAAGTGTCCTGATGTTTCGAGTCCTGGACCTGGTGGCTTGCTTTCTTAATTTCCTTTTTTCATTCTCTTCTGTCAAATTAAAAAAATAATAATAATAACTAAAATTAAATAAATAATTCTTTAAAATAATACTTACCATATATTTCATAGTCACTAAGAAAGAGGATTCTGAATGTGCCCAATATAAATTAAATAGAATTATTTTAATAACAAATGGTTGAGATGGCGATTAATTACCTTCATTTAATCAATATACATTATATTCCGGTACTAAAAAGTCACATTGTACCTTCTACATATATACGATTATTACACTTTAGTAAAAATAGTTTAAAAAACAAGCTAAATGCAGGTCTCACTCCGAAAAGCAATGGTATTATGATGACAAATTAGATGTAAATGTTAACAACTTTGACAATACAAAATTAAAATATCACATGTAAACATCTGACAGTGCAAGCAAGGTAAAAGAAAATGTAAATGTGAAAATCTTGTCATAGTTCATAGCTGGGACAGTAAATAGCACAAATGTGGCCTAAAGTTGAAAGAAATTAAAAAGTAGGCTTTAATGTTTAATATTAAATTATAAATATAGTCCCTAATAAAACTACTCTAAGAAAGAAGTAAAAATGAGGCTGGAAGGTGGCATGGTGCTAACAGCGCTAGGCTCACATGGCCTCCTGCGGTATGAGTTCCAGACCTGGCATCTTGCTTTCTCATTTTTCCTTTCTCTCTCTCTCTCTCATCAATTGAAAAATAATATGATATAAATAAAATTTAAAAAAGAAGTAAAAATAAAAACATAGTAGATAAAGTACCTCATAAAAATAGATAGAAAAAAATTTATGTATGCATTTAAATTTTTTTATCAAAATAAACTCAGTACTTTAACCCCATTTTTGAAATACCCTACTGAACTGTTTTAAGACCAAATTTACCTGTTATAACAAGGGCTATCATAAAAAAAAAAAAATGATCTTTTAAAAGCAAAAAAAAAAAGTTTCAGTTTAGACTTAAAACTAACTATAAAAGAACAATCAAAGAATCCATATTGTTAAATTGTGAAAACCCTAATGTGATGGTTAATTCTAGGTGTCACTGGGACCAGCAGTTAGCGTAATGGCTATGTCGCTGGACTCCCATGTAGTCGATGGTGGTTCGCGTCCCGGACCTGGTGGCTTAAAACTCATGCCGGGCTCGTGTGCATGCGTGCCCAGATTCCCAAGAGGAGAATGGAGGAGAATATATTGTGGGGTGGCCATCCCCCCTGGGGTGCCTTTTCGCTTTCTTGTCTCTCTGTCTCTCTCTGTCTGGCAAGTGCACATGCCCTTCCCCCCCGCCCCCCCAAAAAAAAATTCTAGGTGTCTCCTTGACTGGGTTAATAGATACCTAGGTAGCTAGTAAAGCATTATTTCTGAGTGTGTCTGTTTCCAGGGGAGGTCGGCATGTGAATCAGTACAATGTGGGGAAGATCTGCCCTTGATGTGAGTGGGCGCCATCTAACTGGTTGGGAGTCTAGATAGAAAAAAAGGCTTGGAAAAGGTGATTTCTCTCTTTTTTTAGAGCTGGACCATTCTTCTATTCTTGGACATCAGAACTGCTAGTTCTACAGCTGTTGAATTCTGGGACTTATACCTGCAGCCTTTGGGTTCTTAGGCTTTTGGCCTTAGCTTCAAGTCATGTCATTGGCTCCTCTGGTTCTAAGACCTTTAAACATGGCCTGAGCCATGCTATTAGACTCCTTGGTTCTCCAGCTTATAGATGACCTATTGTAAGACTTCTCAACCTCCATAATTAGATAAGCCAATTTACCTAATAAAATCCCTGTCATCTGTCTATCTATCATATATATCTTGTTGATTCTGTCTCTATGAAGGACTCCAACTTATACACCTGGAAAAAACCTACATGTCAATTAGTTGGAGGATGGTTTAAATATGTCTTGGCCCACTCATATTATAGCAAATGTTCTGTAATCTGAAAAAATAAACTGTAGAATAATTTGTAGTAGAAGGAAATTGTTTGATTAAAAAAGTCTATAAAGATTAGAAAATTCCAGTCAGATGCTGGGAAACTATTTTTTTAAATTATTTTATTTAACTTTACTTATTTATTTTAATTTGCCCAGAGAGAGATACCGTGAAACAGAGAGAAAGTGAGAAAGCAAGTCGCCAGGTCTAGGACTTGAACCTCAGTCGGTCATGTGGGAGTCCAGTGCGCCTAACCACCATGCCACCTTCTGGCCCCTGGGAAGCTATTTTCTTGGTTATATGTTGGGTAATGGAATCTACTTTGTCTTTCTCATTGAATTACAATCATGCGCTTGTCTTATCTTTTAAAACATAAAAATTATCTTTCTTTAAAAAAATGATAGTGAAAGAAAGGAGAGGTAAAAGAAAATATAAGTACGAGAATCTTGTCATATCTCATAGCTGGGGATATTAAATAACATAAATGTTTTCAGCTCATTTTTGCTGAGTAGCCCATTCCATTGAAAAATATACTGCAATCATTTGATAGTTATAAAAACAATGATAATATAAGTTCATCTTTCATTTTAACTAGGTAAATTCACAGAAATTTGGAGTGAACACACGTTCATCCTTTCTATCTAATTGCCCATCAGAAGGCATAGTTACAGTTTGAAGTCAAAGCATGTGAGAATGTGGAATGTGTTTTTCAAATTTTGTATTGTTTTGTAAATGAGCGCAATTTTCTAAAACTAACAAAAATGTATTTTTGCATATTATACAAAAGTAATTTTCAAAGTTTATAGGATATTTAAAAAACTAAGGAAAAGCACTATCAAAAGAAATAGTAAAGAGATTGCAGGTGATTTTTTTCTTTAACCTATTTCTATTAAAAATTCTACAATTAATATGTATCATTTTTGAAATGGGAAGAAACTAAATTAAGGATGTGAAAGCTGAGTGTTGGTATAAGAGTTTCTTAAAAAAACCCAAATACATACCTTTCTCTTCTGCAGGACTGTCTCATACTCCTTTTTCACTTTACTCCCCTACCTCCTTTCCTTAGAGCCTTTCAACTGCGAATGCTCATTGAACCCTCAGCAAGTCCTAGTTTCCATGTAGGAGTTTGTATTTCAATGGTGAAAAAAGACACAGTTACAAATAGTAATAGTGCAATTTAGAGTGGACTTTAGCAGAATATTGAGGATCACAGTAAGAACTTATTTAATTAAACAAATAGTTCTGGGAAACTTAGTGATAGGATAACGGAAGACATTCAAGGTAAATATTGAAGAATAAATGCAATTTTGCTGAACATTAAAAATAAAGGAATTAGGGGCCAGCAGTTCGAGTAAAGGCTATGTCGCTGGACTCCCATGTAGTCAACCGTGGTTCGAATCCCGGACCCAGAGGCTTAAACTCACGCTGGGCGTGAGTGCGTGCATACCCAAGATCTGGAGAGGAGAATGGAGAAGGGATTGCAGCATGGCCATACCCCCTGGGGGGGTGATTTCTCGCTTTCTATCTCTCTGTCTCTCTCTGTCTGTCTGGCAAGCACACATACCCTATAGCAAAAACCGCTCAAAAAAAAAAAAAAGGAATTAAAAGATTCACAGCTTAACAAATGACTTGGTATGAATTAAAGATGCCATGTGGTTTGGTCAAGGGATATGCTATGTTGTCTAGTGTGGAGGTGCTAATCCTACAAATGCACACTGGAGTATGCTTATGAAGGGATGCTAATGTCACTCCGAAATGTCTGAGTTGTATCTAAGTAAGTGATTTGGTGGTCTGTGGGCTGGTGGGGCAATGGAAAGAGCAGGAGCTTTATTATAATTTCAATAATGGGGAGAGAGATTTTGCTAACTTTCCTGTTTTGCCACAGGGTGCTGCAGTCACTGGAGGGAGATAGAGTGAGACAGAGAGAGAAGGAAAGTGAGAAATCACCCACTGGGTGTGATCACATCTCAATCCCTTCTCCTTATTCTCCTCTCACGATTTTTGGGCATGGACACACATATGCTCTGTCTGGTTTCAAGCCACTATGCCTGGGACTTGAACCATGGTCCACCATGTGGGAATCTAGCACCTAAACCACTATGCCATCTGCTACCCCCAAACCTTGAGTTTTTAAAGCTCAAGGCAGTGAGAAGTAGGCAGTGAAAAGTCAACACAGGTTTGAAATCAGAAAACACAAACTGATAAATCTTCTGACTTTCATTTTCAGGACTCTAAGGAGGTCTCTCCTGGAAATTTGTGTGTACTTCATACCCAACAATGCCCAACTCTGCCCTTTCTGATCATATCAGTGTCCACTCTCAACGATATTTCCTATATCGAAGACTCAAGTAACAGTGCTTTTTGGGTTGGCCCCCATAGCGTTTTACTTAAAGGAGCTAGATCCCATACAGCTGACCATGGTTCAGATCTTAGCTGCCAGGGCTTTAAAAATACATTGAGAGGGACCAGCAGTTAGCATAATGGCTATGTCGCTGGACTCCCATGTAGTTGACCGCGGTTCACCTCCTGGATCTGGTGGCTTAAAACTCATGCCGGGCGCGTGTGCGTATGTGCCCAAGATCCCGAGAGGAGAATGGAGGAGAAGGGATTGCGGTGTCACCATCCCCCCGGGAGGTGATTTCTCACTTTCTGTCTTTCTGTCTCTCTCTGTCTGTCTGGCGAGCGCACACGCGCTATAGCAAAAACCTCTCCAAAAGAAAAAAAAATTGAAAAAAAATACATTGAGAGGCCAGCAGGTGATGTGATGGTTTAAGTGCTGAATCCTACATGGCTGACTCCGCTGTTAGAGTCCCAGACCTGGTGGCTTGAAAAACATGCTGGGCATATGTGCTTATGTGCCCATAATCCTGAGAAGAGAATGACTTGCAACATGGCCATGCCCTGGGGGCTGATTTCTCTTTGTCTCTGTGTCTGTTTCTGTCTCTCTCTGGAAGTACATATACTATATGACAAAACCAAACAACAACAACAACAACAAAAAAAAAAGAAAATTCATAGGGTGTGTAGGGTGTATGTGTGTGTGTGTGTGTGTGTTCAGCATCTTTACAGGATGGGAAAATGAAGGTGAAGGGACTGCAGCAAGACCACACATCATTGGAGGGCTGTTTTCTCCCTCTCCTCCCGTCTCTCTGTGTCTCTCTGGTGAATGCTCATGCCCTTGTGGCAACAACAACAACAACAATAATAAATGGTACTTTTCTATTAAGAAAAGTCTTTCTCTGAGTCATATTTCTTTTTTCTTTCTTTCTTTCTTTTTTTTTTTTTGTAGAGCTTTTTGCTATAGGGCGTGTGACTCGCCAGAAAGACAAAGAGAGACAGAGAGACTCCCAAGAGGGGATGGCTACGCCGCAATCCATTCTCCTCCATTCTCCTCTCGGGATCTTGGGTGGGCACGCACATGCACCTGGCATGAGTTTAAGCCACCGAGTCCAGGACTCGAACTGCGATCAACTACATGGGAGTCCAGCGACATAGCCATTACACTAACTGCTGGTCTCCTCTGAGTCATATTTTAGGGTCTCCTCTGAGTCATATTTCTCTACTTTTTTCTTAACACTTTCCATTTCTGTATCCTCAGTGGAAAGGAAAATCAGGAGGAAGCAGTATGTCTTAGGTCAGTACTGGCACAAATGTTGACGTATATCCTCTCTTTTGCAATTTGTAATAGCGTGAAGACAGACTGAATGATCTGGGCTGCACCTGGGCTAGCTTTTCTTTCTTTCTTTCTTTCTTTCTTTCTTTCTTTCTTTCTTTCTTTCTTTTTTTCTTTCTTTTTTCCTTTCAGGTCCTATTCAGGCTGGAATCTCATCAGTTCCTTGAGTATTTGGTGCTGTTTACCTCTTTGTGTCTTTTGTGCCTGTTATTTTTTCAGTTTATATTTAAAATTATCTTTCTACTCTGCATGGGTCCTATTCTTTCTTGTCTGAGGTTTTGGCTTCAGGGTCACTGTATGTCCCCATAAAAATGTATCTCCATCTGACAATCGCAGCAATGATGGACAACTCCAAAATGTCAATGACTTAAAACAACAAAGTCCATTCCTCACTCACACTTCAAATTCAACGCAGCTCAGGAGGACAGTTCTACTCACTGTAGTCATTCAGGGTTCTGAGCTAACGGATGCTCAGTGCTCACAGAACACCCATTTCACTGCATGCTCCTATAGTGCCTGTGGCAGTACAGAGAACAGAGGTAGAAAGTTGTGCTGGAGTACTGGCGCTTTAAGGCAGCCACATGGAAGTCACAGCGGTCGTCTGCTCATTGGTTCATGCAGAAGCACATAGCCAAGCTTAATAAAAAGGGGCAAAGAAGTCCAATTAACTTGTATGTTTGGAATCTGAAGAGAATCAGAAACCCTTCTAAGTATAGAGCATGAATGTCTGCCACCCACCTTATCTGGAGGCAGCCTTTTCTCTTTTCTCCAGCTGTGTTGGTTTGAAGAAAATCAACAAAGAGTAACCTTTCTTACCATCTGAGTTTGGAACCCCTTGAGAGAAAAGACAAATAATTCAAGGATAATCTTGAAGATCAAGAATTCCATTACTGAATCCTCGACCTGAGGAAATGGCTTAGATGTATGGCAATAGAGAGATTCTTAATATTTGCGTTATAAAAAAATGTTGACAAAAGGTACATGCGCCAGTCAGAGAGACAAAGAGACAAGAGAGGGAGAGTAAGAAAGCTCCCTTCCCAACATGGGGCACAGTCACACTGCGAAGCCTTTCTCTATCCCTCCCTCCCTTCAGGTCTTTGGGAATGCATTCCTACACACCTGGCATGTTTTTCAAGCTACTGGTCCAGACATGAAGCACGCAGACAGCCATGTGGAATCCAGCTGCCTTACCCACCAGGCCAAGGGGTGGCCTCAGAGCTTTCTAACATTTACTGCCATACACAGACTGGCATCTTTTAGAGGAGCTTCTTGGGAGGAAGTTTGAAAATGGAAGAGTTGGAATAGACATGTTGAGAATCTTTTCCCAAATTCACGTATTGGCTCACTAAAAAGGAAATGGATTAGGTGGTGGAAGGAGATGAAGGATGTTACTCAAACGCTGCTCTCACTATGAGAGAATGCACATTACATTTGGGCAGGGCACATCTCTTCCTTGTCTTCAGTTCTCGGCAAAGTAGAATGCATTGAAGATTTCTAAAATTAGTTCAACAGTTAAGTGAGTTAATAATATTGAATTATTACTTAATAACATAAATAATATAGACTATTATTATACTATTTATCATAATTATTATTTCAATTATATCATATAAATTGATATTGATAGATGTTTTTTATTTTATTTTGATGATTTGTATTTACTATAGATATATCTTTACATTATTGCAAATGTATTACAAATGTATAACTGTATACTCTAGTATTTACTTATGCCAATATTTACACTATTTACATTACACTTATATAAATTTATTTCTGTTATTTTTTATTTAACGTAGGACTATATGCTAGACTGAAATACTCTACCTATGAATCTTTGAGCAAAAATTAGGTTCCTTAAACCTTAGGCTGCATCAAATTCTTGTATTATTTTAATGAGTTAAGTTAGTACATATCTTCCTGCCCTTTGTCTTAATTCTACTTTAATAGTGGATTTTTTTTCATCAGTGAAAGCTCAGAAACTAATAGAAAAGAAAGTTTAAAGCCAGGAAACAGATTAGGATTCTGTTTGAATAGTAGGTACCTGGGCCTGTCTACAACTCAAGACAATCCAAAACGTAAATCTGGAAAACAAAGCATAAAAGATCAGTAATGTTTTAGTCAAAAGTCATAAAATTGTATTTCACCAGTTCAAACTCACGTACTTTATCTGTTGTTGTGGTCCAATCTTTCTGTTTAAATTCTGGAAGATAACATTCAACTCTGGACTTGTCCCTGCTATTAAGTTGGCCATTTTCTTAGTTGTTTTAGATCTCTTATTTTTGTGTGTCTGACTTTAGTTTTCCTGGGATAGCACTCCCTTCAGAACTTCTTGGAGAACTGGTCTGGTGTTGGTAAATTCTTTCAGGTTTTGTTTATCTGAGAATGTTCTTTAAGTATTAGGCAAAGTTCTCTTAACACTTTTTGATTTTGATTTATTAAAGCTAAGACTGCTTTTCTTAAAATCAAAAAAATAATTTAAAAAATACCTATTTAATGACCACAGTAAGCTCTATAGTCTCAGCTAGGTTCTACTTTATAACATATTCAATCTGCCCACAGTTTCATGCTTAAAGTCAACTTTTGTTCACAGATATGTATATATCAGTTGAATTTACTATTGAAAGTATATAGATTAATTTAAATATTTTGTGAATCAATAAAACGTGGGAAAGAATAAAGGAATGGAAAGCAACTGCAGATGCCAATGACAGGGAGTGAGGAGGATGGAAAATGGCAGAGGGTGAGGAATGGGGGGGAAATATATATATACAGGAAACAAGAAGTGGAAAATTATTTGTTGATAATAACATGTATGATTGGGACCAGCAGTTAGTGTAATGGCAATGTCGCTGAACTGCCACGTAGTCAACCACGGTTCGCATCCTGGAGCCGGTGGCTTAGAACTCACACTAGGCGCATGTGCGTGCGTGCCCAAGATCCCGAGAAGAGAATGGAGGAGAAGGGAATGCAGTGTGGCCATGCCCCTTGGGGGGTGATTTCTCACTTTCTATCTCTCTGTCTCTCTCTGTCTTTCTGGCGAGCGCACACGCCCTATAGCGAAAACCTCTCCAAAAAAAGAAAAAATAATAATAACATGTATGATTAAGCCACTTTGCAGTGTATTCTGGCTGGAAAATTGCATTTTGTATGCTCTGGCAATGTTCAGTGAAAGAATGTGAAATAAATAAATTAAAAAAAAATAAATTAGAGAACAGCAGGTGGCATAATGGCTATGTTGCTGGATTCCCATGTAGTCGACTGTTGTTCAAGTCTCAGATCAGGTGGCTTTAACTCCGCCAGGCACATGTGCGTGCATGCCCAAGATCCTGAGAGGAGAATGGAGGAGAAAGGATTGTGGCATGGCCATCCCCGGGGAGTGATTTCTCACTTTCTGTCTCTCTGTCTCTCTCTGTCTTTCTGGCAAGTGCATGTGCCCTACAGCAAAAACCTCTCCCCCCCCAAAAAAAAAAAAGAAAAAGAAAAAAAAAGAAAAAAAAAAAAATTAATTAAAAAAACAATATGGGAAATTAAAAAAATAATAAATAAAATCAAATAAATAATTATTGTAAAGAGAGAGAAATACAAAAAAAGAAAAGGATTAAAGAGAAAAACAGATAGTAAGCTTAAAAAGAAGAAAATGTGGGATAAAAGTGATATACAGACAATCAACTTCATAGAAAAATAAAAAATATGATATGTTAAAATATTTAACATATTTACTAATGATAAGGGAAATGTGGAAGAGAAACAATGAGATTTAAGCATAAAATAATTATAAAAGTAATAATAGCTAATACACACACATGCACACACATACACACACACACACACACATACACGTAATTTATGGAAGTCCCAGAGACAAAATAAAACACTGAAAACTCAAAGAGTATCTTGTTTTAATTAGTAATAGAGAAGGATTTGAAAAATACTTCTCTAGCTAGCTCAGTCCTTTCTGAGACCATAAGGACATTGATAGCGTATGAGGGATAATACATTTTACTCAGTAACTCAATTAATATCAATTAAGTATAGGCTAGTTAGTTTTACTAATAAGTGCAAGCACTTAATTAAGGTAGGGTCATGAGAGCAACGTGGACCAATTAGATTTTTATCTATTGGAGAATACATGTTATACTGTTAACCCTACTTATTCCTGTCATAAATGTATTCAATATATGATCATGAAAGGAATGGAGTGAAAGTACCAGGACATGGAGAGAAGGTGGGGTAACATTTACTTCAAAAGAAGAATATGAATTTTTATAATGTTTACTATCCTGGAAAAAATATTTCAAAACTCCTGTTTTGTGAAGGTAAGCCAGTGAAATCATCTTGATTACAAAGCACAAGACAGTATTGTTTGCCAAATATCAGTGATTAATCAACTTTATATTCCCTTCGAACACCAGTGTTTACCAATATGGAAATAATTGGGTGCTGTCCTATTCTTGGGTGATTTTCATGTACTTTTAGCAAGAGAGTTTTTAGTGAACAGGTAAATAGGACATGGCAGAAACCTTGTAACATGATTAATCTATTGAGAAATTGGTGAGCTGGGGATGGTATGGGAAAGGGATGTTCTTTTAGAAGTTTTGATAGCTGATCTAGATTTAAACATAAAACATCAAGGCTTTCAAACCGATAATGGATCAAAAATACACATTAACAGGTAATGTAAAACCTGTAGGGGAACCCTAGAGCATAGAAAACTTAAGCTTCAGTAAGAACATACCAGACCAATCCTTAATTCAGAAGAGACAGTTAATGTATCCTTAAATTTGTTCAAAGGAAGTTACAGGTCAAAAATATACATGTTGTATGTAAAAATGCACCTATAAATGCTTATATAACCACCTAAATATATTTGTATGTGTGTTTGTGTACTTAGATTGAATAATAATATGTGAGAGCCAAGTGTTTGTACTTAAGAACAGTATTGGTATTATGTTTTCAATTATTTTTTTTTATTTAAGGAATAGTTGCTGAGGCTAATAATTTCTCATTCAAAGACTACTCTTATGACCTCTGAATTTCTTCCTACCTCAGCAATTTTTGTAGAATTACAAACATTGAGAACTTAAGCATGTATAAGGTCCTTGACATTTGTTTTAAGTTCTTTAATTCCCTGCAATAACTCTGTGAACTCTGAACTATTATAGGCTACATTAGAAATGAAGAAATTGAAGTTGGAAAAAGCTAAATAATGGATCCAGTTCCCATGACTAAAAGAAGAATCAAGTGGTACCTAATTCCAAAACATATCTTTTAATTCTTTGCTATAATTTCTCTTTTATATCTTTTATCATGACTAATAGCATGACTAATACCTTTGAGCTATGTTAATTTTTATATGTCCTACTGCATATGGGGGCAAGAATATGCTTATAAGAGAAAGAAAGCTGAAGTACTGCAAATTTTGTATTAGCCCTGATCCATGCAGGAAAAAAATGGTGCAGATCTTCCTTGGTTTTCTCACAGTTTTGACACAGTCGATGAATAGGCATGCAGTAGCAGTCAACCATATATGGTAGTGCAACCTCAGAGAGAACTCTTTGGTTACCAAAAGGGATTTTCTCTGCCCATCTATGTCTGGTGCTTCTCTGCATTTGGTGATGACAGTTAAAATTAATACATTTCATTGCTGCATGTGGGTCAAGCATTTCTTTCAGAGTAAGCTTCTGAAAGGCAAGGACAATATATAGCCTGGGTGCTTTATATACAATAGTATATATGTACGTGTGTGTGTGTATATATATATATATAATGGGTTTAGGTTGCACAATTTTTTTAATTTGAAAGCACTTCTGATTTGAAAACAAAATATAAACAAAATTTTAATGTTCATAGGTGATAACTGAGGCAATAAACTTACTAAAATAAGGAATTAGACTTGCCAATAAAAGGCAAAATTGGAATACAAGTGTAACTTTATTTCTTAAGTTAATATCACTAAGGCTAATAGCTACCCTTCTGTCTTAGCCAAAATATGAACTCAGTATGATGAATTATGCATTACTTGGGTTAAATCTGATTGCAAAATCCTCTAAAGAATTTCCTTGAATCCTGTTTTTCCAGTTAGAGCTTTTATTTGCTGCAGGGAAAATTTGGTAGTGAGGAGAGGTTTGTAGAAAAGGAACCTTTCTATGAAAAGAAATTTTTCCAACCCACCTCACTAGGGAATATTTGGGGATTTATGAACATACTACCATAAAGAAAAAGGCAACAGAAGTTACAACAGCTGATATTTCTCGAATGCGCCCAGCTGGTAAGGTTTAGTATGAAGGGTTTTACGTATATTAATTGGCTTAATCTTTGTAAAACAAAGGCAAGAATAAACTCGATAAGAAACCCTGGTATTATGGCACTTTTTTTTTTTCTGGTAGAAGTAGACTTTAGGGAGGGAAAATAGTAAATATATTAATCATACACATGAGCTGTTAATCATTTGATATAGAAAGATTCATTATAGAATTATTTGAAACACCAAATTTTTTTTTAGCACATTTGAGGTATGATTGAATTAGATAGATTTAGATAGAAACTTTCAATAATTTTAAATTAAAAAATATACGTCCTGTACTTCTCACGTTTATCTGTCTGTCAATCCCACTAGACCTAGAATGCCAGGCTAAGCCTTGAAGAAATATGGTTAACTAGTAAAGAGAATTCTCCTTTTCTCTTGTTTTTCTGGAGGGATGAGATTCTACCAAATGGGTGACCCAGAGCTCTCCTTCTGCAAGATTTTTACTTCCCTTGATCCCACTTTATTTTTCTATGGCCATGCACCATGGCAGTACAATCAGTTGAAAAATGTAATATATAGTGAATTTTTGGTTGCCTGATCAAGGTTAGAATCACAGAATCATTATTTTGGAAGGAGCACATATCATGGAGAGCTCTACTCTCTCTGTTCTTACACAGGTGCAAAAATACAAAAACTAGAGAGAGAGAGAGTGATGTAACTTTTGCTGAGCAATGTTTTTTCTATTAATCCGTTGCTTTCTGTATTCATTACACTGTCTCACATATTGAATATTTAATTTTGGTTATTCTCCCAGAAGCATATATGGAACTAAGTAAGGTAGAGTGTTTTGGTAGACCCAATTCATGGCTGTATGTCAGTGAAATTTGTAATTAGATTCCTCTTTACCATATCTCCTGTTAACAATGTAGTTACTCTTTCAGAAAGAATAATTTGACCATTCTAGTTTATAGTCTGAATATCAGAGTCTATTAGCTAGCAGCTAACATCTTACATCTCCTTGACCTTTCTCTTTTTGCCCAGTAATTCACTGAGTACAAAGTGATGAATATATTGCAGATCACACCCTAAAAGATTTAGTGGCTTAATTATAGTCATGCTGCTTATAATATCTCTTTTAATAAATCTCAAAGTCTGGCATTGGATCATGTCACCACTACTCCAGAGAGGAAAGTGTGCATGACTGGTAATTTCTCATCAGAGGACAAACAAAACAATTTGTTTCAATAAGTACTTAATTTTTACCCACCCTATGTTGAATGCAATGCTAGAACATGTGGGGAACCGAAAAATGTAAAGGATGTGTTCTGTAGGAGTATCTGTGGTACTATGAGTCAGGATAAGGTGTTGGCATGGGCAAATGAGAAGAGGAATTTTGTAGCAAGTTGAAGTAGATATGAAGTGAGGTGAGTAAAGGTGAACTAGATCCAAGTGAACAATGACAGACTATATAGAGTATCAAAATTTACTTTGCTCCCTCTTATCTTCTAGCCAAGAAAATTACCTAGTCAGAGTATCACACTTCTTTTTCTTCTTCTTCTTTTTTTTTTTTTTTTTAGAGAGCTTTTTGTTATAGGGCATGTCTGCTCACCAGAGAGCAGAGAGATAAAGAGAGACAGAGAGACGGAAAGTGAGAAATCCACAGCACAATCCCTTCTTCTCCATTCTCCTTTTGGGATTTTAGGCATGCACACACATGTGCCTGATTGAGTTTTTGCTTTGTACCAAGCACTACTCTAAGCACTTCACTTACATTAATCTAATAATAATGTATATTATATAACAACATGTGGTATTCCAATTATAATATCTGAGCCATATGACACCAGAAGCCAGTGCTAACATACTATACAACACTTGTACAAAGACTGTGACTTGATCAGGTGTTCCATGACAAACATGATTAGTTAATTGACCCACAGATACAAATATCTTACAGAAACTGCAAGTGGTCATTTGTTTCTTTAATAGCCAGTAGGGATTGCAACCATATTGCCATTTTATTTTGTTTTATAGATGCTTTTTAAGAGTTCTTTTTAATCTTAGGGTAAGAAAATTTGGGCAATCATCTGTTTTGAAGAAGGATATCATTATCATGCTTAGTAAGAATATATTTTTTAAATTCTTGAAATATTTTGTTTAAAAAACTTTTATATTTTATAAATATATTTATTAATTAAAGTATGATTAGTTTTTTAGGATATAATTAAGTAAATATGTGTACATATACATATAAAAGTATACATATATATGTATATACATATATATACATATATGTGTATATACATATACATATATGCATGTATATATGTGTGTGTGTGTATATATATATATGTAATTTTTTTTTTGACAGAGCCTTGCAATCCTCTTACCTCAGCTTCCAGAGTAGCTGGAACTACAGCATGTATACCACATATGACTTTTTAGGGTGAGCCAGGCGTTCAACCTGGACTTCTTATATGGCATCAGCCAGCCAAGTAGCAGTGGCTAGGCTTCAAACATATTTTTTGGAAAGTCATTATACAAAGAGAATCTGAGCCAGGCGCAGTGGTGTGTGCCTGTAATCTCAGTTACTTGGTTTGCTGAGGCAGGAAGATCAGAAATTCATGGCCATCTTGGGCAACATAATGAGACCTGGTCTCTAAAAAAAGAATAGATAAATAAATACTAAGAGAAATGAATATATAGAGCATCAAAATTACTTTTCTCCCTCTTATCTTCTAGCCAAGAAAATTACCTAGTCAGAGTATCTCACTTTTTTGTTATTGTTGTTATTTTTTAGAGAGAGAGATTTTTTGTTATAGGGCACATCTGCTCACCAGTGAGACAAAGGGAGAAATCATCCTCTGGGGCATGACCACACCACAGTCCCTTTTTCTCCATTCTTCTCTTGGGATTTTAGGCATACGTGCACATGTACCTGATGTGAGTTTTAAGCCACCAGATTTGGGATTCGCACTGTAGTCTCAACTACATGAGAGTCCAGCAACGTAACCATTATGCCATCTGCTGGTCCCCCATAATATCATATTTCTATTAAGACTTTATGGAAAAGGTGAAATTTCCAGTAATCTAACAGAGAAGAGTATTATTATAAAGGTCTTCACAACATTTATGTAGAATGTGTATTATAAAAAAGCTGTACTTAGATTTAAAAATTTTTTGCACTTACATAAACTCATATTTTAATTTCATCTGAAATCCTTGCCATGATTTGGAAGAAGAAATGGGCAAAATCTAACATACGGAATCTTAAGTGGCAGCATCAGCTTTACAGTTCTACTTATTGAGGCAGTTGGTTAGGATTGCCATTCGGGACCAGCAGTTAGTGTAATGGCTATGTTGCTGGACACCCATGTAGTCAACTGCAGTTCGAGTCCCGGACCTGGTGGCTTAAACTCATGCCAGATGCGTGTGCGTATGTGCTCAAGATCCTGAGAGGAGAATGGAGGAGAAGGGATTGTGGCATGGCCATTCTCCCCCTGGGGGGTGATTTCTCACTTTCTGTCTCTCTGTCTCTCTCTTTCTGTCTGGCGAGCGCATGCGCCCTATAGTGAAAACCTGTCACACTCACCCTATAGCAAAAGCCTCTCAAAAAAACAAACAAACAAACAAACAAAAAAACTAAAAAACAAGATTGCCATCCGATGTGATCATACATTCTCTTTCCTAACAGCTTTACGCTTGTGATGATGATTAGGAGAGGCATAAACTGATCTTTTAGACAGATAAGCAATCTTTCAGCACTTTACTCTAGATCCTTTCCAAGAAATCTGAAAGGAACCTCTGTAATGAAATCTAACCATCTTTTCCAGAGATCATAGTCACCTTAGTTAGACTTTAGGTCCAATGGTATCAAAGGCTGCTGATTGTTAAGGTAATGATCCAAGATAAATAATTATTGTCCAATATTTTCATAAGGCATGGGCTTCCTAAACTAGTTGTCCAAAATCATGAGTCAATGAAAAGTTTCAAGGACATTAAGGGGAGTCTTGGTGAAGTTCCAAATGTTTATTTGTCCAAATCTATCGGAATCGTTGGTCTATAAATGTACATTACTTCATACTTTGAGAACTGAACTTATATAATTGTAGGTGCTTGTCCCAACACTGTGTATAGGACACATTGCTCTCTTGATAGTATCAAAATATACACATCATATATATTAGTTATACTTAATGGTAATGAAACACTTGGGCCAAAATCCAAGGAAGGAATTGCTTAATAGTTACTAAAAAATATTTCCCAATGCCTTGGGCTTGTTATTGTTAAAATGATTATCTTAATCTCATATAGGTATGACTATACAATTTTTCCTTTCCCATTAGAGAACTCTAGATGAGCAAATAAGTGGTTGAATTTGTTCTGTATCTTCTTGACCCTGCTGTTGAAGCCCTGACTCTATCACCAGATTTAGTCACTAGAATCTTTCCAACAGGTTGATTGTGAGTTGATGTTGTCCTTTGACAAACAGCTTTGTGTACTGATATCATTCCTGATGCCATGAGGAGATGTCTTAGAAACTAGACCTCCCTATGGCTATAGGATTGATCATTGGAGCTGAACTGGTTAGTCACCGAAACAACTATTCAATCTACTAAAATTGTAAGTAAATAAATAAACTAAATTGTGGTTTTAATTAATAGGTTATGGTTCAGAAAAAGGGTTGAGAAATATTTTGGCATAGGTAGGCCAAGTGGCATAGGAGAAACCACATGGGATGTGACAAAGAGGAGCCTGGTTCTGACAAGTCTCGTAAAGGGGCAAGTCACATCACTGTTCTGAGTCCCAGTTTCCTTATCTATTAAATATTGAAATTACCGTCAGTGGATTTGACTAGTTAGAAAAGACTACTGGAGAAACTTACTATGGTAGTTACAAGTTGTTTATGTGAATTTGGGTTTAGCCTTTTTTTAACATTAGGGGTGGTGGTTAAGAACCAAGTAGTTCTTTACTCAGTCTCCTCCAATGCTACACCTCTCCCCATACAAACTATACATAATAGTTATATAGCCAGCCATTTGAGTGAAATGGCCACACTTTGGTAATCACTATGGATTCCACTGCCAGATATTGTAAAAATTCAGTATATTTTACCTAAATGGAATAATGCACTGTCCAGCTTTGGACATGAAATACCTTATGAATCAGAAGGATCTACTGGTTCAAGAATAAATCAAGTCACTTTGGATCCATGAATGAAGTTGTCATTCAGTTCTGCCTAATTTATACATATTTTTTCTCACTGAAAGAACCTCTGCCTTCCTACTGTTATAGAAAATTCTTTTGTCTTTCCAATGCTCCAATATCTCAGCCACTAGAGTTGTTCGAGTTCAGCTCAAGTTCAATTTCAACAGCTCTTCTCTGCTTAGAATAGATGGGAGAACTGCCTGATTGAGAGTTTTATTTTATCACCAAGATTAATCTTGCTTATTGCTGAAAATAACCTAGGTTTTTTTTTTTGTTGTTGTTGTTTGGCTTATTTTTCTTTTTAATGTACTATTGCTCCTAAATGGGACATTGTTAAGGACATTTATTTCTCTCTTGATGTGACAATTTAATGGGGTTACCTATGTACATTTTTCAGCACCAAGTCTGACATAGGGTAGGTGTTAAATAAACATTAGTTCTTTTTTTAAAAAAAAACTATTGGGAAATACATACAAAGTAGAGTTTTTTCAAAAAAATATATTTCATCATAAGTTATCT
>NW_006160041.1:5080334-5104852 GCF_000334495.1 Tupaia belangeri chinensis | reverse complement strand
TTGTTCATTGGCTCTTTATGTAGTGGGGAGGCAGCTCTAGTTTCCTGAAGGGGTAAAGCTGTGATTTGAATTGCTGTGGCTAATCAGTCTCTGTGACCCCCTTTGATTAGTATCAGGATTGATGAATTCAAATTTTAGCCAAATTCCAACCTGCAGTTTTCTTTGGACTACATTCTTCCTTGTTTGTCAACCTGACAGCTGAAATTCAATAGGCTGTTTGTCATTGCCTCATGTCATCACCATCTCATAACGTTCGCCAGCTGTGAGACAGCTGCCATATTCCACCCCAGAAATGAGTGAAAATCAGCTATGAGTGAAGAACCCCAGGATGAGGACCTTTCATCTACATGCTGAGTCTCTGAGGAACAGAATCCTAATTTGTTTGGTTTACGTTACTACCTTGGCGTAGCTCTCATGCACAAACCAGCTTGGGAATGAAACAGAGATTGAATTCAGTTTATTCCTTTTAAGTGACTGAGTGAAACCTCTTTATTAGTTTTTCTTTCCCAATATGACCAGTTTTATTTCCTCTTCAAATTATTGTGTCTAAATAGACGGGGCCTTGGAATGAGATCACCAAGTCAACATTCCATTATGAATCTTTTTTAACTGCAAGAAGTGGAAGGGGGAGAGGGAGGGGTAGGGAGGAAGGAGGTAGAGAATTAAGTGTGAAAACATCCCAGACAAGAGCAAACACTGGTGCCTGATGTCAGAACACATTTCCACCTGCAGTTGGCTGGAACCAAGTACTCTCATATTTGATTTGGGGATATTTAGTGAGGTCCACTGGACTTTTCCAGAATGGCTTGTCTTGTGTCTGTTCCCATAGACAGTCAGTCCCTGGACTTTTAAAAAAGCCTTTGCAGAGACATGGATTGAAAAGCAATTTTGCAGGTTTCTTTAGAAGGTTATCCATATTGGACCCCTTTTTTACTGGTATTAATTTACTGAAGATGAATAGAAATTTTCTTTCTTCTTGTTTATTTTTCTTTTGAGTCAATCCTTCAATTTAAAGCTAATGTTATTATGCAAAAGGAAGAAAAAAGCTACTTGAATATGAACCAAACAGGGTTCAGTGTAAGCCTGTAGTACAAATAAAATGCTTATTATTTTGCTTATGTTCTATTGGGTCGTTGGGAAAGTCATGACACATTTTTGCATAGGAAAGCATAGAAAAAATATGTCATGACTTTGTCAATGACCTGACAGTTTACTTTGTTTTAACAGGTATGCAAACGCATAGAGATCTCCTTGGAATTACAGAGTGACTGAGTCCATATTCCAACACACTGACAGAATGACATGCAATAATCACTCAATGTAGTAGGCTTTTATCTCAATATGACTAGTAGATTTTTCTAGAGTATGGAAAAATTTGTATACAATTTGCATTATGCAATGGGCACAATTAGGAAAAGTATTATAGCCCATAAGTATATCACTGTATGCTTTAAGCTTTTTGAATTAATGATACAGCCCAGGGCTCAGATTCATATAACCAGCTGTTAAAGAGAATTTAAGAGCAAATGTTTTACACATTTGTCTTGGAAAACAACTATCTGTTCCATTATATTTTTCTGAAAGCACACTCTCTCCAAGTTAAATAGAGCAGTGCTGGAGGAGTATCCCATGGATTCTCTAGCCATGACCTCTTTGTAGAAAAAGATCCTATTAGTGGGTCAAAAAATAATTATTTCTCCCCTAACAGATTCTTTCAAACAATGAATGAATTGATAGAGAAACTTAATTCTATAAGGTTATGTTATCAAGTATTCTAAAAATATTTTATCTAAAATCTTACCAAAGTTTGAATTAGACCTCCGTGGGGTTAAGGAGGTGTGGCAGAAACAATCACCCATTCTCAAGAGGAATCTAGTGTTCTATCAAAGGCACTTTGTGTTGCATCTGGATCATAGGGGCATTTTCCAAAGGGCTCCTTTAAAGGCACCTTCTCATTGATCACAAGCTGTCATTAGATCTGAATAGACAATGAACAGTACAATGATCAATTTTTTCAACCTAAATGGTACATTTGGATAATTATGGCAGAGAAGGGAAGAGAGTTGTACAAAGTACTGTCACTTCCCATTTTGTCCCACCCAGAGATTAGAGCAATAGAAAAATATTGTTTTTCCTTGGTGTTATCCTAACTTTATAGTAAGAATTACTCTTAGCATAAATGAAAGAACCACATATATCCACAAGAATGAATATCATGAACAAATAAAGGAAGTTGTAGAGGATAGATTGCATGATAACATTTACATAGCATGCTAACAATACCAGATATTATTTAGGAATGCATGTATATGTAGTAAAAGTATAAATACATACATAGAAATTACCAAATAAATTCTAGTAACCAGTTAGCTTTACTGGTGAAAGAAGGGAATGTGTTAAGAGAATCAGGAATAATTACCTTTATCTGTTATATTTTACTTATTATGCTGAGTAATGAATAAATGAGTTATTATATTATTTCTATACTTTTTCGTATCTAAAACATCTCAATATTAAAAAAAAACTCTAGACAAGTGGTTAAGAATTTTAAACTATGGAATAAAAAAGCCTAAATTTAAGTCTTGGTTCTCCTATGTAATAGTGTTCTTTGAGATATTTAGCTAAAGATCAACTTATTTATCCTTAGGTGATATAATGATGCCTTCCTTATAATGTTGTTTCCTAGATTAAATGAATTAATGCATTTACAAGGTTTAACATATTGCTTGACATGCTGTGCTCAAGACATATTATAAATATGCTTATACATAATGTATATGTATAGGCAAGAGGGGAAGCGAGTAAACCAGTAAAGAAGCATTTTCATTAGTCAAGAAGGGATTCTAGTACTTTGGATTAGGGAGGAGGTAGGTAGATATTGGAAAAAGATACACATGTTGGAGGACTGGAGAATGACTGATAGTTTCAGTTCACAACAGGAGGAAGTGAGGGGGACAGAAAAGTTACCTGCTTCAATGACTGGGCTTAAAGATCTGTCTTTAGACAAAAGAGTGAATTTAGAACCTTGATTAAACATTTAAAGAATAACTTATAGTAAGAGAGAAATTAATTTGTTTTTCCACAGTATATTGGGTTATCAGAAAAGTCATAACGTATTTAATACATCATGACTTTTCTGACAACCCAATAGCTATTGAATTCCCACTAAGAGAAGAGTACTGGGCATATAAAGTCTTCCAATGGCTGCTAGCTCTTTTGCTTGGTGGATGCATCTCTCTAGTATCTGACTCCATAAGGACATTGCCTTCTCCCCTTCTAGAGTGAAATTTTTCTCAGTCTTCCTCTCATGAGGACACTTGTGATTGCACTAAAGATATTCCAGGATATTCTCCCTGTCTCAAAATCCTTAATTTTGCCACATTTCAAATATCCTTTCTAGTTACAGAATGCAACATTCTCAGACTTAAGGGATTAGGGTGCTGATCTCTGCTGAGGGGGGTCATTTTACTACTGACCACTTGTAATATGAAGGAAATAAACAGGGAAGTATGATGGGGAATAATGATGAAGATTAGCTTGATGGCCTGAACCTAAAGATGTGGAAGACTGGAATGAGATAAATTCTTTAGACAGAGATCTGATCATTTAGAGCCTTGCAGGTGTCCAGATTTTGATTCTAAATATGTTGGGAACTTATCCAAGGAATTGAATCAGAAGGGTAATGGGCTTTTATATGCACATTTTAAAAGATTATGTTAACAACTGTAAAGGAAGTTGGTAGGAGATTGATAGCAGTGGAAGAAGGACAATGTGCCAAGAATCTACTGGGTCTTAAGGGAAGGAGAGTTTGATGGTTGGAATGAGTGGGTAGCAGTGGAGATATGGCATCATGGATGGAGTTGAGACTTACATCAGAGATAAAATAATCAGGGTTTAGATGGATTGAATGTGGAGGATGAGGGGGACAAATAAGGGATGACACTTAGATTCCTGTCTTAAGCAATTCTATAGTTTATACATTATTTACTGATATGAGAAAGAAAGATGCAGAAATAAACGAGAGTCCTGCTGTGGGAGTATGAACCTGAGCCAATCATGGTACTTCTTAGTACAATAGTCAAGTAGGCATTTGGGTGGAGAGGTTTGGAACTTAGAACAGATGTACAGGACAAAATTGTAAGTGAGGAAGTGTAGGATAGAGATAGTAATTAAGGTAATGAAATTAATTTAGTCACTTAGAGTTGTATGAAGAAAGATGAAGAGAATCCAAGGCAAATCTCAGAGAAATATCAATATTTAAGTTTAGGTAATGGAGAAAAAACAAGCAAAAGAACATTAGAGAGACTGAGAACATGCCCAGAAAAGAATGTTGTCACAGGAGTCAAGAGGAGAAACTGTTTCATAAAAAAAAAAAAAAAGAAAATGTTCTTGGTGTTGGACAATGTGGAGGTCTCAGCTGACTTTGACAAGAGTGGTTTCTTCTGAATGATGGGACTGAGGCCAGGTTGGACTGCTGAGCTAATCAGAAAAGCAAAAGGGTGAACACAAGTGAGGAAAAGGAGACAGCACACAGGCAATTTCTTGGAAACTTTCCTGTGGAGGGAAGGGTAAAAGAGAGATATAACTGGACAGATTTTAATTTTAAAGGTAGAGAACATTAGAGTGTTTTGTATATTTTCTGAATAGGGACAATACAGTAGAGAGCAAGTGATTCAGTGATACAGTGAAAAAATACCTGTTAGTCCCATGGTAACTCTTTGAATTCAACAGAAGGAATACCATAACTTTCTACAGCCCTACCTGTTTTCCTTCACTCTGATTTTTACCACCTTTGTTTTAACTCTTTCCTGGGCAGGAGAGAAAGTTCTTTTAACACTAGCCAGGGTATCCCTATTTGAGAGGCTATGCTATACCTTTTTAATTCTATTTTTCTCACTTAAGAAGTCCTGGAGTTTCTTTTCTTTTCTTTCCAAAATTTGACAGAGGGCTCATGTGTTCATCACAGATAGATGATAGGGAGGGGGTGTTAAGTGGGAAAGAACTCCCCATGGGGTATAATCAGACTGCAAACCCTTCTCCTCCATTTCTCTCTCCCTTCAGGATTTTAGGCATACATGTACATGTACCTGGTGTGTTTTTAAAGTCATTGGACATGGGACTCAAACTGAATGGTCAGCCATGGGATCCAGCTTCCTTAACCACCATGCTACCAGCTGGCCCCTTGGAATTTGTTTTATGAACTAAGAGCAATATTTTAAAAATTAGCTTTGGTTTAATTCCTCTGCATTTCATTCCTTGCTAGTCATGATTTTATGTGATCCTTTTCCTGGGAAGCTGGGGCTGAGAGGGTAGTATTAGCCAGTAGATATTCATAAATGCTTTCAGAAAAGGGGTTGTCCAAGATACCATATTCTTTTCCTCCCATGGTTCTCTCATCCTCATCTACACTCGATATTATAATATTCCATTATTTACCTGATATATAATTCAATTATTTTCTCAAGATATTGTACCAGCAAGGGTTTGACTAGAGAAAGGATTTCAGAGTACTAAAAACTCCATCCTCTAGCTCCAAGCTTCGATTACTTACTTTCTTGCTTCAGGGCATAGAAGCTGGGCTTGAATACCAGCCAAGCCATTTATTGCTCTCACACACCCCAATCGTACCTTTGCCTTCTTTGAAAAAAAGAAATTAATGCTGTGCTTAGAATATAGCTATTATGAGTGTGAAGACAGTAAGCAAAAAATGGACACAGTGGCTTTACATCTTGAAGAAATGCTGGGAGCCAGCAGTTAGCATAATGGCTATGTCGCTGGATTACCACGTAGTTGACCGTGGTTCGCATCCCGGACCAGGTGGCTTAGAACTAACATTGGGCGCGTGTGCATGCGTGCCCAAGATCCTGAGAGGAGAATGGAGGAGAAGGGATTGCGGCGTGACCATCCCCCCTGGGAGGTGATTTCTCACTTTCTATCTCTATGTCTCTCTCTGTCTGTCTGGCAAGCGCACGCACCCTATAGTGAAAACCCATCAAAAAAAAAAAAAAAAGAAATGGATTCAGGCTTTTGGTCAGGTATAGTGTAGTGCAGTTGAAAAGTGAGAATTAGCTAAAGGAAGATTATTACTGCAAAGAGTTCCCTCTTCTCTGCCTACCCCTTCCTAGGATTTGAATTTGTATGTCTGTGATCAGAGGACAGGATGAAATTTGCAAGCACCTGTGTTCCTAGAGTTTACCTTGGATGTTCCCTCTGGATCAGGAAATCTGGTTATAATCTTCCCTTAGGAAGCCATATTTTCTAATGGGGCAGGTAAGGTGAAGGTCAATGTAATATTTTACCAGAATGATTGGGGAAAAAACTCTGAAGTCCATGCCACGTTTCCAAAACTCTCACCTGTAAAAAGCATGACTTGATTCTGAAAGTAGCAGGGCAAAGGTCCACTGTTACAGCCATGGGGCAAAAATCAGCCTTGATAATGCTGTTCATGAAACTGTGACATGGCAGTGCCCCAGAGGAGCCTGATTAAGAGCTGCAATTCAGAGCCAGCTTCCCCATGAGGACAAATTCTGACCCATGTGCACACTGAGGCAGTTTGGAAACACTTCTAATGTTGGGTGAGCTTAGCAACTCGGTCATTGGTAGTGATATAAAACAATAACCCCAAGGAGAATACTAATGCCAAACTTAACTGCTCCTCTGGTCACAAGAGAATCATCATTTATATTTGGGATACTTGTATTTCAAGCTATAGTTTCATCTTAGGAAAACTAATATATGATGATGGAGAACATTTCTTTATAATTGCTCCTGCACTGAATGGCGTAACCCTGTATCTCAACAGTGTACATTGATCCTGACCTAGAACATTCTGAGCTATCCCAAAGTGTTCTTAATTAGTTGTTGTCTTTTTTTTTTAAGAGATATTTTTGCTATAGAGCACATGCATGCGCTAACTGAAGAGACAGAAAGACAGAGATACAGAATGCGAGAAATCACCCTCCAGGGGAGATAGCCATGCCTCAGTCTCTTCTCCATTCTTCTCTGGGGGTTTGAGCATGCATATACATGCACCCAGTGTGTTTCAAGCTGCTGGACCTGGGACTTGAACTGTGGTCGACCATGTGGGAGTCCAGTGACATAACCACCACACCATCTGCTGGTCCCATTAATTGTTGTCTTAATTACAAGGATAGCAAGAAAAGGTAAGCCATGTTTAGAATCATAACAAAGACTGGAGAACAGAGCCTGAAGAAGGGAGTGACTTTCTTCAGTTAAAGAGTGTCCTGAAATATGATCTTGCCCTCTGATTCTGCAATAATGGTTATAAACTCTGGTTGTAAGTGGAGACATAATGTAACTTTCCATTTACCAGTTGCTGAAGCTAGAAGCCCAAATCATTTGCATGAAAGGTCAAAGAAGAATTTCATAAATTTCATTGATCATCCCAAATGATACCACTTTTTATAAGAGAGAGATTTTTGCTATAGGGCACGTGTGTTCACCAGAAAAGCAGAGAAAGACAAAGAGACTGAAGCAAAAAATCACCCCCTGGGGGCATGGCCACATCACAATTCCTTCTCCTCTATTCTCCTTTTGAGATTTTGGGCATGCTTGAAACAAGCACCTGGCATGAGTTTCAAGTTTTGGGTCTGAGACTAGAACCATGGTCAACCATGTGAGACTCCAACGCCTTAACCACTATGCCACCTGCGGACCCCATACGAATTTTTTTTTTTAACTTTTTGTTGTTTGTTTGTTTTTTAGAGGTTTTGCTATAGGACGCATGCGCTTGCCAGAAAGACAGAGAGCAAGAAATCACCCCCCAGGGGGGATGGCCACGACACAATCCCTTCTCCTCCATTCTCCTCTAGGGATCTTAGGCACGCACGCACATGTGCCCAGCATGAGTTTAAGCCACCGGGTCTGGGACTCGAACCACAGTCGACTACATAGGAGTCCAGCAACATAGCTATTACGCCAACTTATGGTCCCCCCCATACCAATTTTTAGACGTAGCTATGAAGCCCCCTCCCATATCCTCAGAACCCATAAACCAGGGTGCACATCCCTCATGTTCTCCAAAGTGTACCTCTGCTGCTTCTCATTGCTGAGTCAGCATTTCTGTAGGAAGAAGGCAAGATGAGCTGTGCAAAGAAAGTGATGAGGAGGGAGGGGTCATCACAACCAGGAGGACTGCCTCTAATTACTACACTTCAAGGTTGGTTTGTGTGTTGTTGGTTTCTCTTTTATTACCAGAGAGGGGTCCTCTGGAGCCTCATCAGATTCCAGATTCAAATGTGGTTTCATGGAGAGAGTGAAACTGTCAAAAGCCAGTGAAGTAAATGCAAGTGAAATAGAGCAGACACTGGAAACTACCAGGAAAGCAGAGGCTGTACCTCATTACATGACCAGATTCTGACAAGGAAAAGACAGAAATCCAGGAATCTGAGCTGCCCTGGTGACTCGGCAGCTAGACCTCAGGCCGGGAGGCAGGACACCCAAGTTCAGGGTGGACACTGTTTCATAGGAGCTACAGGCCAATTGAATTATATTGTAATTAAGGGTGGAAAAACAAAACCAGGTCAGCTGCCCCATTAATTAGGACACACAGAAAATGACAGTATTTGCTGAGATTTCTTTTCCTGTGTTACTCAAGACCAGGCAGCATGTAGAAGGCCGGAGAGAGTTTCAGTCATTCATGGAGGAGATAGTCACTGCCCACAAGACTGAAAGCCTGACAGCATTTGGGAGCCAACACTCAGAGTAGAGTCGTGTACCCCTTGACTTCCACGTCTTTACATCATGGCCAATGACTTGCTCTTCTTCCTTTACCCCCGTTCTTGTCAATAGCAACTCTTCTTTATTTTCAGACAGTCTCATGACCTAGTGCAAGCCATTAATGAGTGAACAAACATTTCCTAAAATGTGAAAATCTCTACATCACATACCAGTAAGAGAGTAATGTGATAATAGTTATAGGAGCTCAGATTACTTAACTGACTAGAGAGAGTAAATCAATGTCAATTCATCAAGCCATAGTCAGGATTGCTTATAAATACGGAACTGACCATATTTTATGTGCTCGGGGAAAATCTGAGAAAAATTGAATTCAACAAAGATGACTTGAGTAAGAAGACGTTCTAGTATCAGTCAGCATTTCTGATCAAAGGTGGTTCAGAATTCCCCCACATAAAAAGTGATGGGCTACATTTATAACCGGTAAAACAGAAAATTACCACAGAGATCACCTGATCACCTGACTGGTGCAGTTTGGCATTTGCCTAATTTTGGCATAATTTGTTAGTGTCAGCCTAGGATTAGCTGAGCATTTGGTTGTTGTGATTGGCTTAGGTTCTGTTGCTTGGTTACCAAGGAATATTTTTGAGTTAGGTAACAACTCACCTGCATATCAAGCTAGGTTGTAGTTCAAAAAATCTCTGCTTTGGGCCAAGTTTTATCTCTCAAGCATAAAAGTCAGTTTAGGTTTTTGTAAATTCAGTTCAACACAAGTAAATATGCAAAAGTAGAATGAATTCTTCCTCTTTTTTATGATGGCATAAGAACAGGAAGAGGAAAAAAAAATAAACCTGTGAGGTGATTATTTAATCCACACCGATCCTAACAACTATCTTGGGGTAGGAGTTGGAGTGGCATCATGGGCTGGGACCAAATTAACTTGACTGAATTAACTTAAACGCACTGAAGAGATCTTTGGCATATAAATTATGTTTTATCCTACAATTATTACTGAAACTCTATTTGTTATATTTTTACATTTATCTCATGTCCTGGAATAGGATCTTGCTCATCTTTTTTTTTTCTTTTTTCTTTCTTTCGCATATATATACATATTTTTTTTTTTTGAGAGGTTTTTGCTACAGGGCGCATGCGCTTGCCAGAAAGTCAGAGAAGACAGAGAGACAGAAAGTGAGAAATCACCCCCTAGGGGGAATGGCCATGCCACAATCCCTTTTCCTCCATTCTCCTTTTTTTAAAGAGATTTTTGCTCTAGGGCACGTGTGTACTCACTGGAGACAGAGAGAAACAGAGAGACAGAAAGCAAGAAATTGTCCTCACCCCCACCCGCCTAGGGACAGGGCCAAGCCACAGTCCTTTATCCATTCTCCTCTAAGTATTTTGGGCATGCACACACGTGTACCCAGCATGAATTTCAAGCCACTGGATTAGGGACTCGAACCACTGTCAGCCATGTGGAAGTCCCACGATGTAACCATTACGCCAACTGCTGGTCTCAATCTTGCACATCTTAATGCATCTGATAATACTGTTTACTCTGTAGGGATCAATTCATAAATAATAGGAAAAAGGTCTCTGAGCTCCGGGCATGTAGTTTCTCTTTTTGGAAATTGAGGTGCTTCTCCCAGCACCTCCTCTGTTTTATTCCTGATGCTTGTGCTGGGGTAATGCATACTCTTCCTTCAGTTCCAGGTTGACCTCACCTTATACAGAAACCTCATCTGTACTTCCCTCCTAATATTTTTGGCTTCTGGGCTCCACAGCATCCTCTCTTCCTTGTCAAGACTCTTCACATCACTGAATTGCCTGTTTTTCTTTACTGCATCATAAACTTGAGGGCAAGAACTGGGTCTTAAGTTCACATACCAAACACAATGCCTGGCTCAGAGTGAAAACTCAATAAATAACCAGTTTTAATGAATGAGTACATGGACGAGGGAATAAATAAAGGTGGGTGTGTTGGAAACACAGATGAAACTGTGTTGGCTGTGCTTTGAGCTCCTCTCTCATCCCTCAAATTGGCTCTTTTCTTTTGGCAGCAAAGTTCCTCTCATCTACATCCACCAGGGAGGTCTCATTTTGAATGATTTGCAAGGAAGAGGTACGATCATCGGGATGTTTATTGGACCATCCTCCCCCACTGTTCTGGCTGTTACTTCACAGAAGTGGAAGACTGGGCAGGTTACAACTCACCACAGTCTTCCCACTGTGACTCTCTTTCATTTCAAGCCAATTGACAAATGTGTATTGACTTTTCTCAGTGCACGTTCACGGCTGCACTTGGCTTAACAAAAATCTTTACAACCACCCTCTGATTGGATTTCTACTGTTTCCCCAACTTATATGTGGGGAACTGAGTTATATAACTTGTAGGAGGTCAGGCCAGGCTAGTGACACAGATCATTTTCGAACTAGAAGGCTGACAGGCTGTGGCAGGCTGCTGTACCCCTCACTGCCTCGGAGGTCTCAGTACATTATCTCCTGTCAGTAAGGAACGAATGGGGTAAAATGTCTCCTAAGTTTGGGTTCTTACTACTTCCTCGGAAAATAAATTTCAGCTCTTTGTAATTTGTGACTTACTAGCCAAACCAGCTTACTGAGTGACTTAGAACACTTTTGGAACCTGCTGCTGTATTAATAGTGGTGACGAAAAGGAGAAGGATTCTTGACAATAACAGCTTTAATTTCCTTTTACTTTTTCACCACTTCCATGCTCATCTCCCAAAAGACATGGCCATCTCTTGAGGGCTTTTAGAAAATTAGAATGCTCTTTTTTTCCCCTGGAATATTATGAATTTAATTTTCCCTCCTGCTAGGCTTTGTATTTAATAAGAATAGGCACACTACTTCTCAGAATTCCTCCTCCATCTTCTGTCCAAGGTTCCTGAAATTCTTCCAATGAGGGACAAAGCCTCCCATCAGCACTTAACAATATGTTTGAACCACAAATACTGAGGAACAAGTAGTCAGTTGAGTATACTGAATTTTGTTGTGGTCTGAGTGTTTGCATATATGAAAAATTCATGTTGAATCCTAATCTCATTTGTGAGGGTACCTGAAGGTAAATCTTTGGACATCATTAGATCATGAGGGATTCACCTGGATGAACTGGATTAGTGCCTTTCTAGAGTAGTGCGAGAAGCTCCCTTGTAACTTTATGTGAGGTTCTAGCAAGAAGATGGCCATCTATGAGGAAGTAGGCCATCACAAGACACCAAATATCCTGGCTTCTTTTTTTTTTTTTTTTTTTTTTTTGAGAGATTTTCACTGTAGGGCACGTGCGCTCGCCAGACAGACAGAGAGAGACATAGAGACAGAAAGCGAGAAATCACCCCCCGGGGGGGATGGTCACGCCGCAATCCCTTCTCCTCCATTCTCCTCTCGGGATCTTGGGCACGCGCGCACACACGCCCGGCGTGAGTTTTAAGCCACTGGGTCCGGGACACGAACCGCGGTCGACTACGTGGGAGTCCAGCGACATAGCCATTATGCTAACTGCTGGTTCCCTCTCCTGGCTTCTTGATCTGGGACTTTCCAGCCTCCAGAACAGTGAGAAATAAATTAATATTGCTTGTAAGTCTCCCAGTATATTGTATTTTGTTATAGCAGGCCAAATGGACTAAGACAGATATACAACAATTTCAAGGATAGCATTTCACCATGGACAGGGAATCTGGAGGTAGGCAGAGGTTAGTCTCTAGGTACATGAAGAAAAACTAAACATTTTTCTCTTACCATACTCTTATAGCACTTCTGGTCATTAAAATATGTGGAGATTTTTCCATACTGACAAAGACTCTAGCACCAGCTTGGTGTCTGCTATGGATTGAATGTATTCCCCCAGATTTATATGTTGGAATTTGGTTGTATTGTGAAAGTATGAAGGGAAGGCTTAATCCAATTATGGTGTTGAAACATTTGGGGAAGTGATTTGTCATCAGGGTGGGGCTCCCATGATTGAGTCCCGGTGGGTTTATCAGGAGTGACAATGCGATAGACACGGACGTGCACTGTTCTGTTCCTGCTTTGTCTTGCTCTCCACCATAGTAACGAATAGCTAGAGAACCCTCACCAGATGTAGCCCCCGGATCATGGCCCTCCAAAATCATGAGCTAAATAAACTTCTGTTCTCTTAAATTACTCAGACTCAGGTATCTGTGTGATTAGCAACAGAACAGATTAGAGTAGCACTTTACTATTCAATTCAACCCTGATTCTATCTACCTACCGTTAGCATCAGAACCCTCAGGTTAAGGGATTAGTCCTACAAGATTGCCCCTGCTTTGGATGTCAACCGTAAGTCCAGGCCTTTGGTACGTTTGACAAACTCATTTTTAAATTGGAGGTTCTGGGACCAGAAGCTGGAGTAATGGTGATGTCTCTGGACTCCCTGTAGTCAACCGCGGTTCTATTCCTGGACTTGATGGCTTAAACTCACACTGGGCATGTGTGCATATGAGATGAGACTGGAGGAGAAGGGATTGCAGTGTGGCCATCCTCCCTGGGGGCGGGGGGGTGAATTCTTGCTTTCTGTCTCTCTGTTTCTCTCTGTCTTTCTGGCGAGCACATGTGCCCTATAGCAAACAAACAAACAAAAACTCTCAAAAATAAATTTAAAAAAATTGGAGGTTCTATGAGTCCCTCTTTGGGTCAGTCATTTGCTATAATGGTTCATAAAAGTCAAGGATATGCTTTACTTAAATTTTCTTATTAATTACAAACTAATAAAACATGTAGGGTAATGGATGGGGAAGGGGTGCAGAGCTACTATGCCCTCTCCTGGCACCTCCGTATGTTCAGTAACTTGGAAAATTTCCATACTCCATACTTTTGGAAACTTTATGAAGCCTTCATCACACACATAAGATAAAGTCTCTCCCATTTCTTGCCCTCTCTCTTTCCCAAAGGATGAAGATGGGGCTGGAAGTTCCAAGCTTGTATCAGGACTTGGTCTTTTTGATGACCAGCCCCAATCTAGGAGCCCATCCTGAGTTGCCTCTTTATAACAAAAGACACTACTATTACCTATCAGATTCCAAGAGATTTAGAAGCTTTGAGTCAGATGGTCCTAAAGTTTAAGAAATTAAAAATATCTTAGAAGTTCTCTGTCAAGAACTGGGTCAAAGGCCAAATATTAGAATAAAAGATTCTCTTTACACCCCTATCTGTGAGGGTTTTTAGCATTTCTGTCTTAGGAAACTGAATCGGAGACCAAATATGTGTATTTTATTATGTAATAAAAGGAAAGAAAAGGTAAAATCAGAGGCTAAGGGGTATCCAAAGAGTTGTCTAGTTTAATATTTACACAAAGACAGTGCTCTCAAAATAATGAGGCAGACTCTGGCTAAGTACTAAGGTAGGACAGGTTGCAGAAGTGGAGCCATGATGAAAAACTGAGAGGGGAAAAGACCTGTGAAACCATTCAACCTGCTTTAACTTAGGGAAGTCACATCCTTCCCTGTCATTTGTCCCTCTGGCCAAAACTAGCACTGTAACCCTAAGACACACACACAAAAAAGACAATGAGAGTCAAAATCCAAATCAGAACAGCTCCTACGTTTGAAGTTTAAATATCCAGGTCTAATGGAAACTGTAAATTGGTAAGCTTGACAACATAGAGCATTGCTGCCTGAAAAGATAAACAAAGCCAAGAGGGCCACACTTAGGGGCAAAGAACAATCACACCCCACAAAGGACAATCGTACCTACCTAAAGGATGGAAAAATGAACCACTACCAGCCACAATTAGGGTGAAAAGGGCACCCATCTCATAATCTTAAATGATATAAGAATTCTTAGGCCCACTAACCACTACTTCTTCATAGAAGCCTTGTAAAAACCTATGTAAGGTAGGAGACAGGAGCTCTTAGATTATAGTTAGAGTATATGCCCAAGATGAAATCACAAAACAGCTGAGTTTTGATATAAAGACAGTAGTTTCGCTGTTGCTAAACTGTTTGTTTGCTCACAGGGACAGCTTGCAGCAGTGACTTAATGATTGACTTGAGACAGATTATTTTCCTAGTTCCATCACATTTCAGGATGAAGGTAATGGTCTTTTATGGCCCCAAGTTTTTAGGCAAAGAGAGTCTCCTAACCTTTGTATCAACTCAAAAATTAGGACAAATAAATTAGACTCATCTGCCATGTGACTCCCACCCCCACGCCAAGGAAAACGCTTGTGCCACCTTGGAACAAACATGGACAAAGCCCCTCATTCAGATAAAAATCTCTCCCTTCAGTTCCTTGTTGGCAGCCCATTCAAGACCTGATCTGCTTGGGAGCTCTGCTCTACCCTTTTCTCAACTCCGCTTGCTTACCTATGTCCACATTTCTAACACCTCATGAGCTATGGACAAGAACCTGTGTTTCACTGTGGATTCTGGGCCTAATCCCCCCCTGCATAAACACATCAATAGTGTTTATCTTTGTTTCTTCTTTGACTTAGGAACGTCCCCATGAATGGAGGTCATGGAAATTCTTTTAGTCTATTCTATTGCCAACAACTAAAGACCACACTGGATAATTTTTGTTTGTTTCATTCTTGCTATGGGGCACATGTGCTCACCAAAGAGAGAAAGAGTGAAGAATCACTCCCTAACCCCGGGCAGGATGGGTACTCCATAATCCCTTCTCTTCCAGTCTGCTCTTGGGATTTCAGGCACACATACACATGTACCCAGCATGATTTTCAAGGTACTAGGATTGAAACCTGGCCTCAAATCACACAGTTGGCCATTAGGATCCAGCTGCCTCTATGGCAGCTGCTGATCCCACACTGGGTAATTTTTTAAATTTTTTTTTGAGAGGTTTTTTGCTATAGGGTATATGTGCTCACCAGAAAGACAGAGACAGACAGAGAGACAGAAAGTAAGAAATCACCTCTCAGGGGGGATGGCCATGCTGAAATCTCTTCACCTCCTTTCTCTTCTTGGGATCTTGGACACACACATGTGCCCAGCATGAGTTTAAGTCACTGGGTCTGGGACTCGAACTGTGGTCAACTACATGGGAGTCTAGAGACGTAGCCATTACACCATCTGCTGGTCTCTACACTGGGTAACTTTTAAAGGATAATGATTGATTTAGCTTATGGTTTCAGAGGTCCAAGGTCACAGGGCTGCATTCTGTGGACTCTGCAGAGTTCTAAGGTAATGCAACACATGACATGGCAAGATCTTGCTTGTCTGTGTTTGTCATTTCCTCCTTATAAACCCAACAGGATTCAATCATAGGGGCCTCACCCTGATGAGTTGTCTAATCCTAACCTCTCCCAAAGACCCCGCCTTTCAACACTATAGTCAGATTAAGTTTTTACCCTCTTCATCCAACCAAATTTTAACATAAATTTTCAGATGACACATTCTAATATCCAAGAGTCATCATATTTATTTTGCAGGAACACAGAGTCACAGTGAGAACAGTAGCGCAAGTGGACAGTCAACAGTGTACGCTCCACTGTAGCTAAGTCTTCTCACTTTGGGATTACATGGCAACAGAGGAAGCAAAGGCAGAAACTGCCCCTGGTCTTTGTTTGTTTTTGATAGGGAGTAAGTATACTTTAGCTGCAGGCAGTATTTGGCTTGCAGAATAGGGTTTCTTCAGGGCAATGGCCCTCTTTTATTGATCTTTGTCTCTCAGAATCCAGCACTGTGCCTTTTCATAAGAAAATTTAATTATTTTCTTTTCATGAGAAAATTAAGTAATCAAATTAAATAATATACTGAAAGTACCTGACTGACTCCAGAAATAAGTGTCATAGGTAAGCTATTATTAGTATTACCGTCTCTACTATCTTATACGTAATGATAATAGAGTATTTTTCTTCACTAAATTTAGGACTTGGACCACGATCAGCCATGTGGGAGTCTAACCACTACACCACTTGCTGGCCCTGAAGTAATTATATATAGTTTTAACCCTCAAAAGTGTCCCAGCTTGTGCAATAAATGACAATAATTCTCTAAACATCTTACGGATTCAGGAGACCTAGGTATAATCCCTGCCTCTTAGCCTTGCTATTTACCAAGCCTATGATCTCAGAGGTGAGCTTCATTATCTTAAGTAAAGCAGTCTTTCATTCTTTCACCCAAGTACTTATCATATCCCACTTCATCTTCCTTCCCTCACTCGCTCTCATGTGACCTTTGTATCTTTTTCACAGCACTATCAGTATATGGAATTTTATTATTTGCTTCTGCATTTACTATTTATTTCCTCATTCTGTGCTTCTCCTATACACACGATTATAAGTTCTCAAGGATGCATCTTACTGAATTACTACCTTAGCATCTAGAAAAGTACTTAGTGAATACTAAACATGAAATACAAATCTGTTGTATTAAAATAGTACTGTAATCAAGGTACTATTTTAATGCTGAAGAGAATAGATAAAAGTAGGGAAAACTTAGTATTCACTATTATTGGGGTATCTTGTACTTCTTTGTGGTCCAAATGAATTAGAATGAATCATGTAGTTGGCATTCAGCTTGGCTGAGTTATAGAAAGAGTTTGTTAAGTGCAAAGTATAAGAAACCAAAGAAACCAAAGCTAGAATAAGTATTATTCTATATTCTACAGAATAGTCAGTCTTCTCTTCTGTTAATGTGGAGATGAACACACTTTCTTCCGATGTTTCCTCCTAATGGGAAGCACTCTGTATCAAGCAGACCACTTTTTTTCTGAGGGATGTCTTTGAATGTGCTAAGATCATCAAATAAGGTTCAACTCACCTTCCTATCTGAGGTGTTAATTAATAAATTTGCTTTCTCTTCAAAGTGGTCTGCCATTGTACCCAGTAACTGGCAGGAAAGATCAATTTTGAGTTTCTTTTTATTGGTAACAGTAGTTTCAGACAAAAGATAGATGATACACTTCCATATCAAAGCCACTTAGAAGTATTTAGTCTTTAAAAAAGTAGGTTTTGTAGCATTGACCAACAATGGACTAATGAAAAAAAAAAAGATATTTACTTTGTTAAGTTGTAGTATAGCTGAGTCTCTGCAATAAAAGTTGTTATGATTTTTCTTAAATCATAAATTAAATTTTATGCTTCCTTATGGAGGAGCATATACCAAAATTGGTTAGTTTATTCTAAATTATGATGGGAACCACTGGTGATATGTGACTCAAATGTCATGTGGAGAAATTGGTGACATTTAAGGAAGTGGTCTAAGCTTTAAAATAACACATTTATTACTTTTGTCATTCTCTTTAATTCTTATGTCCAGATCTTGCCCAGGTTTTAAGTAAAAGGAAGTCACATTTCCATTTATACCCAGCTTACAACAGCATGTGTGGGTAGAAAATTAGTACCTCTCATGATATCCATTAGTTATTTCTCAGAGTACCCAAGGGCATACTTTCCTCATATCTATAAGGCAATCTTTTATCTGCAGCAATGTTTTGGTGGTTACATGTTTTTCCTTTTCTGAGTCTGTAATTACCACTTAATTTGGAGTCTCTAAAAAGCACCTTGAGGAACATGCATCATCATTGTGAAAAATTCAGTGTCTAAACTTGGAGTAGACTTGATATATTTGTGTCCTTTCCACCCAATTGAGCCTTATTTCCAAACAAATGAACCTCCTCTTAGTTGATCCTTTCCATATTGATTCTGGGTTTGACGCTCTGACTTGTCTTGGCCAAAGGGATATCAGCAAACATGATTCAGATAGAGGCTCAATGAGTGCTTTCATGTTGAGTCTAATTCTATTGATGGGTTATTTTTTAAGTCAGTTTGTCATAAAAAGTCTTACTGCCTTGAAATGTATCTTGTTTTCTATTGAACTGGTACCCCCTACACTTACTTATCAGCTTCTTTATATTCTTCAAAGTCCCAGAAAAATAAAGCACACTTAGTTTCAATATCTTAAGCTGAAGTCCCAGTCTCATTGATGCTTACTAGGTCACATGCTCATCATCAAACCAGTTACTATGGCCAAAGTGTTTGCCCAGGCCAGAGCCCCATGTCCATTCCTGAAATGTCACCTAAGTCATTGAACTGAGATAATTATTATAATAAAGGGAAATGGACATTGAGCAGGCAGAAATAATTTATATCCACTATAGAAAAAAGTAAATCCATGATTCTGGTCCATCCGAAATTCTAATTATAGGGCATTCTGAAGAAAAGTCATCTTTTCCATTGTAACTTCATTATTCTTTGGCCCTTGAAGAGTAGCCAAAGTTAAGATTCATTGGAATCTGATGAAATGTGGTTTAATGATGTTAGTCACCCAAAATTTACTTATTCACTGTCCCTTTTGTGTGCATAGGTGTCTTCTGCAACCAGAAGACTCTCTTTTCATTTTTGCCTGACTGGGTTCTTGCTCCTAGTTTTCATTTGCTCATTTACTTGTTTTTTGGTATTTTTTTTTTTTTGACATTGATTTAGCTCAGAGAATTTGTGTATCTCTCAAAGATCCTTTTGGTGACTGAGTAGTACTTCTGTGTGTGATGTATTTATGTCTGTGGTCTTTTTTCAGACAGGGTCTTATTTATCTCTATCTTCCTGCCATAGCTGTGCCATAGGGGTATACCACCACACCCGAATTTTAGGGTGGACTGGGCCACAAACCTGAGTCTCCCCCATGGAGGTGGGCTCAGTCTGTTGAGCCAAAGTGTCCAGCATGCAGTAACATGGTTGGGCCTGAGTTGTATTTTATGGATGGGATTTGCATAGAATTTCACTTTACATGAAAGGTAAGTGTTCTCCTATAAGAAAGACAAAGCCCTCATTTTGTATTATCTCATTATTCTCTTGTTTTCACTGCCTGATTCTAAGCTGGTTTCACTCAAGACTTTGACCATGTTCTTTAAGACTTAAACTGGGGTGGAGTATATATAGCCAGTTGGCAGTCTTCCCTGTCCTAGAATGTAGTCTACCTGGCTGCCACATAGCAAATAATGCTACCACTGGTTGAGTGAGAGGTTGAATTTGCCCAGAAAGGAGCCCAAACCTTTGTAATGGTTCTCTCCTGAAGTCCACAACCTGAGATTATTATTGATGGAAGAAATATATATTGGTTATATAAATATATGTTTGGTGAGTGAGAAGAATGAGGATATGTGGTAGGCAACTTTTGCTTTTGGTGGTCCAGAAACTATACATTTTGCTTTTGAGACAGAATAACAGCACTTAGAACTTCCTTTTGAACACCATCTGTCCCTCATATTTAGTCTATGTGCTATAAGATGGATCTATGCCCTACTGCAGCAGTGTAGCTGCTTACCTTTACCAGACTCAACCTTATGAGCACCTTCTATTTTCTTTCCATGTAAGTTGTTTGAGTTGGATGGACATATGACCCAATTTGTACTAATAAGAGTTTCATATCAACTGTTAGAAGACATAATGCATTCTTCCAGATGATCATCAAGCCAGAAAGATGCAACCCATGAGTTAATTTTGAGAGCTACCACTTGGAGAAGAACCAAGAAAAGGTGATGCCCACATAAGAACAGAATTAATAAATGGAAGGACAGAGATCTAGGTCTGGTGTTATTGTTCAATACTCTAGATACAGCTATGCCTAGAGCCATATATTACATTTAATTTCTTCTTTTGACTTCACCCAATTTAGAAGGCAGAAGATGCATCTCAGTGAAGACCAAGTAGCAATTTCTAACTTCCTTCCACCTGAGACTGGCCTTTTTATTTTTTTTATTTTGAGAGGTTTCTGCTATAAGGCACATGCACTCACCAGACAGACAGAGAGAGACAGAGAGACAGAAAGTGAGAAATCACCCCCCACGGAGGAAGGCCACACTGCAATCCCTTCTCCTCCATTCTCCTCTCAGGATCCTGGGCATGCATGCACACTCGCCCACCATGAGTTTTAAGCCACCGGGTCTGGGATGCAAACTGATGTCGACTACACAGGAGTCCAGCAACATAGCCATTACGCTAACTGCTGGTCCCGAAACTGGTTTTTTTGATTCACAGTCTGGGGAATTAGAAGTGGGGATAACTGCATAGGAGGTCTAGAGATAATTCTGATTTATTTTGGCTTTGGACATGCCAATAAACGCCCATCTTTTATCTGAAGAGTTTAATTGGCCATTGCAAGTCTGGTTCTTTCTTCAACCAAGTCTTTATGCTGCAGAGTGAGCATTTCAACATGTAAATCTGGTTGTGTCACTAGTTCTTCAGTGACTCCTCAAATCTTGCAGGACAAGTTCAAACACCTTAGCATGTTTACAAGGCCCTTTGTGTTCTAATATCTGTTTATCTCTCCAGGTGCTCCAGTTTCAGGTTTTCTCTCATCTGCCATCTGCCACATCTTGCTTTGCTTTACATAGATGCTTTCTCTTTGAGTCTATGTCTTAACATCACTTCCTCCCCAAACCTCTCCATAACTAGGTTACATTACCCATGATGTATGTTTCTGTATCATAATGCGTAGACAATAAAAAAATGCAATTATAGAATACAAATATTATCTAATTAACTACACTCTATATTCTACTTGGGCAAAGACAATGGCTACCTCATTCACCACTGTATTTACAGAACTTGGGTGGTGTGTGACCCATATTGTTGAATAAATGAGTAGATGAGTAAGTACATACAACTAGGTATTAATCTGGGGCCAAATTTTCAACTATTCTAGACTTGATATGTTCATAAATATGTTCATATTTATGCTTTGCTTTTTGAAAGCCAGAATAGATGTTAATGAAAAAACCCATATTCTCATTTTATAAATTTCAGCAGCAGAGATGATGTAATTTTCCTCTTTATGGCTGTGAAGTAGTTTGTAATGAACACCTACATTCATCTTTCATATATTTCTGATTGTTCCCCAAAGATAAGGAGTCATGATCCTGAATAGTGACAATGTATTTCCAGTCCCACACTTCTCTGTGGAGAGCAACTCATAAATAGAAGTGCCTCTTCATCTTGATCTCTTGGACTGAATGTGCTCAGATGCAGCGGGCACTCTTGCCCTCTAGTCCTCTCCTTTGCTTCTGATCCCCAGGCATTACCTCCACTTGAATGGAGCTGGCAGTTGCCAACTCCAACTTCTCATATGTACATGGACAGATAAGTCAAAAAGGGCTTTCTTTGATACAGGATGTAGGGGATTGAACAGTGGCCCCTCAAAATATATGTCAATATCTTAACCTCCAAAATGTACGAATGTGACCATATTTAGAAAAGTCATCTGTAAATTTAATTAAGAATCTTAAGATAAAATCATCCTACATTTGTAATGGACCCTAAATATGGTTATAAGAATCCTTATAAAGAGGCACAGAGAAACTGAGAAAGAAAAATAGGAAAGCCATCTAAAGATGGAGGCAGAGATTGGAATTATGCCTCCAGAAATCTAAGAATGCCTGGAGCTAGAAGAAGCTGAAAGAGGTAAGAATAGATTCTCATCCAGTCCCTTCAAAAAAAAGTGTCTCCCTCAGCCCCTTGATTTTGGACTTCTGGTCTTTGGAATCATGAGAGAATAAATTTATGTTATCTGTTATTTATGTCAGGTTTTTTATTTACTAAGTTTATAATAATTATGGCAGTCTTAGAAAACTAATACATAAGGTGAAGGTGAAAATAGCTATCCTATTTCAATCTAGCAGACATAAAAGAGCCCTGTCCTGACCCATTATAAAGCTAATACTCAAATCCTTCTCTGACAATCTATTCTTTATCTATTTCTCTTACTGGACCCTGAAGATAGGGTAGTGAGTGGCTAGATTGGGGGCTCATTGCCCATTCTGAACTTACAGAGGGAAACACTGGACAAAGGCCTTGAAATTCTGGCTCCTTCATGGATCTCAAATTTGACTGACACTTGAAAATAGGATGGAAAGCTTGACTCCAGAAAGCTATGGCCGTCTGCTTATCTAGGTTCCATTTTTCTTTTGAAATTTACAGTAAATCAAGTCCTACTTCTTTCATGAAACTACCCCAGATAATTTAAGCCTAAAATAATGCTGACTTTCTTGAAAAATACTATGATTAATCAGTTGTGTATCTCTTTAGTACCTACAAAATGATCATGTATATCTTAATATATATCACATATATATTAATATTGATATAACACTTTTAATGTTTATGTCCTAGCTTCCAAATTATATTGTGAATACACTGAGGGAAAATAAATAATGAATCAACATGAGTATAAAGAAATGCTTTAGGGACCAGCAGTTAGTGCAATGGCTATGTCGCTGAACTCCTATATAGTCAACTACAGTTTGAGTCCTGGAACTGGTGGCTTAAACTCACACCAGGCACATGTGCGTGCGTGCCCAAGATCCCAAGAGGAGAACAGGGAAGAAGGGATCGTGGCGTGGCCATCTCCCTGGCTGGGGGGGTGATTTCTCGCTTTCTATCTTTCCGTCTCTATCTCTCTGGCGAGCGCACAAGCCCTGTAGCAAAAACGTCTCCAAAGAAAAAGAAAGAAAAAGAAAAGAAATGCTTTAGAAATTGTGTATTTTGTTTGTGTTGACAATACATAGTCCAACATCTAGTATAAAGGAGATACTCAGTAAATAATGACACGAAAGAAAAATTGATTCTTAGCCTTTGCAATGAACTAAAATTTCTTTTTTTTTTTTTTGTCCTGCCCAATGAGATTTCTCTCCTTGCTAATGGACTGTGCTAACCTTGATCACAACAGCTGGTATTTAATTAAGGCAAAAGTAATGAGAATTTTTCCATGGATTGATATAAAGACATGAACAAGAAAAGACATTTCCTATGCTAGATTTAAGCCAAGGAGAACTACAATCACTGCTTCATGGAGGAGAATTCTCTGTTGTAGAAAGCAATTCAACTGGGAGACCAGCAGTTAGTGTAATGGCTATGTCGCTGGACTCCCTTGTAGTCAACCGTGGTTTGAGTACTGGATCCGGTGGCTTAAACTCACACCGGGCACAAGTGCGTGCGTGCCCAAGATCCCAAGAGGAGAATGGAGGAGAAGAGAATGAGGCGTGGCCATCCCCCCTAGGGGGTGATTTCTTGCTTTCTCTCTGTCTTTCTCTGTCTTTCTGGTGAGCGCATGCACTCTATAGCAAAAACCTCTCCAAAAAAAAAAAAAAGAAAAAAAGAAAAAAATGTAATTCAACTGAATTACAGAGAGAAGTAGAGTCAGAGAGAGATTACATGGAGAAAGGCCTGATCATATTATGATTCCAGGTTCCAAGTCTCGCTTATGAGGCTCTCGTGAATGGAGCACTTTTTCTGACTCCTTCAGGTATCTTGATTTACTTCTATAATATATAAGCACCAATACTTATATCTAGCTTAAGTTTATGCCCTAACCACTATACCACCTGCCAGCCCCAGTATATTTAAAATCAATTACTACTTGCTTTTCATCAGTCTACACTGTGCTACAGAGCCAGTACCCCAAAGGCAAGAATCTAGGCAGATCAAATATACGCATGTCCATTACATAG
This sequence comes from Tupaia belangeri chinensis, assembly GCF_000334495.1. Taxonomy (NCBI): domain Eukaryota; kingdom Metazoa; phylum Chordata; class Mammalia; order Scandentia; family Tupaiidae; genus Tupaia; species Tupaia belangeri. The sequence goes on along the minus strand of NW_006160041.1, from coordinate 5,080,720 downwards.
TAATAATGTATAAACTTAAGTTATACATTTAGGTATAAACTTAAGTTAGTCTGCATTTCTGTCACTTGTAAATAAAAGATGCCATATAACTTGGAAGCCTCAAAAATAAGAACTTTTTTTTTAAATCTCCCTAAGATGTTTTAAGGATTCTTAAGAATGATCTATATCCATGTGTGCTGCGCACACATACACATACAGATAAAATTTAGTTGCTAAAAGAGATCTGAAGTTTTCCATAGGTCCTGTCTCATATTTAATATTTAATAGGTTAAAATTAAATCTGAACAAAGCAATAGCAAAATGAAAAAATTTAAAAATCAGCTGAATATTAAAAAAATGACAAGAATTTTCTTCCTGATTCCTTTCTTTTTTTTTTTTTTTTTTTT
>NW_006160041.1:5041200-5079919 GCF_000334495.1 Tupaia belangeri chinensis | reverse complement strand
TCCGGGCTGTGAACCGCAGTCGACTACGTGGGAGTCCAGCGACATAGTCATTACGCTAATTGCTGGTCCTCTTCCTGATTTTTTAAAGAAAGAATTTCTTGATAGTTCAAGGACATTGTAGTAAGAAATGAAAACATTATTTATTGGGTAGCCATCATCCATGTGTATCATGGCATCACTTATAATATGACACAGTATAGTGGAACTAATACAAAAATAGTGAATTTGGTCAATTAGTGATGAATCAGTCTCAAAACTTCATGTTCTTCATTGATTGAACCTACTGCTTACTATTTATACAAAGTTAGACACAGTCTCAAACTTCCTGAGTAGCTTTCTTTTTGTTTAGACTCCTTTATTTCATATCTGATTGCTAAGAGCAAGGGTTGATTAAATGATGTACCAAACACACTGAGGACGTTCTGTACAAAGGACTATGTAATGGACATGCATATATTTTATCTGCCTAGATTCTTGCCTTTAAAGTACTGGCTTCATAGCACAGTGTAGAGACTGATGAAGAGCAACTAGTAATTTATTTTAAATATACTGGGGCTAGCAGGTGGTATGGTGGTTAGGGCATTGGACTCCCACATGACCAACTGATGTTCGATTCCCAGACTTAAAGTCTTGCTTTCTCACTTTTCCTCTTTCTCTCGCTCTCTCTGGCCAAAAGAAAAAAAAAATCTTAATGAATTAAATTGAATAATTATTTTTTAAAACTTTAAATATACTAAACTACTCTATCAACTGGTATTAACCAATACGATTGTCAGACATAGAAAGTTTCTACATTTCTGCATAAGTATTGTTATAGTTATCATTTCTCTCTCTCTCTCTCTCTCTCTCTCTCTCTCTCACACACGCACATACATGAACACACTTAAAATTGCCTTTGAATGTGTTTGGGCTTGGTCAATGTTATAGCATACAATTAAGGTCTATGATAGAAAGCCAGATCCCACATGGACAACTGTGATTCAAATCCCAGCCCCAGTGGCTTGAAAAACATGCTGGGTGCTTGTGAGTATAATGCCCAATATCACAATGGAGGAAAGGAGGAAAAAGGATTGCAGTGTGACTATGCATTTTTTTTTTGAGGGGTGAGTTTTTCTCTCTTTCTTTCTATAATGACCACACACAAGCATTGATAATAAAATAAGAAGAACATTTCTGTATTGCTGTTTTTTCAGACTCATTGGAGTATCAGCCATGTTGCAACAGGCATTTCTTCTAGAAGGTGAACCTACCATGGTAAGTAAGACAACCAAAGTTTCTGCCTCCTTGTGTATTTTTTTGTAAAAATTACGGTTTTTCAAAGCATGCATACATTGTGTGATAATAAAATCAAGGGTATTACCATATACATTATCTTTAGCAAAGAACATTACATTATGTTGTGTACCTTTGATATTTACTCATTTTTTTTTGAGAGAGTTTTTTTATAGAGAGTGTGTCCTCACCATAGAGACAGAGTGAGAGAGAGAGAGAGAGAGAGAGAGAAATTACCCCCCTCCCCCAGAGGGATGGCCATGCCACAATCCCTTCTCCTCTGGGTCCAGGACTTGATCCACGTTCATCAATGTGGAAGTCCAGCAATGTAGCTATTATGCCATATGCTGGTCCCCTGTTTTCTAATTCTTTTTCTCTCTTTCTTTTTTGAGATACATAGTAGATTGCCAGTGCCCTGTTTTACTCTGTTTTGGTACACCATTCCATAACCTCTTCTCCTGATGTATATGCCTTCTTGTGTCTGTTAATCATTGCAGTGTACATTCTAGTGAGGGAGGCAGGAAATATAAATGTAAAAAAGAGGGAGGAAGGAAACAAAGTAAAGAATGACTAGCGTTCGAGTTTACCTCTTTAAGTGAAAGTCACAAAAGATCTTTTTGAGAATACATTTTGGCTGAAAATCAAATAATAAAAGTGAGACAATCAGGTCTAGAATGTTAGAAAAAAGAGAAGCTATCCAAAGAAAGGAAGAACCAGAGAATGGTCCCATGGCAGAAATGAATATGGCACAGAGTTTGAATCCATTCTAAATATTATACAAGGGGAAATCACTGAGCATGTTAAGTTGGTGAACAACATAATTTGATTTATATATTTTTTTAAATCACGTAGAATGGCTAAAACCACTCTGAACACAAAGGTCTGATTCATTCTTTTGACATAAACAGTTTTTTTCAGTGTAGTTTTGCCATTAACATTTTTCACATAAAAGCATCCTCTGCAGTATTATCTTGAGTAATTGACATTATTAGTATAAAACACTCAACAAATAAAATCTAGGGCCCATTGTTTGTTATAGACAAACAATCAGTATGGTGAATTGTGCCCAATACAATATAAAGTGTTTTCCTCTGTTCCTCCAAGCTTCTCTAAACCCAGACAAGCTGGACACACATTGATGAGGCTGGGATGGAGTCCCGTGAGCAGAGTAGCCAGCTGTGATTTGAGTGGTGGAGGAAGCGCCAGCTTACTTTCAGCCTCTTCATTCTAGAAAGCCAAATCACTCAGGGGCCAAGCAATTGTATCCATGCATGGTTTGCTACTAATTGTGCAACAGAAGAGGGTTGGAGCACCTGGTGCCTGTTTGCAATGCAAGCTAGTGAATACAAGGTAATAAGCATTCCTAGTAATGTCAGGGTCTGCCTATCTGGGACAGCACCACTTCTTTAATCCCTGTGGACTCTACCATCCAGATGTTCTTGTTTGAAACTCTTGTTATAATATCATTAGGAATAATTCTGCACAAAATACCTTCTAAGCCAAATGAATTCACCTTACCCACCAGCCTCAGACAAGAGCCTTAGTATTTCATTTCTTCTCAGTTTCCACTCAAGTAATAGAATCAAATATGGAGATGTGAATATTAGTGACTAAAAATTAGGTAAAAATTGTTTCATAATCTCTGAAGTGCTTTCAAATAACACCTGATTTCCACTTAAGTTTTCGAGCCATTAGAAATGAAACAAAGAGAGGAAGGAAGAAATAAGAAGAACATAGGGTATTTTTAGGCAGTGAAACTATGTTGTATCCTGTAAAGGTGGATCTATCTGATTATACATTTGTCGAAAATTCATAGACTGTGCAGACAGAGTGAACTCAATGTAAACTATGGACTTTGGGTAATAATGATGTCTCAATAAAGATTAATTCAATTTAAAAAAAAGGAAGAAAGAAAGAAAAATAAAGAAAAGAACAAAAGAAAGAAATGAAACTAAGGAGTGGCCAATGGAGTAGAGCATTATCATCTTCTAAAACAAAGAGCCTTGTCCAAAAGCTTAGATTCCCTGACTATGGAGGCTTAAGCATCAAGTCTTTCATGACACTGAGCTTGGCAAGAGGGAGACATTCTGCCCTAGAAGAGCAACATAAGAGGGGAGGAGGAGGCAGCAGCACAGCCCAAGAAAAAGAAGTGTGGAATTGGGTTACCCAGGTCAGGTTTAGTCTTCAGATATATCTACATGTCTGAGTTTGGTAAGTCATGAAGCTGAGATTAGGAGCTACGCTAATATGGATCCCTTCATACTAGAAGTTTTTTGGAAAATGGGAAGAAGAGGTTCCTCCTTAACATTGAGTATAGCTGTTTGGTTTAAACATCCAAGTAGCTAAACTAATGAATATGGAGGACATTATAGATTAAAAGAGATAGATAACAAGATGTGAAAAAGAAAAATCTTCATGGAAAAAGAAAACGCACATAAAATGGATATGGGGTACTGTTAAATGGAAGGATCAGGGAAATATGGCTTTCTGTGTAGGGTAGCATCTGGTAAACTAATTTGTTTTTCTCACACAATATATTGGACATATGGATACAATATCGTTATTGTATTTTAGTAATTTTCTTGAATCTAAGTGCATTATGAAGAATTAAATGAGGAGAGCTAACTAAAGATTTTGTTCTTTGCCCTAACTTTTTTTTATTCATTGTTATTATTTCATTTTTAAAAAATTTTTTTAAGTTGACCAGAGAGAGAGAGAGAGAGAGAGAGAGAAAGCAAGCTGCCAGGTCCAGGACTTGAACCATAGTCAACCATGTGGTAGCGTCCAGCACATTAACCACCACGCCACCTGCTGGTCCCTTCTTTACCTTAACTTTTGACCTCTAACTCTGGGAATACATTTATTTGAGGAAGATATTGTCCCAACTTGACTACTTAATTTACAGTCACTGAACAGACAGAAACTCACTGGAATTCCAAAGTGACTCTTTTGATGCAGAGACTAGCAGTGTCCACATTAAGCTAATTTGTAAGTCTGTAGGGACTTTATAATCCCCAAATTTTACATTTCTTCCTCGACTATGGATTAGAGGATTCCGATGGTCCTTCTCTTACTGTTTCAGCCATTCTTATGTGTCTTCTCCTTAGGATAAACAGAAGTAGAATAATGTTGACTGCTTATTCACCTATAGTTTATATTGATCAATTTTTTTTTTTTTGGAGAGATTTTCACTGTAGGGCACGTGCGCTCGCCAGACAGACAGAGAGAGACAAAGAGACAGAAAGCGAGAAATCACCCCCCAGGGAGATGGTCACGCCGCAATCCCTTCTCCTCCATTCTCCTCTCGGGATCTTGGGCACGCACGCACACGCGCCTGGCGTGAGTTTTAAGCCACCGGGTCCGGGACACGAACCGCGGTCGACTACGTGGGAGTCCAGCGACATAGCCATTACGCTAACTGCTGGTTCCCATATTGATCAATTTTTGATGCTCAGTATCCATCACCTTGATTTTGTGTGGAATTTCTTTTCTGAAGTGAAAGTAGCCTGAGTTGGGTTGTAATGCCTGTCATCTGATTTCTATGGTCTCTTCTCACTAAGCATTTATCTTTAGATATATCTCACACATGAACAAACACAGGAAAACAAGACTCTGATTCTTTAGCGACATAAGAGGACAGTGTTATGCAGACTGGATTCATGCTGACCCAAGGATGGAACAGTAGTGATAGGTCAGAGGAGGTAACAGAGCAAATGACAGCAGACAGGGCATGTAGGTGAGCTCTTCTTGCCCATGAGATGATTGTTTTTTCTTTTCTGGTTTCAAATATCTGTAATTTTCTTATTTCCAATGTTTCTAAGTCTGATCTTCCAGTCACTAGCTGACTTGTTGCCGAGTGCCTACTGCAGTCTACCCCTAAAGTCCTTCAAGCAAGTGTATCTGCCCTGACTTCTAATTGTCAGAATGAGGGTCAAGTTTTGCTTGTAGATAAGAACCTTCACTGACAGCCTTAATCACCTTCAGGAAGCAATTCAAAAATAAAACATTCCTGATTGAAAGATAAAATTTTCCTAGATGGACTTGTCAATCATTTGATATTTATTGTGTGTCTGCTATTTTTTTGAAGCTTTGTAGCATCAAGATGAAAAATAAACAATACAATAGTCTCTACTCTCTTGGAACTTACAGTGAGCTGAGAAGAAAGCTGTAAAAAAACTAAGCAAATAAAAGTGAAATAACAACTATGACAAATGAAATGAGGTAAAAAAATATGATGCCATAAGAAATTATAGTGAAAGAACTTAATCCAGTCATGGAAATTTGAGAGGATTTCTCCCTTGGAGATGATGCGAAATGAGCACTCACTAAACAAAGGACATGTATTAAAATGCAAATTTTAAACTTATGTAGCAAAGACATATTAAACCATTATTTTTTATTGTTAGCTTAGTGCTAATTTAATTAGATTGCCTTTATTTGGTAAGAATGGAGCTCCAGTCAGATACATTTGGAAGTGTGAATTAGATAATGGCAGACTTGTGCCAAGCTACCTCTATCGGCAATCGGTAATCCAGAATGGAGTGGCACAGTTACCAGAATAAAGTTTTCTTCCATTGCCAGAGTTGGGGGAAACATTAGATTCCCTAGAAAAAAAGAAGGGCTTGAGGAAAACAGAGCTGATGTTGCCAGAATACAGGAAGTGCTAAAAGCTTTTGCATGATTTTTCCCAGAGTTGATCTAATTGGGGTGAAAAATATATGAGGAAATCTTAGAGCAAGTAAATAAAGAAATAGAGAATTAAGAAAGAAGAAAGAAAGAAAAAGAAAAAGAAATTCTTAGAGCTATGTATTTTTAAAAATTTCACATTATTTGTGTAGTTTTCAGATTGTGTCATGTGATAGCCAAATGAAAAAGAAGAATGTATAGTCCAGGCAGAAATGAGGTATGGATCAAACTTTAGCTGGTAATAGTTGGAGCAATTATAATAATTTATCGTATTTATATAGTATCATTCAGCTTAAAATCAATGCAACAATATTATTTTCTTTAATCCTTAAATTTCCCTCTGATGGTGAAATAAGAACAATTTTTTTTCACATTGTTTCGTTTTCCCTCCTGCTACGTATAAGAGTAAATTGTGGCTCCATTAGGTTAAATAACTTTCCTGTTGTACTAGAATTAGTAACTGGAGGACAAGATAGAAATTCTGGCCATCTGATTCATATAGTCCAAGGCTTATTCCAAAAATCAGTCCACAGATCCAATTCAACCTACCTTTCCCCAGGGTACTTTGCGCTTGAGAATTCAGCAAGAGAGATTTTATCAAACTAGCTGATATACACAAACCAGTGTGGTCTAAACCCCCACTATTAAAGAATTTGAGACGTTTAGCTTAAGCCTGGAAAAACTGATTCCACTTACCAAGGGAAGGAGGAAAAGGAAAGTTACAGAAGTCCCTTACTAGCTCTCTTTGTATTACTTTTCAGAAGAGTTTGCTAAATTTTGCAAGTTAGTTTAATTATAAGATTCAGAGTTTTCCTTACTAATTACCAAGTTGTAGGATATTTGGAAAATGCTGAAGTAGTAATAGAGTATAAGTTTATATGAAGAAGACTTTTTTTCATAATCAAACCAACAGTTCACATTCAAATAAAGAACTCTTTAGAGGTGTCCTCCCGTGGGCACTTCCTGATTGACACTGAAAGCAACTGAACACAAAAAACTTTAAACAATGGGGAAGGAAAACCCATAATAACATCATGGACTTATTCAAGGAAGTACCCTCATCTACTTTCATATTGGGTCAAGGAAATTGATGTTTAATACTGCTCTTATTTTCTATTTTTAAAGTACGATGAGTTCTAAAGAATCACTGCCATTGGGAGGAGATGAAACCACACTTTCAGAAGAGATTTACAAACTTTTGTTGATTTATTTTTTTGAGATTCACAAACTTTGATGAGTTTGAATTGGGCTTTTTGCAGCTGCCTTTCATGGAGGCAAACTTCGGGTCATACATCAATCATTGAGCCAAATGCCATATTTTGTAGCTAAATTTAATAAACTACATTTCCTAAAATTTTACAGACCAAATACAAAGTTCAGGTCTCTTGAATTTTCTGGCTCAAATTGAGTTATTTCTTCATTTGAATTCTCAAGACTAAATGAACATATAAAATACTAGCATTTATACTGACTACTAAGATGTTGTTCACAGTTACAACAGGGTTTATGTCTTTATGACATATTTAAGGTTCATTTGTCTGTATGGATATATTTTGAGGGGACCAGCAGGTGGCACAGAGATTAAGGTGGCTGGGTTCCAGTTCAACACCTGGACTCAGTGGCTTAGAAAACATGTCGGAGACATGTGTATGCCCAAGAACTGAGAGGAGAAGGGATTGGACTGTGGCCATCACCCCTGGGGAGTACTTTCTTATTCTTCCCACCTGCCCTACCCCAAAAATGCATGTGCCCTCTCTATAGCAAATGAAAAACAAAAACAAAAACAATAAAACCCAAAACTCTCTATCTTGAACTCTCTTGATTAACAACTCAAGATATATAATCCATATAAAAATTAGGGATCCCCAAAATTCAGGTTTCTACTTATGTAATTCACAATGGTCCTTCCAAACAAGATACCCATATACTAACTCTCACTGTTTACAGTTTGCAAAATAAATAGTAAGATATCACTTTAGCTACCTCTTTCTCTCTTTTATTAGAATTAATAAGGTTTATTAAATAGATACATAGAAAAAACACTACAACCAATCAATAAGCAATATACAGTCTTTCACAAGTGCCCATTTTCAAAATTTGGCCATGTACAAGGTTACAAAAAAAGCTTCAAAAAATTAAAAAATTAAAACTGACATTTAAAATTTAAAAAAAAATTCTCTTTATCTTTTTTTTAAAGTAGGAAATAAAAAAGAACCCTGAGATATATTTTAGGATTACCTATTTATATTTTAAAAAATTCTCTTTATCTTTTTTTTAAAAATAGGAAATAAAAAAGAGCCCTGAGATATATTTTAGGATTACCTATTTATTTTAAGCACCCCTATGCCAAGAATTTCTCAAAGTGCTGAGGATTCAGCCAAACACAATACAATTGGCTTCTTGGGGCTTACAATAAACAAACACAGAAGTAAAATTTCTAGTATTTTAGAGTGATATGAGCTAAGGGAAGAAGATAAAACCAAAAAAAGTCTTTTGTAAGTTTAAATGGGGTTTTTAGGGAAAACTTTACAAAAAGGCAAAACCCAATTCATTTGGATATTGAGGGCAAAGAGCATTTTAGTCAAAGGGAACAGCAAGTTGAAAGGTCCTGCAGCAGGAGGATGCCTGGCACTTGAGGGGAACAATGAGATCAGTGTGGCTGGAGAGAAATGAGCAACTGTGTGTATTGGGAGGGAATGGCAAGGAAGTGGAGCAGGAGATGAAGATACATGGTACCTAGTGAGATGAGGGAGGAGGGGGAGATTTTGTAGGGCCTTAGGTCATTGTACGGAATTTGACTTTTACTCTCAGTGAGATTCGATCTTTAGTAAAATATTTATGACAAAATACGGACATGCGTTTGTAATTTCAGAACTTGACCCTGATACAAAATATTTTACACTCTAGAATAATTGCCTGAATATATTTTATTGCAGGCATTTAGCTTTCTACAAATTTTTTCTATTGGAATTTGTTTTGGGTTTACAAAATTTAATTTTTAAATATTTTAAATGCTCCAGGGAAGAAAAATGTCCACAGAAATGACTGCTATTGACCTCATAAGTTTGCATTTTTCTACATCAATTTTTCCCAAACCTAGACACATCTATAATTTTTATTCAGGTTGTAAAACATGTTCAAAGAAACTTTGATGGTAATTTAAACATACATATCGATGCATTTTTCTCATTAAATTTACATTTATGTAAGTGTTTTAGGCACAGGATTAAGAAATGACAATTTTATGATTTTAAGGTTTTATATTCCTTTTATTATACTCATTAGGTTCTGGAAATATGTGTTGGACTCAGTCAGCTCTAAGTTCTTCCAATTCACCAGTTTCTAGAAGTTATATTAGAAACTCATAGATGTTAAATCTTTTGTGTGTTCATGTGTGCATACATGTGATACTTTTAGACAGGGTCTGAATGTATCGTTATCCTCCTGCCTCAGCCTCCAGATTAGCTGAGACTACTGGTGTATGTCACTGTGACAAAATTTCAGAGTGGGTCAGGAATCGAACTTGGGTCTCCAGTGTGGACTCAGACAACTCAGCAGCAATGTCCAGTGTTCTACCGTGGATGGACCAAAGATGTTAAATCTTACAGCATTAAACGGATAGTCTTGGAAAAGGACTTTCTTTATAGTTGAGGAACTAAAGACTAGAGAATTTAAATGACTTCCTCAAGTTAATTACTGGGTCCATCTGGAGGAGCACCCAGATGCCTCACTGTGCAGTGCACTGAATTTCCAATGAGATCTCTGCTTTCCTTTCATTTCCACACTGCCATACTTAACAGGAGCTTGTAACTAAGGAAAATGCTGTGATGGTTCCAGCCTCTTCCTTAAGAAAGCACTCTCATCCTGACTTACATTTCTTCTTCTTATTTGGGTGCTATCCCCATTCTAGTCTTTTTTTCTTCCATATTCACTACCACTACCATATAATAGGCAATTTTGATTTCCATTCTAGCATCCTGAAAGCTGCCCTACATGTTTCTCAAGTTTGTACATATTACTTTTGATGAAGGCTGGTTATTTTTTCCCCCAAGTATTTTTACACCTCTTTGCAATTTGATATCTGTGACTTTACAAGGGCCCATGCTGTTCCTAAGTGTTCTGCTGTCCAGCTGTCCCTTTTGCAGATGATGGAGAAGTTGGGCTTCATAAGTTGAGTCTAATGGGGGTAATAGAAGATTAGGAGGTCAGAGGTAACACCAGCACTAGTTTTATTCCCCTGGTCTTCAGAGTTCTGGCTTCACGCAGCAGACAGAAGGTGAATCTGGTCTGATTCCAGCTGTTGAAAGCCAGCAGATTTATTAGATGTGTGCAATCATTTTTACGCTATTAAAATTGGCAGGAAGGACTTTGCTATAACAAGAATTTTGAATATTGGATCTTGTCCTTTATAAATTGCCACTTGCTAACAACATGTAGAATAAATCTTAGGTGGCCAGAGAGATTCTTAAAGCTAGTAAGCTCCATCAATTTAAAGAGAGGTAAGTGCTCCTTAAAATGACTTTCTATAAAGTTGTCCAGTTGCTTATTGTCTTTGAAATTCAGCTTTTTTTTTCTTGCTTCTCTTCCTTCTTAGTTTCTAAATAAAAGTTAAGTGTTTTTCAATGTTTGAGAATTGTTGTTTAATGAGGTTAGGAACTAAATTTTAATCATTAGTGGACTAGAACTCCCTGTCACCTGACCCGGTAGAAACTTGTGACCAAAACAACCATTTACAGTAAATTGTGACTAGTGGTCATTTGAGACCAAGTGCTGTTCTTTGAAGAACTTTTTGAGTAGCTGGACGATGAATTCAGGCCAAAGGTGAAATAACCCTGGCATCTAAGCCATCAATTTGCAATATATGGTTCCCATTTAGTCCCTGCTTAAAATGATGGAACTTGGCATTTAAAAAAGAGCTCATGTTATTGGCAGATCAAGCACAAAATGAGTGTGCCCTTCTTTGTTTTGTTCATGTTTATCATGGTAGAGCATGTTCATGTGCACAGAAAGTGCAAGGGTTGCACTCACATGCAGTGATCCCCTTCCGCCAGTCCTTCAGCCTGTCCCCTGTCAGATCTTGGTGATACATACAAATGACTGGACTATTCCAGGTTGACCCAGCCAGGGGATTTGAACCATGGTGGTTATATGGAATCTGGCTTCTCTTGAGCAGTGTATTACCACAACTCTCAGAGCCAGCCCAAGGTCAGTGTGCTCTTCTAAGGCACCTTCCAGACAGATACTTATTTCAGGTAGCAGTGACCCATGTCTTCCAGTTCTGTTTCCTGCACAGCTAGATATTTCCCACATCTATAATAATAAATCAGATGGTGCAGCATCTCTTGACTCTGCTCCATCCTTTCCTTCATGTTGCCACGGATCTAGTCAGAACTTCACTTCCTTCAGGTAGACAATTAAAATCACTTTTTAACTGTTTTTCTTATTCTCGCTCCCCTGTTTCTAATCCATTTTTACTAATTAATGTCAAATTGATCTTTCGAAACCCAAATCTATTCTTTTGCTCCCCTACTCAATAACTTTCAATGATGCTTAATTGCTGAGTATTTTAAAAAATTTCTAATGCAGCCAGTTAGAGAAGGAGTGAAGTGGGCTGCAATTCCCTGAGCATTGGTATCAGGCAGACTTGGGTACAAGTCCCAGCTCAACCTATTTCTAGCTGGGTAATTTGGGGAGAGTTATTTAATATCTCTGAAACTCAGTTTCTTCATCTATGATATGAAGGTGATGATAATTCCTTAATAGGGCTGTTGTTGGTCAGATGAAGTAAGATATTAAATAATGAATAGTAGGGACACAGAAAACAGGAACTATCTGTATCCAGATCTCTCTATGATTTTATAGTCTAATCCTCCATTACTTCCTTCTTTAAAATAAGAATCCCATATCCTAGCAAAATCGTGATTCGAGTCTATGATGTACGCTCCTATTCACCATATTTGGTTATAGACTTTTTAAAAATAGGGATGATGTCTGTAAAATTCATAGTTCTTTGAACATAACAATTGTTCAATAAATAATTATTAATTCTCAAATTGGTTTAGTCATCAGAAAATACTATTTCTCTTTGGTAAAATTTTAAATAGTCTTTCTCAGTCTAATTAGATCTGGCAGGATGCATCTGTTTTTCCCTATCCCTACATGAGATCCTCCAACTGTAGCCAGTTGTCAAGGTTATAGATGTGGAGTTCTCTATTCCCTGCTGAGTGGTTTGCCCCAGACATATTTTTTTTCTTTTTATGCTTTTGCTATAGATCATATGTATTTACTGAAGAGAGACAGGGAGAAAGAGAGAGGGAAGTGAAAAGTTACTCCTCTAGGGGGGAATGACCTGTCCCTTTTCCTCTAGTTTCCTCTTGGTATTTTGGGCACATGTGCACACTTGCCTGGAGTGAGTCTCAGGCAGCTTGGTCCAGGACTCGAACCTCAGTTGGCCATATAGGAGTCCAATGCCTTAACTACTATGCCGTTGACAGCCCGTCTCAGACTTTAATGAACTGAGATAAAGACAGAGATTAGACTCCCATTGATGTTGCTTGAAGTTTTCCTTTAATGGTTGGCACAATAGGAAGGAGTCAAAGAGTTTTCTTTAGATCAAGCTGAGAGTTGAAAAAGGCCAACAGTTGCCACTTCTACAGATGGTTGTATACCTTGGTGGTCAGAGCAGGATCTGAGCATGTGCTAGGAGGGGAGATCTTGGTAAATACGTTTATCAAGTTTTATTTGATCAAATGTTTGCTACTTATTTTTTTACTTTTTCTTTTTTTTGGGGGGGGAGGGGAGAGATTTTCACTGTAGGGCGCGTGCGCTCGCCAGACAGACAGAGAGAGAGACATAGAGACAGAATGCTGGTTCCCCTACTTATTTTAAAGAGGAAAAAACAACCTTGCAAAAAGTGTATGTGATTAAAAACCGTAAAAGGCATATTCAAAACTCCATGTAATAAGTCCCTGGCATGTCGGTAGCCCTGCAGGTTATTATGGCATTTTGAACACATAATCAGATCTCATCCTCCACAGCACTCTGTGAGGTAGGCAGGACATGTCTTACATACACTTTCCACCATCCACCATAGCTCTTCCACCCTTTACTCCCTGTATTATTATTTTTTTTAAACTTGGGAGAAGTATAAGAAATTTCCTCTAAGATTTCACTATAAGCAAGTGATAGAAGAGATTCAAATCAGCATTCCTAGTTTCTTGATACTTTTCAGCACAGAGGAAGATGGGCGGGGGCACTTGAGCTCCAACCCTAATGCCAGTCTGGCCACAGGATCCAGTGACTGAGTCATTAAAAAGGAAGTTAGGGGGCCAGCAGGTGGTGTGGTGGTTAAGGCGCTGGACTACCACATGACTGACCACAGTTTGAGTACTGGACCTGGCGGCTCACTTTCTCATTTTCCCTCACATGCTCTCTTTCTCTCTCTCTGGTCAAATTTTAAAATAATAATAAATAAAGTTAAATAAATAATTCTTTGAAAAAAAGGAAGTTAGAATAGACTCACTTGTGTTTCTGTGAATGATGATCTACCAGCTTTCATTTTGTGCAAATGAGCTTTAGAGTAACAACACAGGTGTAATAAAATTGCTCTAGCTGTGTGTTTCACCCACATCATGTGTCTCCAACTATGCATCTCTGTTTGTCTCACCTGTTCCTTCCTATAACCTTACAAGGCTGGTGTTTGAAAACCAAAGCTCAGAGAGGTAAAGTAATTTGACCAAAGTCACACAGCTAGTAAGGAGTTAAAGTGAAGGTCACAATGTAAATGACATCCATTTGAAGTCAAAGTCCATGCTTTTGCCACTATAGGTCCCTATTTTCAGCTTTCTCAAGGGAATCCTCACCTGACTCAGGCAAATTTTTATGATAGCCTACCAAGGAAGCTCACCCACCCAGTATGACTGGGCATAGCTATTTGATTCAGATATTCTGAAGCAATTTCCCATCAAAAGTTGCCAAAATGGAAGCACCTATTGCAAGGTTTAAGTGTCTGTTCTCAGGTGAATGACAAAATAGGAGGGCATTCAAGTTTTGTTCCCAAGATTACTCCCTTAGGAATGACAGAATAGAAGACATATTTAAGACATTGAGAACAAGTAAGTCTAAAGGCTAGCATGTGTAAGTGGAAGAGCCTAAGATTGGTAGGTGGCAGACCTGACCCCTTACTTGTGACTGAAATTCAGTTCATTTATGAGATAAGAGAATCCTCCCCTCTTCAAAAGATGCTGGGATTATCCTGGAAGCCAATTTATGCAAGCACACTTTATAAACTATAAGGCTCCTTCTAAACATAGGGAGTTTTTGACCTGTCTACGCCTCGGTGGTTTGCATGGTAGTATCTCATAAAGAGTGTAAAATTGTGAGAACATATGTGAAAATTCATTTTCACGATCAGTGAAAAACCCAAGGTTATTTTGGCTGGTTGTTTGTTTAAACTTCCCTTCATCTTTAGGAACAGAAAATAAGATGTCCTTTGAAACCACTATAAAGATGCGATCCATTCCTCAGCCCTCCCAATTGCTTGTGAGAGCTGGGTTTAAGTCTTCTCACTCCGTAGTCACTCACAGTGATGCTGTTTTTAGGTGGAGTGGGAAAAAAATCAGAGAAAAGATATTAAACCATAGGAGAGGCTCCACTGTGACATCTCAGATTTATCCTGGTTCCTATGAAGCATGCTGTGCTAGAAGCCCTTTTCACTTATTAAACATATCCATATAGTACCTGCAATGTGTCTGGCATGGTTCTAACAAGTTTGCAAATACAAACTCACTTATTCCTCACTTCCTCCTTGTGGCAAGAATAGGAAGCTTGTTTTACAGAAAAAAAAAAAATTAAGGCACATAAGTTAATAAGAGCTAATCATTGAGCTAATAAGTAGGAGAGCTGGCATTCTGACTTAGGCATCAGGACTTGCACATGAAGACTTACTGAGCTGATTTCAAACAGAGACTGTTTTCAGGGACTCCTTGTTGCCTATATCAACTCTACATTTTTTACCCTATTCTATGTTATTGCTTGATTTTTACTGCCGGATTCCCTTCTTCCTAATGATTCAAGCCTCTTTGTTTTCTGATGATTACTCCATATCTAGTCCCACATTCTCACTTTTTATTGGATTGTTTTCCCCCTAGCTTGGAATATTCTTCTGACTTTTTTCTAGTTAAAACTTACTTAGTGGGAGTTCCATTTAAAGTTTCATTCTTGAAAATTTTGTTCAAAACTCCACACCTTGTTGATTTCAGTCTGTTTTAAATTCCCTTAGTATTTCTCTAAAGATGTACAATGGATAACACTTTTTTTAAAAAAAAATTTATATGTTATTGTTGCCTCCCCATCTAGGTTCCAAATCTTTTGACTTACACTATAAAATACTGTATTTTTAATTTCCTCCTTATTTTTTTCCTAGCCAAGTGCTACGAATATCCTAAATATTCAGTAAATAACTGATTGAACTTTATAATTATCTGAATGTTCCTGGCAGAAGCATTTGCTTGCTTCATTCATTAAGCACATCATCTCAGTATGGTTTGTTTGATTGGCAAAAGGATTTCATCTGTGGCCATTCCAATGGATTGGTTATGGTGCTAAAGGGTGATGTTGAGAATAATTTCCAACATTATATCATGCACATCTTTAATCAATCATAGAATTCTTTCCTCTTAGGAATGAAATATGGAAAAGTGGGGCAAGCCAAACAAACTTGCTAACCTTAGTTTGTTAAGAAGTAGAGAAAATAATTTGTTTATGAAGGAAGGGGTTGAATTTCAGGCTCAGGGTACTTTAACATATTGTTGGTAAGTAGTACATAATTTAGTGCAATTCAAGTAGTTGATGACCAACCAGAAAGAAGCATGCCGTGGTACATCTATTCACTTGGTTTTGGGTTATACGTGTCATATAATCTCTATCTTACATAATGGGTATAAAGAATTACTTCTGGGGTCAGCAGGTGGTATAGCAATTCAATTTATGGACTCCCACATGGCTGATCACAGTTCAAGTCCGGGACATAGTGGCTTTAAACTCATGCTGAGCACCTGTGCATGCATGCCCAAGATACCGGGAGGAGAATGGAAGAGAAGACATTGCAGCATTGCCATCCCCCCCTGGGGTCAGGGAGTGATTTCTCACTTTTCCTCTCACTATCTCTTTCTCTCCAGTGAGTACATGTGCACTAATCAACAAAATCGCTCTCTCTCCAAAGGAAAAAAAAATGACTTATGGCTAAAAGATATATTTTGGTACCCAGTATTTTCATTTCTTGAGATCTACGCTTATATCATTCCAGAGCAATAACCAGCAGACATTTATTATACAAACATATATTACGAATCTGCAATTACTTCTTAGGTTGCCTTATGTTTGAGGCCTCTTAAAAAAAATCCATGTAATACTATTCAGCCATAAAAACCCACAAAGTCCTGGAATTTGATAGAAAGTGGGCGAATATGGAAGATACATTGCTGAGTGAAGCAAGACAGGCTATAAAAGAGAGACATTGTATGTCTCCACTTAACCAACTGTCCACACTCTAGAGACTGAAATACTGGAGAATATAAAAGTATTAAACATTGTAATGGACACTAAAGGCAAAGTGGAAAAAGAGTTTGGGAGGGGAAGAGCATAGGAAAGGAAATTTGGGGGGGAAATGAGAGGTAAGACACTTGTCGGACACAGATAAGGTTTATTATCTGTTGACGAGGATGTGTATAATAGTCTCTGCTGGGCTGGACCGAGGTATAAATCATGTTGGGTAAAGTCTCTTCACAATCTAAATGATGTATAGCGATTTAGTATATGAATAAAAAATATAAAATATGTATTTCTGGTAAAGAAGGTTAAAAGGAAAGGTTTCAGCATAGAAGGAATTTTGTATGGTAAAGGTTTTGTCTTAGGGAGAATGGCTAGAGTATCTCAGAACAGGAGAGGAGAGGGGACAAAAACGAAAGGTCTGAAGCATGTTGCGGAAGGTTTGAGTTATGTTAAAAGAGTCTAAGAAAAAGTTACAAAGATTAATCAAATTAATGTACTAAAGCTAATTGTACTAATGTAATGCCATCGATCATAAGTCAGATAGTTACCTTTAAATGTTATATACAATAAAAACAACTAAATGTGAAAAAAAATCCAGTTGTCAGAAAAAAAGGAAAACTTGGAAGAAATTCACATCCCAGTTGTGCGTTGAGGCGAATGTTGTCCAAAATTATGTGTAACAAAGCTTTATTCCTTGAAAGAATATTTAGTCACAATTTAGAACAGAAGTAGGATTATTGTACAGCAATAGGAATATTTTATTTGAGGAAATAGTGGATGGGTTAATAAGTAGAAAACTATTTTTTTAAATAAAAAGCTAGTTTTTTTTATCAACCAAAAATTGTCTTTTTGACATTTTTGCTTGTGTGTTTGCTTTTGCTAATTTGAGTTTAGAACTCAATAAAAACAAAACAAGACCATTCAAGAGATTGGCTTGGGGATGTCTAATAAGCACTCCTCTGTTTCTTCTTCTGGCTTCCTTGTTTTTATCCTGAGGTTAAAAAAAAAAAAATTATCCAGCCAGAGCAGAAGGAACTAATCAGTCTAATTATGTCTTGGGTATGGGGTAACTTTCAGTTACAGAGGGTAGAAACTTTTTGTTCACACCTCAGGAGGGGTTCTCTGATTAACCCATGATATAAGAAAAAATAATACTGTAACCTGGTTTGAAGTCTGCATTAGGAACATGGTTTGAGATAAGGGGATGAATTTCTATGATGATATTGCATACTACAGAAGACTGCAAGATGAAGCAAGTGCAAACTGGGTTGGCATAACCATATAGAAGAATGCTTCTATTCAGTCTCTAGTAAGAGTACAATTCACTTGTCCTGTTCACGGGTCTAACTCTTGAGCCTTGAGCCTGTTAAATTACCCTAAAATACCTGTGGAATGAGTGAATAAGAAAATGTGTATACTCAAGGGAGACCATTTGGGGCATCATAATGATGACCAATTATTAGGCTTACCTAACTTCAAAAATTTCAACTTTTGTAATCCTTGAATTCTAAAACTTTGGAAATGAATATTTATCCTAGATGAGTTAAAATCTTATGCTGGACTTTAAATATATGGGATTTGATGAAAACAACTATGTATTTAGAATTAAAATAACAGAAGTGTGGGAACCAGCAGTTAGCGTAATGGCTATGTCGCTGGACTCCCACGTAGTCGACCGTGGTTCGTGTCCCGGACCCGGTGGCTTAAAACTCACGCCGGGCGCGTGTGCGTGCGTGCCCAAGATCCCGAGAGGAGAATGGAGGAGAAGGGATTGCGGCGTGACCATCCCCCCTGGGGGGTGATTTCTCGCTTCTGTCTCTCTGTCTCTCTCTGTCTGACTGGCGAGCGCTCGCGCCCTACAGTGAAAATCTCTCTCAAAAAAAATAAATAAATAACAGAAGTGTGATTTTAATGTCATCATTGGTTCTTCTTCATGAGGAACTGTTGAATTTGCTAGAAACAGATTTTTCAACATCCGTCTGGCTTCCTCGGTTCCATGCTGACTCTCTCTCTCCTTTTAGTCTTCTGTCATATGATTTTGGTATAAAATTACCTTAAATAACATTAACTCATGTTTAGTTTTACATATATAACTTTCTGTCCCAATCATGATTAGTACTCTGCGTCTCAGCTGATTTCTATCTCAGTGCACTACAAGCCAGCCATTGTGTTAATCTGGCAAAGGGGTGTCATTTTTCTCTTTGTAGCAGGAAAAAAACCCTATAATGTTTCTATATACTTATTGCTGTCTTTTCTTTCAGGGCATTGGGCTCATCTGTATTTTTCTAGTTGCTGAAACAGGCTAACCTAAGCTCTCCTTAGCATTGCTTCTCAATGCTGCCCTTTCTATTTGGCTTTTTGCCCTTAAGGACAGGACTGAGGAGCCCAGTCCTCTAAAACAGTGGCTCTCAGTGTACTGCTGTTATTTATGAGGTATTAGCAAACTGTAATTGCTAATGGATAAAGTACCAAGAGTTGTAAATAATCCACTTTTTAAAATACAAATGAGAGAAGACTAAGAGAGAATGTAAGATTGGGTACAAAGAAGAGTTGCAGTTTTTATCAAAGATGAGAACAGAGCTTGTAGCTCACCAGTACAATCCTTATTGGAATTATTTCAAAGTGGTGAAGATAAATCAAAATTTTGGAATTATGCAAGCTAAGCTGGAAACAATGCTACATGTGATGTTGTACAGGTTTGGAATGAAGAAAATGCAAATAATTTTTCAGTGTTTTCCTTCCTCCCTATAATTTCAACTGGTACTGGCTCTTAGTGTTTAAAAACGTACTTTTCAAAAGTAATGAGGATAATCTTGATATTTTAACAAATAAAAATATTCTTAATTTTTTTCCAAGTTTATTTTTTACAAATTTTATATAAAGGTAATGTTTTATTTTTTCTCTATAATCCAATGCCCATTTTAAAATGTAGAATAAGTTAGCTATCATATCTTATTTTATATGCTATGAACATAATTGTTACAAATAACCTTATGTTAATAACATAGTTTGCAAATTAATTTAAATTAAACTTTTAATTAGATAAAATTTTAAATTAAAACAGAAACAAGGATATGTCTGCCTTAAAATTAGTGTCACTCATTTTCTGGAATGTTCTGTGGAATGACAGAAAACAAGTATAGTTATATTGGAATGATCATACTATACATGGAAGTGTGTTATTAATATTTAGAGAATCTTGAGACAGCAGTTGGCATAATGGCTATTTCACTGGACTCCCATGAAGTCAATCAAGGTTCGAGTCCCAGACCTGGTGGCTTAAACTCACACCAGCTAGTGTGTGTGCGTGCCCAAGATCCCCAGAGGAGAATGGAGGCGAAGGGATTGTGGTGTGGCCATCCCCCCTGGGGGATGATTTCTCGCTTTCTGTCTTTCTCTCTCTGTCTCTCCTGTCTTTCTGGCAAGTGCATGCACCCTATAGCAAAAACCTCTCCAAAAACAAGCAAACAAACAAAAAATAAATAAATAAATAAAAGGAGAAAAAAATATTAGAACATATTATAAAAAGAAAAAGAAAATATGTAGAGAACCTCCATTCTGGTATTTGGTTGCAGAACTCCTGGCCACTGATGTCACTGGTAGTGTGGCCTTACTGACCATTAGCAATGAAGTCTTCAATGAACAGTGTGTGTCCAGGGTCCCTCCCTGGTTCTCACCACAGCTGGCCTTTCTATTCCTTGGTTTGTAGGAATGTCTTCTCCCTCTGCCTTGTCTCTCCTCTCTGCACCCTGGAAATGATTTTATTTGCAAGAGGAGGGAGAGCTGCTCCAGGGAGATTTTAGGTACCACTCTATTTTATACCCCCATATTACCAATCAGAGATTATCTTATCTCACAGAGCTAGGATAGATCACAGACTATCTTCTCCAAAGCTGATGGTATCAAATATATATGCAAATATGTATGTGCATGAGATGTCTTCATGAAGTCCATTGAAACATGCATTATGGAAAAAGTAGGCATGAATTCAAAATTTTTATACCAAAATAAACTCATACTTCAATTTCATTTTCAATGAACTTGTTGAATTCCTCTTTTATTATATGTATACATAGGTGTAGAACTAAAATCTAAACGCTGCCAAATTTGTAATTTACTTTAAAACTGCAGCTATCCCGGGGGGGCGGGGATTTTTAGCACTTTCAGATCCCACCATTTTCTTCCTCGTGTGCCATCATCACTCATGGTTTGACAGGCCTCCTAAAGAGTCACTCTGGAACTGCGTGGGAGGAGTTTCAATCCCCTGCCAGTAGTGCTAACTCACTTAAAATTTCTCTCCAGGTGTTTAGGCAAAACCTAGGCTCCAACTGTGTATCAGAGAATGGTGCTCTCAGAGGTGAAAATTTTAACTTTGCAATTAAAAATATTAAACTTTTGAAATACAGAAATGAAGTGCAAAGTGAAGCACATGGCTTCCTGATGAGGCTGGTATGCCTCCAAACCTCTCCTTTCTCTTTGAACCCCATCCAGCCGTGCTGGCTTCTCAATGATGTATTCTGTACCTATTTCTAAAATCAGTTTGAAGTATCCTGATTTTCCATGTTTCTTTGTGGGTGTCTCCAAGTCTTTTCTTCATGTAGATTTTGTATTTGAGAGAAAACTCATAAAGAGATTGGACGTTGCAATGTCCTTTTCTTTTATTCCTCCCAGCACTTGGTTCAGGGCATACTGAGTAGACAGCCAGAGTCTGCTTGTTAACTAGCGTACTTAACAGCTCCTTCTGTGGAGAGAAGGCCGGTACTTGATAAATATTATTGACTGCCTGTATGACTGTTGAGGCTCATTATTCTTTTATGTCTCATGTTAAAACTCCACCACATCCTGTGATACTACAACTTTGATGCAAAGGCGTACATCCTCATGCATTTCGGCACATAAAGAAACAGGGGATTCTTGGAAATCCAAATTTATCATATTGTTTATATTATACTTGAGGGTAGGAGTTATTGATTATTTAGCTTGTAATAATAATAATATTACAGGGTCAGGCACTCTGTTGGGTTCCAATAAATATCCAAATATACTATTGTTTGCCAGATTTAAATATTTACTGCGCCTTCTCTCTCATTTATATTTGTGTGAGTGTTTGCGAATACTCAGTAAAGCATTTTTTTTTTGTTGTGTTTTCTTCACCTTTTTGGGAGGCAGGGCTTAAAATAAACAATTTAATTGTGAGAGGCTTACCTCGAATCAAACTTCTTTGATAAATATCTGCAATTGGACTATATTAGTGACATTGTTAAGTAATATTTTATTTTTCTTAAATTTTTTTCTACTACAATTATGGTAAAAGTTATTATGCAATTTACATTACATAACCTAATTTTTTTTTTTGGGTGGGGAGAGGTTTTGCTATAGGGCGCGTGCACTTGCCAGACACACAGAGAGAGACAGAGAGACAGAAAGTGAGACATCACCCCCCAGGGGGGATGGCCATGCCGCAATCCCTTCTCCTCCATTCTCCTCTCGGGATCTTGGGCACGCACGCACACGCGCCTGGCATGAGTTTTAAGCCACCAGGTCCGGGACTCAAACTGCAGTCAACTACATGGGAGTCCAGCAATATAGCCATTACGCTAACTGCTGATCCCACATCACCTAATATTAATAGCTTAATGATGTCTTTTCATCAGTTTGATGGGTCAATGATGGCATTATAGTGACACACAGATTATATCTGTTTAGTAGGGCCCTAACAGCTCTCAATCTAGTTAGCACAGATAATGAAAAATCTACACTAAAATATATTTGCAAAGCCTCTTTTAAAAATCATTTCTATATAATGTGGTGTTTAATAACAGTGCTATTTCTGATGTGGGTGCTCTGTTACAGAAACTGAATTGCTTTTTATAGGACTTTTTCTCTCATCCTGACAGACTGTGGAATCTCTGAGACTTTGGGACACTCTGCTGACTTGGCTGGGAGAAAGTTCTTGCCTATTCAGTTTTTGCCACTGCCTTTGGCACCTACAAGCCTCCTTCCTCTTCCCCTCCTGGGTTTCTGTATAATAAGTGTGTCTGGGTTTCTGTTGCACGGAACGTCCCAGCGCAAGAGAGACTCTGGGGCAGACAAACAAAGGCAGGATTTCATTCACCTGGCACGCTGACCCCTTGGATCCTGGCTGGGAACTGGGTGCTGGGGTCCAGGGCTGAGAGCAGTGCCTTACATAAGCCCTAGTCCTAGCAGCTGCTGCTTGCCTGATCTGCCACAAGGAGCTGTTCTCTCATAGCAACACATGGATTTCTCCTTGTCTGTCAATGTGTTTCTCCACAGCTTAAAAAGATAATAATTCACTGTTTTCTGAAGTTGCTATGCTCAATACTCATATACTCATGTCTTAATTCATATGAGAGAGGAAAATGTACTCATTAATAGATTAACTATTGGCAAAACTCCTTTAATAATATTCTTACACCCTTTCCCTTCCCCTGTGGCATAATTGTGGCATGTCCGTAACAGCAATAGGACAGGCTTCCTCTGAGTGCTCTACATCCCACACCCTGTCATGTGTACACGTTTGCAGATTTGATAGATGGCCTTGAGACACCAGATATGGAGCTATATGAGTCTCAGAAGGACTCACTCCTAAACCTCTCTCTCTCTGAACTTGAGCAAAAGAAATCAGGGGATTTCAAACAATTAGGCATTTAGATGATGTGACCAAACCCCCACACAGGAGACCTAGAGGCTTCAAATCTGCCAGCCACCTGTGCAATGGCCTATGTAAGGTGAGTTCCCGACAAGACCTTCTGAGACAGGACCGGTGTCCACTCTGGGAACAGCTTTATCCCCCAAGGCATGAGCAAATGGAAATAAAAGGACTCTTCCTAGCACCTGCAGGGACAATAGAACTGCAGTCAGTCAAACCCTCTCAGAAGCTTTTTACATGCTAGAGGTTGCTGTTGATTTCTTCTCGAATACTTTAGGACTACATTATTTAATTCTTTTTCTCTTAGTAATTTTTGGTCATGAGTTTTCACCAGGGAGAGCAGTAAACTAACCTTAGAGAGCGAGTTCTTAAAAGCTATAAAAGCAAAATAATAAAAAGGAATATGAAATGTTTCTAAATTCACAACCAAAGTGTTTCTTCTTCATCTACTGCTTACTACTTTTTATCTAGGCTGTTACTTGTAGACTGCTGCAGTGTATATATGTACTTCAAATACTTCAATTCCTAATTTTCAGGAAGGTAACTTGGTCATTTGGTTTTCCCTCTAGTTGTGGACTAAACTTTCCAATTCGCTTAGCATTGTTGATATCTTCTTTTAGAAGCAGACCAGTTGGTTTAGAACTATTGTCTCTGTTAATAGGCTGCTGAGTGAACTTGACCTTTACCTTAAGCTTTAGTTTGGCTTGAACTTTGTATTCATGTTCCTGATTTGCAGATGAACATTGAAGTCAAAGGTGGATGGCATGATGACTTGTTTCCTAAGTAGCAGTTTGCTCTTCCTTGGTGGGAAATTAAGATTGGAAAGGAAGCCAAATAAAAACCTTCAATTGGAAATCCAGAGAGATGGAATAACTCTGCCATGTGGTTAGAAAGTGAAACAGGCTCCCACTGGAGGTGCCCATTCACAGGTCACATGTCTGCCAGATACTCAGCAACCAAGGGGCACAGTAGTTGTTACTTGCACAGAAAATATTCAATGCTTATATCACAAATATAAAGTTAGTTTTCAGGGAAAGTGGCTCAGTGGCTATTACCACTACTAAGGTGTATGTATATCAGGGGAAGACTAGAATACTAAGTCAGAGGATCTTGTCATACCTAGAGTACAATTTACGTTTCCTCGCTAAATAAGAAACAAACTCTTACAGATGCCAAGGTTGAGATGAGGTCTAAAAGAAAACTTTGAAGGTGAATACTGTGATTGTGCAAGGATCTTGAACTCAAGGATTGACTTTTGCAGTCACCAGATGCTCTCTTGGGACTCTCAGGTTACTCATCCTGACAGTGACAGGGACCCACTGCACAGTTATGGGTCTTATAATTTTCACTGTCTGTACTGTGGCCATTTAAGTACCCAACTGTCCTTCCCACATTCTCACTTTTTGCATCTCTTACAGAAATGGGTGTCAAAAAAAATAATAATTAAAAAAAAAAAGGAAAAGAAAAGAAAGAAAAAAGAAGTAAGGGAAAAAAGCTACTCTATGGGATTTGGAAAGCATGGGTGAAAAGTCACTTCCTCAAGCAAACAGAGAAATATGGGAGGGGAAGAACTAAGGAATTTGGTAGAGGTAAAAGAAAGAAAATAAGTTTATCCTGGTTCCCTGGGAACTACATTTGACAAGCTCCTGACTTAATAAGGAAACCCAAGCCTCCCAATACTCAATATTATGTATATAAAAAAGAATAGTGTTTCAGAAAAAAGCCACCAAGGCCTTCATGAAGACTTGGAGCAGCTGTCTGTTTAGGTCAATTTAGCTATTCCAAGATTTAATGTGTTCTGTTTTTCTTGTCAAAGTGGATTCCTCATAAAGGGAAGGGCTTTTTAAAGAAAGCTACTCTTTCTTTTCCCCATCTATGGTAAGGCCATATATATGTGATCTAAAACCCCAGAGGTGACAGACACCACCAAAGTATGTGAATATCTTTGTTAGAAATCCAGAAATATCCAGAGAAATACATAATAAAATACATGCAAACTTTGTTTAATCTTGTACTTCCTCAAACAGTCCCCACATAACAAGCTCACTTGTGCTAAGGCCAATTAGGGGGGACTCAACATTCTTAGATATTTTAGCAAACAGATCTGAGCTAATAGCAAATGTGACCTGAACTGAGCATCAGAAGGTAAGAGTGAGTTGACAAGGGGAGATCACGTGCACTGGAGGGGTGGACACTTTGCTAGCTCTCTTCTGCTCTTTGCTCCTTAGAATTGGCTTAAAATTTTTTTTTCCTTTTTTTGGTTACAATTCCAAAAAAGTATAAAATTTTGTGGGGCAGCGTGACCTCAAGGAAGGTGATCACAAGTAAATCATTAGTCCAGTGCAGGCAGAAATACACACATTGTCACATTCTGACCATTAATGTCCCTTGACCTCTTGGAGCGTCTTCATTGCACTCCAGTGCTTGCTGCAATGGCAAGCATATTGACTTGCATTAGCACAATTTTACATGTTATATGGTTTCTTGCACAACAATACATTTAGAGCCTCTTAATAGTCTTTTGAGATAGACACTGAATATTTTATTAGTCACATTACTTTGTTTTTTTAAGATGAAGAGATTGAAGATGAGGAGACTGAAAACTCACCAGTTTGCCAAATGTCTTGCAGATGGGAGATAGAGAAGTCAAAATCAGAATCCAATGACTCCCAACAAGAACTTAGACAAGTTTTTAAGAGGGAGAGAAAAGTATCCAACCCCTCAGGGGACTGTCTAGCTTGAGTTTCTCCAGGTTTCAAGTAATAGAGAATCCAGCTCAATTCCATTTAGTGGAAAAACAGGATTCATCTGTTTATGTAACTGCAGGATCTGGGAGTACTGGCTGAAATAGTTAGGTCCATATTCTCCAGTCTCTTGTCTAGAGTGTATTTATCTCAAACTTCGGGGCATGTTTTTCCTTCTCCATGTACCAAATTCTTAGGTAAGCTTTCCTCCTGTAACTTCAAGCTACATAATCACAGCTTACAGCCTTATAATCTTCTAGCTAAACAATGTTAGTGAAAGCAAGTCCCTTTTTCCCTCAAACCTAAGGTCAATTTTTTATTGGTCTGGTTTGGGACATCTGCCACGGTAGGGCAGCTCTAAAAGTATCAATGGTGGTTTCTCACAGGAAAATCAGGGTGCTGTTATCAGAAGGGAGAACATACACTTATCAGGGGGAAAAACTCCTCTTTAGAAGAACTATATCCAGCTTCCATATCTGGTTCACTTTCCTTACTGAGAGAGATAGCTAGAGAGGCAAGTGGGGTGAGTACGTATAAACAATCACCATAGAAAGTTTACGTACATGTCTCTCTTAACCTTTATTTGGCCACCAATGTACATCTTCATATCATGCTGTTTCTTTTCTTCTTTTTTTTTTTTTTCTCTTTTTTTTTTGCCATAGAGTACATGCACTTGCTGGAAAGAGACAGTGAGAGGGAAAGTGAGAAATCACCCAGGGGAGATGGCCATGCCATAATCTCTTCTAGTCTACTCCTGGGACCCTGGGCATGCATACACAAGCACCTGGTGAGATTTTTAAGCCACCATCTCTCGGACTCAAACCATGTTCAGCCTTGTGGGAGTACAGCCCCCCAAATACCATACCATTTGCTTGCTGGTCCTTCATGCTGTTTCAGGTTTTTTTTTTTTTTTTGAGAGGTTTTTGCTATAGAGCACATATACTCACCACAAAGACAGAGACAGAGACAGAAAGCAAGAAATCACCCCCCTGTGGGATGGTCATGCCACAATCCCTTCTCTTCCATTCTCCACTTGGGATCTTGGGCACGCATGCACATGCACCCAGCATGAGTTTAAGTCACCTGATTCAGAACTCGAACCGCAGTTGACTACGTGGGAGTCCAGAGACACAGCCATTACGCCTACTGCTGGTCCCGCTCATGCTGTTTCCTAATTGGCCGATGTACCTAGAATACTCTTGTCTTCTTATCCCCCATATTTTAAATTATCTATTCATTAAACTTTATTCAGAAGTCACCGTAGACAAATTGCTATTACTGACTGGACATTTGTCTCCCCAGATTTCTATATTTATATATTGACACCCTTAACACCAGTGTGATGGTATTTGATGGTGGAACTCTTAAGAGGTAATTAGACCTAGATGAGGTCATGTGGGCAAAACCTCCATAATGGGATTACTGTCCTTATAGAAAAAGGAAGAGATTAGAGATCTCTCTCCACGGTATAAAGATACAGGGAGGAGACAGGCATCTGTGGGCCAGGAAGAGGACCTTTACTAGGACTTGACCATGTTGGTGCTCTGATCTCAGACATCAACCCTCCAGAACTGTGAGAAAATAAATGTCTATTGCTTAAGCTACTTAGTCAACAGTACTGTTATGGAAGTCCAAGCTGCAGGGACTATGGTTAGAACCTGCATTTCATGTTCACCTCCTCCAGCTTCTTGCTCTCCCTGATGGATAGAAAATCATAGTAGAATTAGATTTTACCCAAGCTACCAGTATCTGAGAATCACTGTGCATACTGCTAGACAGTCAAACATTGCCATTAATTGTCACCCATTAAAGACAACATTGACTTACATAGAATTTCTGATGTGACTGAAGTTCTCCAAGACTTGATGAAAATTCAGATTCCTCTGTTTCCAGGTATGACATTATTGCAGTTTTACTCAAAGATAAAATGAATTTGTTGCAAAACTTTAAAAACTCCAAAACTATGTTCAAAACTTTAAGAACATTAACACCAAGACTTGATACTTCATTCTTCAAGTATTCAGTTGAAGCAAAAGGGAAAAAAGATAACTCAGAAATGTCTAGTGTTTGTTTTCTTAGTTTATTGTATAAGTAGTTTGATATGTATCAAATTCCAAATAAACATGGGCATTTCACGAAGTACCTTTTCCAGAAACAAAACAATTGCTTCAAGCCTTCCTGAGGCTACTCAATGTCTGCCCATGCTGTGTGCCCACAAAAGTTACCACCTTGACAAATGCTACCACCATGGAGCCTCTTCATTGGATAGAAAAAGACATTTAGTGGTATTGATTCATGACTTTAAAGTGTTAGGACACTCTCAGGAATAAAAAGCAGTTACTGAGCCCTGACTATGTTTTAATACTTACAGTGAACATGAACCATTATTATTATTATTTACCACTGATTCATTTTGGAACATTTGAGATGTATGAAGCTACAAAACAGCATGCAACATGAAGGTTCCAGCAATCTAATTCTCAAGAACAATGCAGTCCATTTTTGAAGAACAACACATCACCGGTTTTAGAATGCTTATTTTCACACATTGCTATCTTTCTGAAAAATATTTATTAATTAAAAATAGGAGCAGTCCTCCCTCCCTTTAAAAACAACCTTTTGATGTTTATTAGTGATATCTTTTAATTGATGGCAAATTAAAATGAACCAATTTCTGACGTTAAAGGTAAAGAGCCCTGACAGCTTACACAGGAAGCACTTCGATGGTCAGGTGTCTCCTAGCCTCTGTTATTGTTCTTGATGATGGGATGATTGTGAAAAGCCATAGATTTGCATGATATCTTTCTTTGAGTGAAATACTTGTCCAAATTAATTTCTGGAAGTATTTCTTAAGTTAAATAAAAATGAGTAAATGTATGTGGGAAAAGCCAGGAAGTAAGGATCTATCTTTCTATTAGAAGAGCCAATGCACACACATATACACAGTGTACACATACATGCACACACACATAGACACACACACTATGGTTAAATCTAGGGAGTGGCTGAATCTGAGCTAAACAATGGTAACCTTTAAAGATGAGCAAAGGCACAGACCAGCTCTCTTGGACCAATGCTGCACAGGCAGTGGAGGTTACCGGAAACTATGTTTCAGCCAGAGAAGGCCAGGGGAGGCTTGTTTAGAACCACAAGAACCACAAGACACTCCATAGCTGTAGTCAATAATAGAAAACTCCTGGCTTTACCTTCTGCTTCTCCCTCCCCTTTTGCCCTATAAACAAATAAATCTGGAAATGGCTGTGTCAGAGTGATGTCCATCAG
Organism: Tupaia belangeri chinensis; assembly: GCF_000334495.1. Taxonomy (NCBI): domain Eukaryota; kingdom Metazoa; phylum Chordata; class Mammalia; order Scandentia; family Tupaiidae; genus Tupaia; species Tupaia belangeri. Next base: position 5,050,714 of record NW_006160041.1, on the reverse strand, counting down.
AGACGCACAGACTGCTTGATTCCCACTTTTCTCTACACGTGTGCCTGTGTGTATGTTCTTTAATCTACCACCACTCCCTCCTGGGATCCCATCTCTCTGTCTTACAGGCCAAAGAAGTTGAGAACTCAGTTGATTTGGTAGAATCATTTCAGACACACACACACACACACACACACACACACACACATCATATATATTTATTTGTTTCTTTTTTCCATGAAAAACAGAAATAGAGACAGAGAAGGAGAGATATCCCAACAAGGTCTTTGTGCCCCGATCCACCACCAGCCTTAGTCAGCTAGGGCACAGACACACAGCACATGCATCTGGCACGCATAGGGAGATCTTGGGACACAAACGCATATGACTTTAGCATTATGGAAAATTGTGTTACCACTGCACCATTGTGTCTGGCTTCAGAGGAAGAACTTAATTACACTAGAATCCTTCCCTTATGACTCACTGTGTTCGAAAGCTCACGTGAGAGTTTGGATATAAGAATTGTAAGCCTTTCATGTGATAGACAACATACTGGCTGGGCTGTTGCTTATTACTATTCCTGACAATTATTTTACACTCACTTCAGTGAGGATAAAAAAAAACTGATGAACAAGCTTATTAAATGTCACCACTCTCATTATTTATCATATCATTGTCAATAAATAACTGCTCTGAAAGACACAGCAAACTGAGGATGACCTAGAGCAGGTTGTAGAAAAAAAAAATGCAGCAAGCCACCAGTCAAATTTTTCATTAAATATGTAACTCAAAAGCATTCAGATGGCATACATCAAGTTATTATGGGTCTACCATATTTGTTTATAAACATTATAAAGTTTGTAGAAAGAGAACGATGATGAGAAATATGAGATGAAGGGAACCTGGTGGAGGGCCCAGTTACTGTGATGCTCCAATGCTATAAGTACTCTGCAAGACTGGAAGCCATATGATCAGCCATGAGTTTGGATCCCTGAGTAGGTTGCAAAACAAGCAGGGGTATATGTGCAGGTGCCCAGTATCCTGAGGAGTTGGAGGGCTAGGCAAAGGGGATCTTGACAGATAACACTCGATTGAAGGCTCTTCTCTCCCTTTCTCATGTGAACACATATGTGCTATTTATCATTAAAACGAAAAAAAAAAGAAAAAAGCAAGTTTTGCTGAGGTTTGATTAATAAACTGCGCAAGTTCAAAGTTAGTCTCAGTCGGTCTGTTGCAACGCTATACATATCTCAGAGGTCTCCAGAAACATTATTCTGACTCTTGGATGAGCCAATAAAGCATACTATCTGGCAACTAATGTCATGCTGTGTTAGAATCCAGAGTAGGGGAAACTTGTTCCTAGTAAGTGTTTGGTCTGATGGTTTGCCCTTACTTTCTTTGATAGACTTTTGGTTTCTGTCACTGAGCTTGGTCATGCAGCCTGTTTTGGCTATGTAACCAGAGGAATCTAAAAGACCTCTTTTTAGATTTGACGCAAGCCTCACTTAATCCTCACAACAGAGTTGTAATGTATGCAGGATTGTGTTCATTTTATTGACACTGGCCTGAACAATATAACCCAGGTCTTTTTCTAAGACTAGGATCCTCTATACTTTTATAATCTTCAATTGACTTGTCTCAATTATCTTTTCACATTTAGTTTAAGATTGAAAGCAAAACAAGAATAAATTTCAGAAGCAATTCAATTTGCATCTGTTAATCTTAGCTGAGATCAATCTCAGAATAATGATTGCCCCCCCGAAGGTCGACTAATGGAGGCCTCCTCCTCCCTTGCTTGCTTGCTTATTGCCTCCTACAGACCACAGCCCTGTCATTCAAGCGTCATCTTTAATAAACAGTACTACTCATCAAGAGAGAAATATTAAAATCCTTTCCTCAACCTGGGGGGAAAGAGGCAAGTAATACTATAGGAAGAGACTAAAAAGACAGCACTAGAGTCTATTAAATTGTATCCTTAACACTGTTTCACCAGCAAAACAGAATACACTTATCTGGAGACTTCTTATAGCATTGGTGCCAGAAGTCCAATAATTTAATAATCTATTTAATTTTCTTTGTTAGTGTATATAAACTAAATTTAGCAACCAATTGGTACTGACTGGGATTTAACATACTCTGGACAGAGCCATTCTCAAGCCAATTGTGAGGTGGGAAAAGTTTACTCATATTCCCTTGTGTCTCTACTTCTTGAACACTCCATTTTCCCTATTTTAAGGTGCTTAATATGAAAATAGTTTTCTCTTATATGAAACTATCCTTCTAAGAAATGGTTTGACAAGCTCATAGATACAATCTTTAAAACCACGACCATGTTTGTAAGATATATTCTACTTGCCCCTTTAGTTTCTCTCTTCACTCTTTCTTTTTTACTTGATGACAGAGACCTATGTGAATTATATGAAAGAGCTTTCTGGCTTTCTAGCTCTCAGTTTGGTCTGTTTTGATCAACAAAAGCCTCTAGCAGGAGGAGAGAGAGAGAGAGTAAAGAATAAAACCATATTTAATTCCCTGGTTGACTCCTTTGGAATGTTTTAGCCTTCCTGCCTCCTTTTGTTGGAATCACAACTCTTTCCAAGATGGCCCTTTTCATACAACTTTTACCTTCTGTGTGCTGATAACTGCTTTTCTCCTAAAACCTTTGAGCTGATGAGTAGTAGTAGATGTCTTAGAATACTGCATTATCCAATGTGTGATTTTTAAAAATATTACGCCACATTTAAGAGACATATAAATGAAAAATGATCTATTGAAGACAAATGTGTCTGATAATATTTTTGACTGGACTAACATACAGTGTATCCACGCTGGGAAAATTCATTTTGTATACTGTAAAAATGTACAGTGATTAAATGTAAAAGAAAAATAATAAATATTCTGCCCTCTTATAAATAATCTCTTTACTAAAACCTCATAAGCTTTTCCTAATTTCTTTGTGCTATGTATTCTTTTGAGACATGGTATAATACAACCGCTGGTGTCATTTACATTTTAAAGAAATAATGCAAGAAAGGCCAAGAAACTCAATTAATTTAAATGTTAAATAGGCAGAAATAATTCTAGCTGGGTTAGCGATCTATTGCCACAAAATTACATTAATATACAAAAATACACGATTACTCAGTTCATGAGTCTGAAGGGTTCTGCTGATCTCAAGGAAGCTGGTAATCTCACCTGTCTTGGCTCACACATGTAGTCAGCTACAAGGCTACTAGGTGGCTCTGCTGATCTTGGCTGAGCTCACTTGTCTAAAAATCTTCTGGCAGATGGCTGATCTAAGTTGGCCTCATCTGAAACAACTGTGTTACCTAGATCTGATCCATAAGTCCTTCCTTTTTCAGCAGGTTAGCTGGACAAGTCCTTACGGAAATGGCAAAAGTCGAGTGGAGGAGAGAAAGCCCAATTTTATGCAAGGGCTTTTCAAGCCTCTTGAGACACTGGGTCTGTAAATATCTCATTGGCCAAGGTGAATCTTGTGGTCAGATGCAGAAGCAGATTAGGAATACACTTAAGAGATTACGTGGCAAAGAGGGGAAGAATTGGGGCTATCAATACAGTTTTTCACCCTAGAGGTCTTCGTGTGTTTTAGTCATTTGGCTCTTTATAAAAACAGTGACAGTTTCATTGTGTTTGAAAAATGATTAGGTTGACAAGAAGTTGGGGAATGAGATACCATAGCAAAGCTTAGAAGTACCTGATATGTTTAGAAAATGGTAAATAACTTTTTTGGGGGGGGGGGCATTGATCTTTTATAAGGGAGGAAGAATGAAGTTTGGGAGAATTAGTGCTTAGAAAATGGTAAATAACTTTTTTTGGGGGGAGGAAGAATGAAGTTTGGGAGAATTAGTGGGAGAAAAAGAGAGAAAGGTAGATAATAGCTATTTCAGACAGGATCTCATCACTGCAATCTTTTGCCCCAGCACTAACATGCCTAATGTAATCAGATTGGTTCAGGATACAAATCTGGATCTCTCCTATGACCTTGTCCTCTCTTACACTGGGCCCTCTTGCCTGCATCACCATAGATGAGCCACAAATATGTTTTTAAGAACTTTATATAAATGACTCATACAGTATGTGCTCTTTTATCTGGCTTCATTTACCCAACATTATAAAAGATCTAATATTGTGAATATGTCAATTTTATTTAAATTGACCTATAAATTAATACAATTCAATGATATAATACAAATAAGTAAATATTTGATCTATGTTACTGATAACTGGCACCTAATTCTTGAAACACTTGGAATCTCCAGAGCAATAAAGTGGCTTTTGTATGCCAATGAGATGTTTGGTGACTGGGGATATTTAGACAGCTTTAGGAGAGGGGCTGGTCAACAGAATAACCAAGCCATGATTAGGGGGTTGGAACTTTTGACCCCATCTCTCCAACCTCCAGAAAAGGCAAAGAGGCTGAAGATTGAGATAATTGACAATAGTCAATGATTTAATCAACCATGCCTACCTAATGAAACCTGCATAAAACCTCCTAAATGACAAGGCTCAGAGAGCTTCCAAGTTGGAGGACACATCAAAGTGCTAAGAGGATGGGATACTTGAAAGAGGCATGGAAACTCCTAGCCCCTTCCCTTCCTAGCCCCATACCTTACCCTATGCATCTCCTCCATTGGGCTGTGCATGTGTATTCTCTATAATAAACTGGTAGTGGTAAGGAAAGTACTTTCTTGAGTGTGTGGCTTGTTCTGGCAAATTATCAAACCTTAAGAGGGAGTTGTGGAAACCCTTGAATTTATAGCTGGTCATTATATTTGGTCATTCAGAAGTGGAGGTGACAAACTGGGGCTTGTGATTGGCATATGAAGTGGCAGTGAAGTGACAACAGTCTTGTAGGACTGAGCTGTTAACTTCTGCGGGTTGATACTTACTCCTAAGAGTCCATAGTATTAGCTCTGAATTGAATTATTGAACACCTTACTTATGTTTGGGAAGTCTGAGAATTAGTTGCTATGATAAAACATCCATACAATTGGTATAGAAGTGGTATGGCAAAACATTATGAAAATTCCAAATAAACTATCAGCAGAATTTCTTTTTAGAGATTAATGAACTAATTGTGATACAAACAACTAAGAATAGGAAAAATACTAAAGAATACAGTGGAAAAAATTATTGTCTGATATCTTCTGATTCAGAAATACAGTATATACTTCAATTTACTTAAGTCTTTCATTTATCTCAGTAATCTATTTTTTAGTTTATAATGCAGGGGTCTTGAAAGGTAATAGATTTTTTTTAATGTCTATTTTCTAAGTGTGGTGTAAAGTCAATAGATTGATGGGAAGAGGAAACCAGACAAGTGTTCTTATCTCCACCTTACTCATATTTTTTTTCAACTTGAAAAGAGGACTCTTATCTGAGGAGAGAGAGGGAGAGAGAGAGAGAGAAAAGAGAGAGACATAAAGAGAAGTTGAATATATTGGGTCATCAGAAAAGTCATGATTTTTTTTTTGTATGCAAAGATGTTACATGGCTTTTTGCGTAGAAAAACGAGTCATAAGTTTTCCACCAACCCAATGTATAGTGAGTTGGACAGATGATAAAATCTATGGAAAAGCCTTGTGCTCTACTCTGTTGGCTGAAATAAAGTGTCCATAAGATGAAACACAAGAGATGACCACATTTGGAAGTTGCTTCCTGACTGTAAGTTCTTGAGTATACTAAGTTCACTGATGAATCCAATGTGTGAAGAGAAGACATGGTGGGACCAGCAGTTAGCACAATGGCTATGTCGCTGGACTCCCACGTAGTTGACTGCAGTTCGAGTCCCGGACCCAGTGGCTTAAACTCACACCAGGCACATGTGTGTGCATGCTCAAGATCCTGAGAGGAGAATGGAGGAGAAGGGATTGCGGCGTGACCATCCCCCCTGGGGGGTGATTTCTCGCTTTCTATCTCTCTGTTTCTCTCTGTCTGTCTGGCGAGCACGAGCAAAAACCTCTCCAAAAAATAAAAATAAAAAAAAAAGAGAAGACATGGTGGCATGTTTATCTCTACAGAAAAGCCCCTAGATACTTAAACTATTTCACGACTTTGTAGCTAAGACACAGAAGAGTTAAGTAATTTTTCTAGATATCCAACAAGCTCTACTTACAATTCTATAGGAGACTTTCTTGTCAATCTCTTACGGTCCCCAAGAGATTTTGAGAACGTATTTATGTCTTTTATGTCCATGAGTAAAACCAAGATCTTGGGTGGAAGGAAAAGCTAATGTGTCAATCAGAAAATCATAATGCGCAGCAGGAGTCTGGATTAACTCATGGAATGAGAAAGAATGTAACTTCATGGGATTTAAATGCCAAAAATATGTGTAGGAGTAGAGGGAGGAATGACAAATGCACCAGTTGTCACTTGCCACACAAGCACTGGACATTCTCTAAGCAGGGATGATGAGTTGAGGATGAAGACTTTAACACAGTTACCAGTGTGGCACCTGAGGCCAAAAATTATGCTACTTTTTCTGCAATAACATAAAGGGAATTTTTGAACCACTTGGAGTTTTATAATCAAGACCAAGAAGAGGGGGAAAAAAGGAACTCACAGAAGGGACTGAGAAGGGAGAGAATCCCAAAGTCTATTGTTTGAAACTGAGAATGACTAGAAATTCCTGAATCAGAAGAGAAAAATATCCAGAAGTGACTGAGTTTACTTTGTACATCTCAGTATTTGGTAGAGAACGATCATTGTGATTGAAAAGAAAATTTGATCCAAGGAAGAAAAATTTAAAAAGGAAAACTTAAGGGTTTTGCATTCCTAAATTTGGGGGGCTATTGAGACAGTAAAGAATAGACTCATTAAAGATAGGAAAGTAGATAGGTTCAGGTTTAGAACAACTTTCCCTCACTGGATGGAATTTGAAACTTGGTGTGATCTATAAAACAAATATTTTGAACAGAAGAATAACATAATGTGCTCTATTTTATAAAGATTCCCTAGTAACAATATGGGATATGGATTGAAGGAAAGCAGCTTTGACAACCCATCATGTGGATTTTTTTTAGAAACCAAGCAAGAAATGATAAAGGTTTAAATCAGAGCCTTGTCAAAGAGTCTGGAACAGTAGGATATAAGATATATTTCAGGAACAGGGGTGAGACACATCAGTTTTAATATCTCAAGGGCATGAGAAGAGTTAAAGACTCATGTGGTATAGCCAAGAAGGAGGGCCAAGAAAAGGATTAAGTGGAGGAAGCAAGTACCTTCCATTCAGTTTCATGCATGAATTCAAAGTGACTGTATAGTGCTAAGGTGAAGACTTGCAATGGGAAGTTTAACACGTGAGTCAGGCCTTCAGGGGCATTTGAGGGCTGAAGATGAAGACATGTTACTTATTATTATTATTATTATTTAAGAGATTTTTGCTATAGGGTGCATGCACTTGCAAGAGAGACATAAAAAGAGAAATCCCCCCCCCCCCAAGAGGTGATGGCCACACTGCAATCTCTTCTCCTCCAATCTCCTCTTGGGATTTGGGCAGTCGTGCACACACATACTCAGTGTGAGTTTCAAGTCAGAGTCCAGAACACAAACCACATTTGGCCACGTAGGAGCCCAGAGACTTAACCACTACACCACCTGCTGGCCCCGATGGTATTTTCTGCGCACCAAGAACTCTTTTAGGAACATTTTTTGGAGGCAGAGAATATACATAATTTAACCATCTCTGTACTATGGTATTGTCTAAGTAGCTAGTAATTTATGGGGCTCTGGGGAAGTCCTTGCTTTGTCTCCCATAAACCACTGTAATGCCTAAAATCTAACTGCTAAAGGTGACTTCTTTCTTCATTTATTTTTCTTCTATCTTTCTTTCTTCCTTCCTTCCTTTCTTTCCATTTCTTTTTTCTTTCTTTCTTTCTATTAAAGCACATGTGCTTGATGGAAAGAGACAGAGATAAAGAGATAGAGAGATAAAGTGAGAAAACTCCTGGGGGGGTAGGGCAATGCTGCAGTTCCTTCTTCTTCATTCTCCTATCAGGATTTTGGGCACACATACAAATTCCCAGTGTGTGTAATTGAACTGAGCACTAAAAACATCACTATGTCCAGGTTAGATAATATTTAAAGCTGACATTCTAGGACTTGAACCAGTCACCATGTGGGACCCAGCTACCTTAACCTCCATGCCATCTGATTAGATCAGTATTTTGGAAGGACAGAAAATATCCTAGCGGAGATTAGTTTCAAAGTACTACCACATTGAGTACATGGTATACAACTACAAAAAAAGTACTATGTTTTCAAATATCCTTTGTTGAAGCAGATCATATCTAGTATGTGTATGTGTCTATATTGGCATCCTTGATAAGTATTTTTCTTACAATTTAAATTAATATTTAGAAAAGTTCAATGGATTATAAAAACAAATCCTACACATTCACACTATGTTTTTAAACATTTTCTGTTTCATTCCAAGTTATTCATAAATGAGCATCTGAAACACAGAATAACTGATGAGAACAAGTAAATACATTTACATGTTTTATGAAACAGTCTTTGCCCATAGGCATTAGAAGTTGTACCTTTGCACTGCAATTTCTGGAATCTCACACTATCAATCCCTCCTTTGAGGAATGACTTACTAAAACTGTCTCTTTTATGAAACTTTCAAATTCATAAAGTGATGGCTCTCTCTTGGCAGGCCTTCACCTCACTCAGCTAAACTGGAAATCATTTTTTCTGAAGAGAGCCCTAGTACTGGAACAAGCTGAACAAGAACTCACATCACACATAAAAAGCTTTTGGAAGAGACCTGGGATTGGCTCTGAGGTGGATATAATTCAAATGCAAATGTATTTCATCAGTGGATTGCTCTGGATGCCAAATTTTGGGGCAAAAGGAGGACCAACTACTGATCATTTGCGCTTTTCTACCAATAAACAGAATGCCAACATCCTTTTTTCAAAACAATACCAGAAGAGGCTTGAAGAAAGCATTGTAGCGCTCAATCCATCATTTCAGAGAGGCATTACCTTCATTTCACATTGACTTAGACTTTTAAAGTTAAAAAGAAAAAAATATGTGGACTACATTTGCTTCACAGAAATTAAAATATACACTGCAAAAAAGGATAAAGTAACCGTATTTTGTCCTGCATCTAAAAATAATACCATTAACACTTACAGTGTATTTTCTCCTAGTTGTTTTTTTTTAATGGAATATTATCTACATAATATTTTAACCTACTTTTTTTCACTTCATATTAGAAAATGTTTTCTTAAACATAGTTTTTAGTGTTTACATTATATCCTATAAAGCAATAATGCTAGTATTTATTTTCCTTCAGGGAAGTGTTAGATATTGAGGTACTTTTTAAAATCTTTAGGATTATTTCATTATGAGAGATTACCTAGTAGTGGAATTAACAGCTCAAAGGTAATGAGCATTTGTTAAAGCTTTTAAGAAAGAGTGCAAGATGGCTTTACTCTCCCAAGTAGTACATACAAAGATCCCTATCTGTAATACTCCTCCACATCTTTTATTTCCTTCTGTTTCCCTA
>NW_006160041.1:5019327-5041190 GCF_000334495.1 Tupaia belangeri chinensis | reverse complement strand
CCTACACCTGGGCTCTGGGTGACTATACTTCCTTTTATACCCTTCAACATCCTCTTCCTTCTCCCAAAGAAATGTTTGGCAATGTCTGGAGATATTTTGGTCTTTTAAGACTAAGAAGATGCTACTGGTATCTAGTGGGTAGTATTTAGGGATGCTTTCTGAACAAGATGGTCCTCCACAACAAAGAATTATCTGACTTAAAATTTTATGATTCTTGTCTAATATACTTTCTAGATAAACCTGGCTGAAAATTACTTGAGTCCTAGTTATTTTAACTGAAAAAGTTTGTTTGAGAAAAGATACTGGGAAAGAACTTCCAGGAGCTACTAGTCGAGAACCGTCAGTTTACACTGGTCAAAATTTCTTGCTTGCAGTGTGTAATAAATAATGTTGACAAAAATATATGGATTCATAATTTATAGTATGGTTATTTATTCATTTATTGAGGTGTTTATCTCTCATTTTCCAAAATAGTAGCTTGCAAAGTGAAATGCAGTCCCTGTATTTAACAGAAAACTGAGCAATAAAAAAAATTACTGAAAAGTATAGAAATTATTATGTTTACTAAGTAGTAAAACATCCAGCATTCCTGAAAGACAATTTGTTTTTCTGGAGATGAGTTAAAGTTCAAGAAAACTGACTGATTCCTCTAGAGTCATACCACAGTTTCCATCCCAGAGCTAAATAACAACTTCTCACTGAAAACACAGGTAGAGTCATCTTTACATTTATTTGTATTTTCAGTGGTGCCAAGGACAGTGTCTTGTACAAAATAAGTATTAGAAGAACTGTGATTTAAAAGAATAATAGTTCTGATTAACCAGGATATCATTTCCTTCCTATGTCTAATTAGAATCTTTATCTTTTCATTGCTATAGATCATAGTAATCATTAACGAAAGTGGAGATTAGCCAAGGATCTAGATTTATGGTGCTGGGAGTCAACAAGGTGCAAGTCTCTGTCTGTACTCCAGATGGTGTTTTGGATGGATGCTCCATGAAGTTGTTATTTAGAAGCCTGGCAGCATTCTTTGCAAAGTGGGGAGTCACAGTTGGCATTCCTCTTAGCATTTTGTTGCTTAATAGATGGTCTCAAAGTAATCATGTGCCACAGTCTGGGCAGCAAATACTGAAGACCAATCTTGCCCCAACAGGCTTTGGTGAGAATGCTTGGCTGACTTGCTGTTTTCTTGGATATTTGACTCAACGAATGTTGAGTGAGCTTTTATTCTATGCAAGACACCTGGCTAGGCACAATAACAGACACAGTCATGCTATAAAGTATATCACTAAACATCACTGCACATTAAAAGGAGCTAAAAAGCTTATAAAGTAAAGAAAAAAATATAGATTAACATAAATCAAACCAGACTAATCAAAGCCATGAGACAGGTATTGGTCTATGGGGGCAGAGAAGAAAAGGATCAAAACAAATTGTGGAATCAGGAAATACTTAATGAAAGAGCTGGCATTTGATCTGAGCATTGAAGGATGGATGGGTTTTTGATAAGTAAGAGTTTAAGAAGCAACATGAGCAAATTCACTAAGGTTAGGAAGCTGTCATGTCCAGTAAATAATAATAATAATGTATTAGCTAACATGTATTGAGGTCTTGCCATTTCCAAATGCATTCTACCAAAAGTTGTATTCTTTTATATTAAAAAAGAAAACCAGGATCAAATTTTCCTTTCAGAACAGTACTCAGAACCAACAAATCTTTTAGGGGTTTATGAAAATATTTTATTTTCTTTTATAAATCAAAAAGAAAATAATGTAACCTAGGGTAGATTATGTTTGTCCTTACACCAATGCAGTAATAAGACAGAGTTTTAATATTATTTTCACAGTAAAAGAACCTATTAAGGCAAAGTGCTCAGGGCCCACAGAAGCCATAATGTGGCTTTGATGGAATTATCCTTGACTCTTTTTATTCTTTTGTTTCTACTTCCAAACTATCTTTCATATTTACTCCTTTATCTCTACGTTTATTGTATCATAAAATGAAAATAATAATCTCTTATATGGATCATAATATGAACATTTGGCCTGTTTCTTGCTTTTGCTCTTGTCCCCTACAACCTATTTTCTATATTTTTTTCCAAGTGAACTATGACTTTTCTTCTGCTTAGAAAATTCTAGTGATTTCCCATGACACTCAAGATTAAATTTTATCATCTTTTCTTAACCAAAGGGTCCTGACTACTAATCCAAACTTAGTTCATGCTATTCCTACCATCATGATGTCATGACCTAGTTAGGCCAGTCTTTACCCTGTTCACTGAAAACTCCTGCCTCAGAGCCTGTTCCTTCACTTGTAATGTTTCTACGTCCCTTAGTTTTGCATGATTTTTGTTTTCCAGTGTTTAGATATATTTAGATCAATTTATCTGTGATTTCCTCAGAGTTCTTCCATGAACATAAAATCAGATACTCTCATATATTAACTAATTTTCCTTTTTCATATTTTATTTATTTCTTCTGAGAGAGAAAGAGAGAGAGAGATAGAGAGAACCCAATAAAGTGTGTACATGGATTGCTTCATCCCCAGCCCTAGCCAACCCAGATCAGGGGCATATTCAGTGTGTATAAGGAGACCTCTGGATACAAACCTGGGACCTTCCCATGTGGGTTTGACATTACCACTGCATTATTGCAGCTGACTCAATGTATTTTTCAATAACATTCATCAATATTTAAAATTATAATGTGTATTTACTTGTGGATTTGTTATCTATCTTCCTTGAGTAAATGGTGAGCTTCATGAGAAAGACTGTGATAGCCTTCTTAGAAGAATTTAGAAAAATACCAGCATTCAGTAGAAGTTTCATATATAATTATTTTTCTCTCTCCTTTAGTATCTACTACATACAAGGCATTAGAGTTCAAAGTGGAAAAGCATAAATTTGGTCTCTGTTCATGAAACATATGGTCTGCCAGAATTTACACTTGCTATCTTAATAAATCATTGCAAACATAAGATAGGAACTATTATTCTATGGTTTTCCCAAAGTTGATGCCAAGACTAGACAGGTTAGTTCTTGTTCTCAGTTAGGATTTGAATTTAGATATGTATGTCAAACTAATTCCCTTAATATATTGAGTTCTCTTCAATAATAACAAGATTTGTCTTGAGTTTTGGTGATAGTTGAATATGTAATACTAGAAATTATAAAACATCTTGAATGTCGAGATAGAAAATTCTTTATTCGGATGGAAATAAAGAGTAGTTGAAATATTTTAAGCAGAAATGTGCATTAGGAAGGATGCCTGTGATTAGTACAGAAGGTCGATAAAAGCAAGGGAGACTGGAGGAGGAGAATTAGGCTATTTCTGTGACCCACCAATGACTTAACATATTTTAGGAACTTAATAACAGTTAAAAATTAAATGTTGTTTGCAGATATTACCTTAATAACAGCTGCTGGATAAAGGAAAGTTCATTTCATGCATTTATTGAGGACATCTCTCAGGCAGAAAACCCTCCAATTTTGCTATAGAAACAAGTTATTTCAGATATTTTCAAATGAAAATTACCAGTAGCCTCTGGACTAAAAGATGATTATAGCTATTCTTTATAACAATGAAGAGCTTGTGACCATGGATAATGTTTATTATATCCATGCTGTCTTAAAATAATTTTCCATTTCAAGTTGATTACAACTGTCTGGCAGTCATTCATTCATTTTTTAATTGATTAATTATAGTCATTGGATTGCTATGTTCCCAGTTTTGTGGAGATAGACATTTCTGCTAAAGTAAATTCTCTTGAATCTATACTGAATATACCAGAAATGAAGGCTTCTCTCCATACCCACTACTCCTACTCTGAGCTATCTTTTCTTTCAATAGCCTTGTAATTCATCTCTGAACATTCATACTTTCTGTCTCTTGTCAACACAGAACAGAGTGATCTTTTATAATGTAAGAAAACTCATGCCATTCTTCTTAAAATCTTCCATGGCCCCTTATTGTACTCAGAGAAGTAGGTTCTTACAGAGGTCTACCAGGCTCCATAAAATGTCACTCTTGGAGCTTATCACTCATTGCTCTTCCTTGTTCTCCTCTATCCCATTCATTCTCCTTCAGCTATGCTGATTTCTTCATTGCTTCTCAAACACGCTGTGCATGTATGTGCCAACATTAAGCTACTTGCACTGTTAGTTTTTCCTAGCATCTATATATTCCTATCACTCTGCATAATTTGCTTTTATAATATTCAAATTTAAAACTTCTGCTTATCAAAAGACACCACTGAAAGAGTAAAAAAGGCAAAATTGGGTATAAAAATATCTGACATACACACGAGTACTTAGAATATATAAAGAACTCCTTCAATTTATCTCACCTTTGCCTCCCTTCAGAAGGCCAGGTCTTCCTCCATTTTGTTCACTATCAATTTCTCAGGTACCCCGAAGAGTAATCAAATACAGCAGGTGCTAAACATATTTGTAGAAATAATAAGTAAATACGCCCATATTCATTGCAGTCTTATGATGTCAGGAAATGTTTAAAAGGTGGATCAAATAGCAGCCTCAATTGGAAAGAATTGAAGAAAGAATTCTAAGAAAAGTTTCCACTTTAAATCAAATATCCAATAGCCTGATTCACTGAGAAACATTTGAATGTGAGAATGATGTTGTCATATTAAAAAAAAGGAAGAGGCCATTAGACTAGATAAATTCCAAACATCATCATCACCGTTACCCCGTTTAGGTCCATACCAAGTCCATTTATAACTGACCTACCACAATGTTTCTATTTTCCCCAAACAATGGAAGATTATTTTGAACTGTGAATAAATAGAAGTTGGGTTTATAGTACTGATCCTTATTTATTCATCATCCTCATTATTTATTAAATCTGTGTTGGTAGAGTTGACCTAATTTATAGGTTAGAAAGAAATATCCAGGGCTCAAGTATGTTCTAGATTACTCCAAAATATTCTCCCTATCAACATTTTACCGCAACTTAAGGAATTGTTAGTGTTTGTTAAAATGCAAATACTTCTGTAAGAGTAGCATCAATTTGGTAATCCTCTGGAATGAATATTTTATTAAATATTTTAACCCAGAATAGAAAGATTGTGCTGATGGAAGGGAAGATGAAATGGATGAAAAGTAGAATATACAGGGAACGAGCAGTTAGCGTAATGGCTATGTCGCTGGTCTCCCACGTAGTCGATCGTGCTTCGCATCCCGGACCCGGTGGCTTAAATCTCACACCGGGCGCGTGTGCCTGCATGCCCAAGATCCCGAGAGGAGAATGGAGGAGAAGGGATTGCGGCGTGACTATCCCCCCTGGGGGGTGATTTCTCACTTTCTGTCTCTATGTCTCTCTCTGTCTGGCGAGTGCACGCGCCCTATAGCAAAAACCTCTCAAAAAAAAAAAAAGTAGAATATACAGTGCTATTTGAAAAGAATCATCTCTCAAGGAATATTCAAATAAAATGTGACATTTTATTATATAATGTTGGCAAATTATCCCTCAGCTGAAAAATTGATATTTAGAATATATAGGGAACTCAAGTGACTCACCTATGTAAAAGAAATAACCCAATGAAAAAGAATCAAATAAATTGGATAGACAACTCTCCAAGAAAGACTTATGAATGACCAAAAGCCATATGAAAAAATGTTCAAATTTTCTCCTCCTATGGAGAAAATTAAATACAAATTAAAACTACAATGAGATATCATTTAACCCTTTTAGAATGGCTAGGGTCAAAAAATAAGAGAACAAATGTTGGCAAGGCTGTGGTTAAAAGGCAACTCTCTTACACTGTTGGTCAGAATGTAAATTATTCCAGCCTCTCTGGAAAACCATATGGAGATTTCTCAAAAACCTACAAATAGAACTTCCTTATGATCCAGCAATCCCACTTCTTGGTATCTACCCAAAATGTAATAAAACACTCAACTGGAAAGACATCAGTATATCTATGTTTATTGCAGCATTATTTATAATTGCTAAAACATGGAATCAACTTAAACGTCCAAAAACTGATGATTGTGTTAAAAAACTGGCATATGTATACTATG
Source organism: Tupaia belangeri chinensis (assembly GCF_000334495.1). NCBI lineage: Eukaryota > Metazoa > Chordata > Mammalia > Scandentia > Tupaiidae > Tupaia > Tupaia belangeri. The sequence goes on along the minus strand of NW_006160041.1, from coordinate 5,035,153 downwards.
GACTACTACACAGCTATAAGAAATGATAAGCTCCTATTATTTTACTCAAAATAGATGAATATAGAAGACTGAATGTTGAGTTAAGTGAGGCAGACTTTAAAAGATACACATTGTATATCCCTTCTCAGCTTGTACTGAGTGTCTGCACTTTACAGCAGAGTTTGAAACATCTGAAGATGTGATCTGGTGGAGAGGATTGGTGTGGATGCTACAGGAAAAGTAGTTGGTAGAAAGTGGGTGGTAGATTGTATGTGAAACAAAAAGAAAAATATTATAAATTATAAACTTTTGTTTATAAGAGAAAAACAAAACACTTTTTGTACTGTCTGAAGTAGTTCACAATAGTGTGTATTTGCTAATTTATCTGTCATCAAAAGAACACTTTGCCTAAGGAAAAGGTCTGACTTATATGCAATCCTTTGCAAAACTGTAGTATGGCAACTGAAATTTATTTTGTTAAGGTTTTTTCAATGAACTGAATAAAGTTTTTGATTATTAAAAAATAAAGAGTATGTGTGTGTGTGTGCACATGCATGTGTGCATTCAGTGTGAGTGTGTGTGTGTGTGTGTGTGTGAAGCTTGGTTAAAATATGTCAGTGAAGCCAAAAGAAGAGTTCTCAGGTTAATGGGTGATTGTAAGGATACTGTAAGCAATTCTTACTCACATCAGATTCAGCTTGGGTAAAGCCTCGTCATAGGCCTGGAGTACAATGGTTATACCTGTGCACAGGACAGAGCACTGGACACAGACCTTGTCCTTAGCTTTACCCCTTTCTATTTTTGTCACCTTGGATCATGATTTCTCTGTTTATATAACAGAGATAACAGTGTCTATCTTGCTCTTTCCAAATATTAGTATCAAATGCACTAACTAAATGAAAAACTGTTAAAAATCTAAACTTAAGGAAGTACTTCTCAAAGGAGAGAAATGAATGTCAAAATGACTCAAGGATTGTTTTCAAATTATACTTGCTCCCTCCCCAGGCCCTTCATTGTTTTATTCTTGATATTTTAATTTTTAAAAATTCAAGTCATTATTGGCATATTTACAAAAATATATAGAAGCAGAAGGATGTACCAGCAGTTGGCATAATGGCTATGTTGCTGGACTACCATGTAGTTGACTGCGGTTCAAGTCCTGAACGTGGTGGCTTAAACTCACCGGGCGCATGTGCATGCATGGCCAAGATCCCAAGAGGAGAATGGAGGAGAAGGGATTGCAGCGTAGCCATCCCCTGTGGAGAGGGGGATTTCTCACTTTCTGTCTCTCTGTCTCACTCTCTTTCTGGTGAGCACACGCATCCAATTGAAAAAAACCTCTCAAAAAGGGTGGGGGCAGAAGGAATAGCATAATAGTTTGCCATTATTTATATCCTAGTTTTAACAAATAACAGTGTATTATTAAATATGTTTCATCTATGACTCCCTATTACCTGTTTTCTACTGGTCAATTTTTAATGCTTTATTGTGGTAGAATTTATGTAATATTAGGCATGTGTTTTAAGTACACAGTTCAGAATTTTTATACATTTATAAAATTGTGCAGCCATAACTGCAATAGAGTTTACTTTTATTAAATTCTGCTTATTTATTTATTGAGAGAGAAAGATTGAGAAGACCCCAACTTGTCTTGCCATGCTGTTTTCCTCCCCTCAGTCTTACAGCCAGCCAGAATCACAGGTGCACGTGTATGCATACTGTACATGTACAAGTCATCCTGGGAACAAAATCCAGGGCCTTTCCCATATGGCTCCAGTTTCGTGCAGTAGTGTTCTACCACTGCACCATAATGGCCAGACCAACCTCAGTATAGTTTTAGAACATTTCTATCACCTAAGAATGTTCATCTTTGTCTATGTACAGTCAGCTCCTACTGCCATGCCAGTTCCTTTATCAGACTGAAGAAGTTTCTATTACTGCTTTATTATCATAAATGGTGGCTGAATTTCTCAAATATGTTTTTCTGGATCTGTTGAGATAATTATATTTTCCTTGATTTTACTGATATTAAATGACTTTTGAAACTTAAACCAAGTTTTCATTACATAGATAAACCCTAGTTGGTTATGATGGATAACACTTTTCACATGTTGAATTCAGTTTGCTGATTATTTAAAGACAGGGTCTCAGCATGTCTTAGTATTCTTGACTTGATCTCTTAGCTAGGACTATCAGTATGCCACCAAGCCCTGGTTTTTCTCAGACAGAATTTTGGTGTATTGCTCAAGTCAGCCTAAAATCCATGATCTTCTTGCCTCAGCCTCCCTAAATCACTGGAATTGATAATTGCCGTAGTCTATAAGTCGGTCCAAGACTCAAATCCAAGCCTCCCATGTGATCCCAGCCTATAAAATTAAGCATCTTAATAGAATGCATCAACATGGCTAGGCCCAGTTTATTAATTTTGTAAGAGGAATTTTGCATCTCTGTTCATGAAGGATATTGGTCAATAGTTTTTTTTTTTTGAGGGGGTGGATCTTATCAGGAATTGATATCAAGATAATATTAATCTCATATAGAATGATTTGGGAATTGTACTTTTTTTCTATTTTCAGAAACAATTTATGAATGATGGATATTATTTCTTCTAAAAAATATTCGATAGAAATCACCAGTGAAGCCAAGTTTGAGTTTTCTTTGTAGGAAGATTTTTAATTACTAATTCAATTTTTTCTTGTTTCCTTGATTATTCATATTTTTAATTTTCTATGACTCAGTTGTGGTTATTTGTATATTTTTAGGAATTTATCCCTTTCGTTTATCCTTTTATTGGTATAAAGTCTTTCAATAGCTTTCCCTTTTGATCACTTTATTATCTGTAAGGTTGGTAGTAATGTCTCATTTTTCATTATAATTTTATTAATATCCACCTTCTATCTCTTTTATTTCTTGGCCTATATGAGGATTTGTCAATTTATTGATCTTTCCTTTTAAAAAAAAATTGTATAGGGTACATGAACTCACCAGAGAGAGGCAGAGAGAGAAAGAGAGAGAAAATAAGAAAGCACCTTCCAGGAGAGAAGGCCACTCTGCAATTCCTCCTCCTCCTCTTGAAATTTTAGGCAAGCATGCACATACACCCACCATGTCTCTCAAGTCACTGGGTCTGGGACTCAGACTGCAGTCATCCATGTGGGATCCAGCCACCTTAACCACCAAGCCACACTGGCCAGCCTTATTGAACTTTTCAAACAATAAGTTTATTAATTAGGGTTCTTTGATGAAACAAAACTAGTTGAATATGTATAGATATATATAAAAGGCAAGATTCATAATAATTGCAAAAGGTGATCATGGAAACTGAAAAGCCCAAGATATGTTGTATGTAAGCAGGAAAGCTTATGGTATAATTTAGTCCATCTGAAAGCCTGGGATCTGGGGGAGCTGATAGTATAACTTCCAGTCTGATAGTATAACCGAAGGCATGAACACTGGGCAGGATGTTCTTTGTACAAATCTCAAAACCCAAAGAATCAGGAACTCTGATATACCAGGGGAGGAGAAGATGTCTATAGTAGCCCTAGAAAAGAGAGAGTAGGTGACCTGCCTCTTCCTTTCAGTTCTAGCTGGGCCCTCGATGTATTAGATAATGCCCTCCCACCTTAGCAAGGGCGAATCTTAGTCTCTACCAAGTGTACTAATTCAAATCCTAATCTCATCTGGAAACATCCTCACAGACACACCAAAAAATAGTATTTTTCTAGATATTTAGACATTCCTTACCCTAGTCAGATTAATATATAAAACTAACCATCGCAGTCAATCATTTTTGGTTGTTATATATTGCTTAATAGAAATCCTGGTTGACAATTTTGTTCTCAGTTCTTTGAATATGTCATGTCACCACCTTCTTGAAACCATCCTTTCTGATAAAAATTCATTTCATTGTACATTTTCTCCTACAGATAATTAGTTACTTTTCATCCTACTCAAAGAAAAATACAATGAATTATCTAGGCCTGAGTCAACACCATTAGTCCAAAAGACTATTCAGACCCCTGAGGAGGGCAAGAAATTCCTCAAGACTGGTTACAATACAAACTAAATTATGTTGCTTGCTTACATAAAGGTATCTAGGCTTTTATTTTTTTCTTCTTGTTTTTAATTTTAAACCTGATTATGTAGGAGTCATGTCTCCCTGCATCATGTAGTAGCTAGCCACTAACAGGTCAGAAATGTTACTTAAACACCTCAAGCCTGTGAAGCTTTCACCGGATGTTGGTGATTATGTATTGTGTATCAGGGAGTGCATTCAAATTTCAGGGAATTTTTAAATCAGCCAAGCTTTTTGTCCCCCTGGACTCTGTCATGTCTTCCATTCAGGTTTATGCAGAATCAGGTTAGCCAGGGATGCATGGGTAGCTTAGGCTCTTTGAGTCTCTCCTGTGTAGATATGTGCAGGTTTACTAAAACACCCTATGATGCTTGTTTTTCAGTATCTCCTTATAAATTTCTGGCTATTATTTGCCTAGAGAGCAGCCTCAGGTTAATTTAGCCTCTAGTTGCCTTAATTATTTGCCACTGTAGACCATAACTGTTACAGGCAATGCTACACATTGTGTGATCTTTCTCTGCTTTGATCCAAATCAAGATATCACCTACAGCAACAAAATTGTTCATGCTTTGCATAGTGTCCTCCCACCTTGCATAGTGTCAGTAGAATCATTGTGAAGACTGAGCTGAGGTAGTAAATGGGAGTAGCTCTAAGGAGGAATATTGTAAATTTCTGTACTGTTTTTGCTCAAATTTTAGTTTTTTTTTTTAATTTTGAAATTTAGTATATTCGTTTAATAAATTTCTGTAACTCTAGCTTTTTCTTCAGTCATATATACACATATATATACACACATATATATGTATATATATTTTTTGGGGGGGGGAGATGGGGAGAAAATTTGCTGAGCTTTCTATTTTGCCATAGTGAAGTGCAACCTCTCTCTGTAGTTTGTTATATGCCTCATCCACTCTTACTTTGAATTACTGCCAGTAGAAGCCACTCTTACTGACTGAGATGTGTCCTATCCTTCAAATTTGTGCTTGAGTAAACAAAAATGTATGAGAAAATATATAAAGCTGAAACTCCAGAGGGTGAAACTTATGAAAATACCATGCATGAATTTCACTTTTGTTACACTCAAATAAATTCATACTCTAATTTCATTTTTCTATGAGCTTTTTGAAATCTCTTAAAATTATTTTATAAGACCACTGACAGCACTGTATTAGTATCATTTATTTACCACTTGTCTCAGTCAGTCAACTTACTAATGAGCTATTACACAACAAATAACCACATCTTAGTAAAATGCAGAAACAAGGTTTATTTCTCACTTAAATGCTGGTTGACTAGATTCAGCTGATTTAGGCTGTGCTCAGCAGTTGTAGCTTCAGGCTTTACATTGGGTTCAGGCCTGCAGCCAAAAGTCTACCAGGTTATGTGATTTTAAAAATGTAAGAGTAACACGCCGGGCGCGTGTGCGTGCGTGCCCAAGATCCCGGGAGGAGAATGGAGGAGAAGGGATTGCGGCGTGACCATCCCCCCGGGGGGTGATTTCTCGCTTTCTGTCTCTCTGTCTCTCTCTGTCTGTCTGGCGAGCGCACGCACCCTACAGTGAAAAAAAAAAAAAAACTCTCAAAAAAAAAAATGTAAGAGTAAAGCCAGTAGGTGGCATGATGGTTAGGGTGTTGGACTCCCACATGGCTGACAGCAGTTCAAGTCCCAGACTAGGTGGCTTGCTTTCTCACTTTCTGTCTCTCCCTCTGGTCAGCACATGTGCCCTATAGCAAACTTTAAAAAACAATGATAAATAAATCATTTTAAAAACTTTTAAAAATCTGCAAAGTCTTTAAAAAAGTGTAAGAGCAAAAGCTCAATTGTACTAGCAGTTTCAGGCTTTGTATCGTGTTTGCTTGTATCAGGTCTGCAAATATCTCATTAAACAAAGAGAAATATACCATACGTCCAGTCTGAGGCTTAGCAAAAATCACATGACAGAAGTATGTACAAAAGTAATGAAGTATTGGGGTCAATAGTGCATACTTCCACAACACTTTCCCCAGATTAGCCTGACTAGAAAGACCAGGCTTTATGCTTAAGTTACAGAGTCAGTTCAGGTATTTACTAGCTATATGATGTTGGGCAAGTATTTTTACATCTTTGTACCTAAATTTTCTAATCTACAAAGTGGGGATAATAACAATATCCATTTCATAAGATTGTTGAAAAAATTAAATGAAATTATTCAGGAGAAGGTCTTTGTACTACACCTGGCAGAAAGTCTCTTGGCATGTAATAGGAGGCAAGTAATGTTGTTGAATAACTAAAGTAATATATAAAATGGTAAAGGAGAATCTTAGAAATATTAAAATGATTTTATTTATTTATTTATTTATTTTTACTGTGATTTTCAAGCCACCAGGTCTGGGTCTCGAACCACAGTTAGCCCTGTGGAAATCCAGCTCCCTAACCACCATGCCATCTCCTGGACACAAAATGAATATTTTAAACTGTTGAGAAAATACGCAAAATAGAATTGGGAAGGTCAACTGAAAAAGTGCAATAAAGCTTTGTTGTGGCAAATAAAACAGAAGGTTGGCATTTTGTCCCTGAGTAGAATCAAAGCATTTATCCAGCTATCAGACCTCTAAAGTAAATCATTTTATTTAACAAGAAAAAGTCCAAAATATTGATCAGAAATCCCTATTGCCGTAAATGTTCCTGGTACTGCAGCTGCAATGGTCAGGTCCATGCGAGCCCAGCTTCACTTCATGCTCATGTAACCTGCCTTCAGGGCACGTCATATGCCTTTTCATTTCATCTCTGAGTGCCTTTTAGGACATGGTAGAAACTTACATCAGCAGTAAGGAGAGTTACTGCCCAGGGGACATTCTCAACTGATGGGTATGAGTCCATGCATAAATGTTTTAGCTTTGCATACCTTAGGAAGCATTTCCTAAGTCAATCAGAAGGTCCCTACAGAATACAGCCAGGATTGCAGGAAGTGATCCAGTGCTGGCTGCTGGTATTGATAGTACCTTTTCTCATTCTTCTCATTCCTTCATTCCTGTGGCTGGGACTGATTCTAAAGAAAAATATCTCATTACTGCCTACTATCTCAGGTTGGAAATATCTAAGTATATAAAGTTTGATGTTTCTTTGATTTAACCCTAGTCTGCCCCTCCCCCATCTGCCATATGTTCCTCCCCCAAAGATGAATATTTCCATTTGAGAGTATTTATTCAGTCTATCTTACCAGTCAAGATTTTGTTGAAGTTTAACTAACAGTGTTTTGTATGATACAAACTATAGGACCTACATTATTTTCAAAAAAACAAAATCAAATTACAGTAAAAAAATATTAAAAATGATTTTCCAAACTATGATGACACCTTTAGAATGCTACTATTTTACTCTTTAATAGGGTGTCTTTCCTTTGGCTAATATTTAGCAATTGGTAGGATCATATCTATACCTTTCTGAAAATCTTGTTCCAGAGCCAATAAAAATACTTTAACATTTTCTGGTAAATTGCTGACCCTGAAGAATACATAGCATGGAAAGCACTCAATAAAATAATATTTCTTTTGATAGAATCCTTCCTGAAAGTCTATTTCAGTAATTATTCTGATAAAAGCTATTCAAATTTCTTTCTTTAGTTCTCACGATGGTCTTTGTAAAATGGCCTAGTCCATGGAAATTCTATAGCTGAAAGTCAATCTAGGATAAATTCCTTCTTAACTAAGGGAGAAAACTGAAAAGGAAAGAGTTTCCTTGATACATTATCTTCAGAAAAGAATAATTTCCCAAAGCTCACTGACTAATTCAGATTCCAGACTCTTAAATTGTTAGGCAGTTTTGTCTTCCATATGTTCCAACTGACTTTGCACCTTAAACATTCCCCATGTGAGATGAAGCTGCCCAAAGACTCATTCTCTTTGTAACCATGTTGCAGGATCTCTCTACTGTGTCAATTGTAGAATTTTCTCTTTGCTTTGTTCTTAATGTCTTGAAGATACTTTGGGTTTTCAACCCTTTTGATACTTCAACTGGGATTTTGCACTCAATGCCATCTTGCCCCTCCTCAAGCCAGGCCCAATTTTGTCACTCAGTACCTTGGCACCTGAGTCTTAAGAGAGAGGTTGAATACTTTCTCTCTTTTTTTTCTATAGGGCACGAGGACTTGCCAGAAAGACAGAAAGCGAGAGTGGAATCACCTCCCCACCCCCAGGGAGATAGTCATGCCGTAATCCCTTCTCCACCATTCTCCTCCCAGGATCCTGGGCACACACACACACTCGCCCAGCATGAGTTTAAACAACTAGGTCCGGGACGCGAACCACAGTCGACTACATGGGAGTCCAGCGATGTACCCATTATGCCATCTGCTGGGCCCAAGGTTGAATACCTTCTTAGTTTTTTTGTTCATTTGTTAGTTTTGTTCAGTTTTTAGACTTTTTTTTTTTTGTATAGGGCATGTGTGCTTGCTGGAGACATAGAGACAGAGAAAAAGTAAGAAACCACTCCTTGGGGAGATGGCCATGCTACAATCCCCTCTGCTCTATTCTCCTTTCAGGATTTTGGGCACACACACACACACACACACACACACACACACACACACACACACATGCACCTGGCATGAGTCCCAAGTCATTGGGTCTCAGACTCAAACTGTGGTCCACCATGTACCATGTGGGAGTCCAGCACCTCAACAACCACACCACCTGCTGGCCCCTTTACCTTGTTTTTGAGATGAAATAACACTTTTAAAATAGGGAATGAGACTTATTCTTACTGATAAACATGAATTTATTTGTTATTAAAGGAAGTAGAAAAGAGAAATGTTTCCTTTTCCATGTTGAATTCATTTGATGTGGATTCTAACCTGAAAAGCTTTCATAGGTACCACTTCTGACTCTCTTTCTTGCCTATCTCTCCTATCTCTCCTGACAAAGAGCCTCTTCTCTCACAGTAAATTTGGAAAAAATGAGGTAAACATTACCATTCTCCCAGGCACTCCACCACCTCATCCTGGTGTCAATCCGTAGGATGCCCAAGTTTTGCTTTGCTCTTTTGTTAAGTAGGAGGCCCTTCTTTGCTCACTGCTGCTAGTGGCACTGACTGGGAATGTCTGGGTAGTTCTGAGATGCTCTGTCAGGAAGCTGATCAATTCACATTTCAGTCATGTTTGCCCATGAATTTAACGAAGGGAATGTTTTGACCTCCACACATATACTTGACTCATGCACTTACTGACAACTTGTTTCTAAAAATCAGGAAAAAAATTTCAACAAAATTTTTCTAAATCCCAACATAGAAAATAAAGGACTTTTGTTTGTTTGTTTGTTTTTAAAGAAAAGATTGTGGTCATAATATGATCAATAAAAATTAAGAATGACGTTTTCTAAATGTTCAATTGACCAAGAGTTTGGAAAATAAAGGTATTTTGAGGAACAAAACTATAATGGAGTAAATGTAGTTATTGAAGTGGAAAGAGATAAAAATAATCCAGGAATCTCATTATCATAGTATGTAATGTTAAAAGCCATCATAGTATGTAACCTAAAGCACTTATTTACTGAAATATTGCAACAATCTTTTAAAAATAAAACAACCTTTTTGTTGCATTTTCATTATTATATAAAAGATTATTTTATTCTTACCTCAATTTTCAGAAGTAATGTTGGTTCTTTAAAAAATCGCTTGTTTTGGGCCAGCAGGTGGTATGAGGTTAGGGCTCTAGATTCTCACATGACTGACCACATTCAAGTCCTGGACCTGGTGGCTTGAGAATCACTCCCGGCATGTGTGTATGAGTGCCCAAAATCCCAGGAGGAGAATGGAGATCGAACCCTGGAATGGCCATCCCCGCGGAGGATGATTTGCCACTTTCGCTCTCACTGTCTCTTTTCTGTTTCTGGCAAGCACACACACCCTATGGCAAAAACCTTGAAAAAAAGAATCCTTGGATTCTAAAAATTAACAAGTCCACTCTTTCTCAATGTTTCAACATATCCTTTGATTTCTGCAACTCATGTTGTAATAAAAAAACAGCAGAGTTACTAATCTTATGATTGGTTAGGTCACTAATTACACACATTGGTGGAGTAAAATGGGTAGTAGAGATTAATTAGAGTTGAGTTTGCAGTCTGTCACTAACTAGGTAGACTCTTGAGTGCATTGTAAAATTTCCAAACTTTTGTTTGTTTCACTAGTTGTTATTTTTATTGTTAATGGAAGCTAATCAAATTGTGGTCAGAGATTATAATCTATGATATTTTTTCTTGAAACTGGTCAGACTCATTCATTGGTAATTTTTATAAATATTACACAAGTACCTGAAAATAATATATATTTTATTTGTTGGATACAAAGTTCTATTAAAAGAGCTGTTACATTAGTTTTGTTAATTTTATTATTTCAATTTGCTATTCTTACTGATTCTTGTTATCTTTATATACTGGTTTCTGACAGAAGGATTTTGTGCTACTCCCCATTCAATTGTGGGATAGAGAGAAATCCAGGGAGTATGGTCACGCTGCAATCTCTTTTCATTCATTCGCCTTTTGGAATTTTGGACACACATGCCCTTATGAAATCCAGTGTCTTAACCACCACACCACCTGCTGGCTTTTATTTGCCTAAATTCTTGAGAGAGAGAGAGAGAAAAAGAAAGAGAGAGAGAAAGAAGCCTCAGCAGAATCTTCTACCAGTATCTTTCCTCAAGTTCTCTTAGCCTGGTGTGTGTTCAGATTGACTTGGGACCTAAACTGTGATGTTCCCTATGGCCTCCAGCATTACAGAGCATTGTAATACTGCTGTGTCACTGCAACTGGGCCATATTTTTATTTTAATTTAATAAGTTCATTTAAACTTGTGATGATTAAAACTTCTTGGTGACATTTGCCTCTATCACGATTACTGATTTTTACCTTGAATCCTAATTTGTATGATAGTATAGCTTTGCTTGACAAGTACATTCCTGTTGTAATTTAATAACCACATGATTTCAATTTGTCTGTGTAATATTTTTAACAAAATAAAAAAGAAACAGCCTATGGTGTGGTGGTGGCTGGATCCTACATGTTTGACTGAATGATTTGAGCCCATACCCAACGGGTTAAAAAAAAACAAGCTGGGTGTATTTTGCGTGCATGCCCAAAAATCTCAAATGGAGGAAGAAATGGAGAAGGGATTGTGGCATGCCCATTTCCCATGGCAAATGATTTCTCAGTTTTCCTATCTCTGTCTCTATTCAGTGAGTGCATGTACCTTCTGGAAATTTTTCTTTTAAAGTAGTTATTAAATTATATTAAGTTAAACTTCATTTGGATACTTTGTCTCCTGACATGCAAATTAACATATCATAATTACTAATATGTTTTCAATTATTCCTATCATCTTAACTCAAGATTACTTTTTATAATTCTTTTTCCCCCTTCTAGTTTTCCCTTTACTTGTTTTCTCTTGGAATAATAATTTTTAAAATATTCCCTTAATATTTTTTCTATTGATTTTGAAGCTATACTATTTCTGTTGTATTATGTATTGGTGGTTACCTTAATTTTTCACATACATACTTGTATAATTTGTTCTAACAAATCTGAAAATAATTACATGTTTCTATTCTACTCTAAGAAACTTTCACTCTGAATATCACATTAAACATTCCTTTTTTGTCTTGTTATTAATGTTTGCAGGTTTTTGGTTTTTTATTTATTTTTTATTACTTCTCAGTACTGGAATAAACTTTGAAAGAATAATTTTTTTATTCAATTACAGAAAAATTCTCTTGAAAAACTCTGATCTCTTCAATGTTCACTTCTCAATAATTTCTTTGGAGACTCCTAATCAAGCTTATATGAATGGATACACATACACACACAAATGAGTGCAGAAGGAAGAGACAGGAATCTCTAACTGCATCTTCATGCCATGATACACCCCTATCTCAGCCAGCCTGGATCATGGGCACAGGTATGTGCATACCTAGAATGCTCAGGGGATGTCCCAGAGTGTAAGCCCAGCACCTTTTCCACACAAGTACCATTGTGTACCACTGCGTCACTGTCTGGCTCTGATATTCTAACTCACTAATTCTCAGAGACTGTGAAAATCAGCAACGTTGGTAACAGACTATAAATATTGTGGCCATTACTACAGAGCAAGGACAAGTAAGCATCTTTTCTGTATAAGGTGCCTTTTTTTCTGTATAGCTATTAATACAATAATGAGTGATAGTTTCTTCTCATTTATTACTATTTCTTATCAATGATAGTTCAGTGCCCCTTCCTTCTACCTTGTAATCAAATAAATTACTAGCATATCCAAATACCAAATCACTGAACCCTTTCCCTTTTTAACAGTCTCTGCTGCAGAAGGATTTCCTCCTTCTCTAATCCTTCTTTAGATAATCCGTCCAATGCCCAAACATACCCTCTACTTTCTGTACTGTTATTCTTTCAAGACTTTTCCCATCCAAACCTAACTTTGGCTGCATGTGTTTCTGATGGTTTGAGTACAAGTGTGTTACTGATTTACTGATAATCTTGGCTAGTGAAGTTTCAATGGTGTCTAATAGAGATTTCATAATTTTTGGGGGGGAGATGTTTTTGTAATAGGGTGCATACGCTCACCAGACAGACAGAGAAAGACCCAGAGACAGAAAGCAAGAAATCACCCCCCTAGGGGGATGGCCACGCCATAATCCCTTCTTCTCCATTCTCCTCTTGGGATCTTGGGCATGCATGCACACGCGCCTGGCGTGAGTTTAAGCCACCGGGTCCGGGACGTGAACCGCGGTCGAGTACATGGGAGTCCAGTGACATAGCCATTATGCTAACTGCTGGTCCCAAGATTTTATAATTTTTTAATCTCTGAAATTTTTAATGAACTTTTTTGCATTTTGTTACCATTTTCTTTACAATTTTTGGTTAACTATTTTTTATACATTTTAATGTGAATTATTTCCCTGTTTTTATTTTGAGCACCCCAAAGCACAACCTTTCTTAATCTATTTCAGGAATTAATTATTTGTGTGTGTGTGTGTGTGTGTGTGTGTGTGCATGTGTGTTGTGGGGAAAGGATTTGTGTTTTCATTGTCGGTATTGCTGGCTAACTTTCTTTGCTATGCTGTTCTTCCTAGTCTTCCTGTCTATATAATTGGCATCCAATAGTTTTTTTCTTTTTACTTTTCAAGAAAAACAGTTTTAACTTTGATAAAGCAAAGAAATGCTAAGGAACTTTGCTTAAAACTTAAAGCCAGGAAACAGGTTAGGATTCTGTTCAAATAGTAGGTACATGAACCTATCGACAGCTGAAGACAGGACAAAAAAATCTGTAAAATGGACAACAAGCCTAGAAGAAACTCAGCAATATTTTAGTCAAAATTCATAAAATGCTATTTCACCAGTTCATCCTCATGTACTTAATCTATCTTGTGTTGTGGTTTGATTCTCCTGATTAAATACTGGTATATAATATTCAACTCCAGACTTGTCCCTATGATTAAGTTGGTCATTTTCTTAGTTTTTGAACTCTTATTTCTATATATCTAAATTTAATTTTCTTGCTTTAGCACTCCCTTGAGAACTTCTTGTAGATTTGGTCTGGTGCTCGTAAGTTCTTTCAGGTTTTGCTTATCTGAGAATGTTCTTGTCTTTTCTTTTCATATAAAGGATAGTCTTGCTGGGTACAATATTCTTGGTTGAAATTGTTTTTCCCTTAACACTTTGAATATATTTTCCCATTCTTTCCTTACTCGCATTGTTTCCAATGAGGGGTTTGCTGTTAGCCTGATGGGATATCCTTTGTAGGTAACTTGCCATTATTCTGTTGCCAATCTTAGTATCTTATCTTTGTCTGTGGCCTTGGTCAATCTGGCTATAATGTGTCTTGGAGAAGATCTTCTTGGGTTGATTCTATTTGGAGTCCTTTGTATTTCTTTAGACTGGATCTTTGAGTGCCTCTCTAGGTTTGGAAAGTTTTCTTGAAGGATTTCATGTAATAGATTATCAATGCCCTTATGAGTCTCTTTGCCTTTTGGGATGCCAATTATCTGGATGTTTGGACGTTTGATGGTATTTAGTATTTCTCATATATTATTCTCAAATTTGGGGGCAATTTTCTCAGTCTTTGTGGTGATTTTTTTTTTCTAGGCCAGCAATTTTCTCTTCTATATCTGAGATTCTATGTTCTGTATCATCTAGTCTGCTTTTAATACTTTCAAGGGAGGTTTTGACTTCCTGCCTTCATCTCTAACAGTTCCATTTGATTCTTTTGTAAAGTATGTAATTCCTCTTTTAGATCTTGCAAGAATATCCTCCTCTCCTGGAACTCATCAGCTCCTTTCTCCTTTCTCTTCTGCAGTTCATTGTCTCGCTTCTCTTTCATCTCTGTTAGCTTCATCATTATGTATATTCTAAATTCTTTACCAGACATTTCCATGATTTTCATTGAACTATCTGTGGATGAAGAGGAGTTATTCTTTTCCCTTGGAGGAGAGGTATTTTCTTGCTTTCCCATATTTCTTGTGGTCTTGCAGTGATTTCTAGTCATCTGATGGATGGTGTGTTTTTTCATAAACTTGAAGTTCAATCTGAGCATTCAGGAGCATGCAGAAAGAGGTGATCTGAAATCTCCTTGGCATTTCATTTTGATCCCTTTACATAGCAGATTCATTAGATATTGAGGAATATGTTAACCTTAATAGTATTTGGATGTTTGTCTATAGTTCCCTTAGATCTGTCTAGAAACAGTGAATGGAGATTGAAGAGCAGAGAGATGAGATAAAATAAGAAGAAAAGGAAACAGAGAGAGAGAAAAACAACAACAAAAAACAAAAACCAGAGGAAAGAAAAGTAAAAAACAACTATAGAAATATTTTTTTTTTAAAAAAGCAAAAATTAGAAAACCACATGGTGCACTAGTCCTCAGGAGCCATAAAGGTGTCTTCTTCTGAAGGCCTGTTCCTTGCCTCTCCTGGGTGGGAGGGAAATAGGGGATTATTAACAAGATAAAGGTAAAGGAGGGGCTGAAAGCTGAGAAAATACTTTACCTTAAAAATTTTTTAAAGGAAAAATTACAAAAAAAAATGAGAAGACAGAGACAGAGACAGAGAGAGACAGAGATAGAGACAGAAAGAAGTTTTGAGGGACTTCCTACTACTCGAGTTTGTGGACTGAAGGCTGAATTATCAGTAGAAAATCTTCATTTCTCTTTTTTCCCTGAAGTCACTAGTTCTCAGGCACCATGAAGATGTCTTCTTCTGAAGGCTTGATGCTTGCCTTTCCACTAGAGTTCGTGGGCTGGGTGCTGAATTATCAGTAGAAAATATTCATTTCTCTTTTTTCTCTGAAATCACTAGTTCTCAGGAGCCATTAAGGTGTCTTCTTCTTCTTGGCATCCAATAGTTTCTACTTTGTTCCAAAAATGTCTACAGAATAGATCTAGGTCTTACAATGTAATTTAGATCTTCCTGTTCTGTGATGATATAGAACATATTGCAGATCCTATTAAAAATCATTCCAGTTTGTGAAAATGTTTATTTGTTCTTCTAGTCCCAACAAAAACATCTGTTAAAGTTGTAGCTCAAAATTCCAGGAAACCATGATAATGAAAACCATCTAAATCTTTCCTACACATTTTTAATAAAACTATAAAAATTACCAAGAATAAATGAAACAACACAAATCTTAGAACTTTGTTATAGTGAGAAAACAGAGAAACATCACAAACTTCAAATTACCTGTAAATAGAAAATGAAACAATAATTTTGAGGAGAGTTCATTCTTTTTCTCCTGGTACAAATCTTTGTGGAAAAGAAAA
>NW_006160041.1:4951162-5019304 GCF_000334495.1 Tupaia belangeri chinensis | reverse complement strand
TTACAGAGGAGAGAAGATTGAGAGAAAATTGGACTCAGAAAGATAAAGTGCCATAATTACAAAAATACTGAAAAGCAGTAGACCAGAGCACCGATATAGCAGTGGGTACAGCCCTAGAACACAGCATTAGACATAGATTACTTCTTGGGAAAAAGATAGGAATGAGAAAGAAACAATTTTCTTCCTCTGGCAATGATATAACTGGGATTAAATTTGTTCTTTCACTAAACAATTAAGAAGCTAAATAAAGGTATGTAAGTCAATTATTTTCAAATAGTGGACATTTGTCAATACAGGACAGGGAGTCTTGAGTGTAGGGCAACAAGGCGGCCCCTAAGATTAGTCCTGATTTCTAGCTGGAAGCAAATTTTGCTGCAATGTGGGGAAAGGAATTCCAAGCACAATATGTCAGACTCATTGAATAAAGGTAAGGATGATCAGAAGTCAGGGAAGCAGGTGTTTTTAGGGCAGATACCCAAAGAGGAGGGAAATTCTTTTACTTCTCTTCCTTCTACTACTAGTACACCACCACCATCATACACACACACACACACACACACACCTTCCAAAACTTGCATAAACATAATCTTGTGTCTTCACTGATTATCAAATTCTACATGTATGAGATGAAACTTCATCAGGCTGATAGAGAATAACTTCTATTCAGCTGTAAATTTGAATATCCCTGGAACAGACTGAGGTAGGGAAATATTTAAGCATTGCCTACCCAAAATGGAGAGTTTTCATTAAATGAACAATAAATAGAGACTCTAGAAGGATCAAATTTAGTAGTAGGGCTAAATGATCCTGAGTGAAAAGCCTATTCTAGACTGTTGGTAAAAACAACAACTAAATAACCTACCTCAAAAGGATTCAGCTGATCTGTGAGTATATTAATTTCAACAAAAGAGCAGAGTACAACAAAATTTAAAGGAAAACAATGAAATCCAGACACCAAAAATCATAGAAGTCACAAGATCTAACATCTAATAAAAAAATTATGAGGCACATTAAAAATCAGGAAAACATGACTCATAATCAGAATAAAAAATAAATTAATAGAAACACAGAAATAAGACAATGGAGCAAGCATGAAAGGACCTTTAAATAGATTTTATGAATAATGTGTTTAAAGATTTAAAGAAAAATCTGAATATAAAAAGGGAGGATTGAGAGGTGTAAAAAACACTAAAAGAATCATTTAGCTATAAATAAAAATATCTGGATAGTGCCTACAGCAGAATAGACACCACAGAAGTAAAGATTAGAAGAGTTCATTATATTGCTGTAGAAACTATCCTAACTGAATTGAGCATAGAAAAAAATAATTTTAAAATATGAATAGAAACCCAGTAAGCTGAGAAAATATCAAGTGACTTAGTATATAATTCAAATATAAGAACTACGTAAGGGGATGTGGTAATAAATTCATAAAAAACACTAATAGAGCCATAAATCTTATAAACAGCAAGAAATAAACCCACAAAAGGAAAGAGTTAGAGCAGATTCTTTATTTAAAACCATGATTGGCCAAAAGACAATGGGATAATGCTTCAGTAGTATTGATGACAGTAGGGCATAATCTGATCTAAGTATTAAGAAATGCAGATATCTATTTATTGAGGAATATCTGCTACATAACAATCTGTGCTTTTCAAGAATCGTTACATCATTAAAGACAAAAAAGTGAGAGATTGATTTTAGAGATAAAAGTAACATAACTTAATGTAATGTGTGACCCTAAAGCACATTTCTTTATTTGCTGTAAAGAATACTAGTAGGGTAATAAGCAAAGTTTGAATAAATGTCATCAGTTTTAGAATAGTGTATCAATTTTGTTTTCCTGATTTTTATTATTTTACTCTGGTTATGGAAATGCAAGTACTTAGGGATAAAGAGAGATAATTTCTATGACCCTGTCTCAAATGGTTCAGAAAAAAATAGTAATATATTTATTTAAATATAGAGAGAAAATCATGTATCAAATGTAAATGTTAAAAATCAGGAAATATGGAGTGTAAATGAGTCTTTTTTTTTTCTCTTCTCATAATTTTCTTATAAATTGAAACTATCTCAAAGTTACTCTCATACCCATGAAAAAAAGCCAGTTGTTCCAAAGTAGCTACTGCTACCATCCTTCCTCCTTAAACTTTTCTCAGGTGAAGAGAGTCACCTTTTCTTAACTTCAACCTGTAAGACTGTCTCACCTCTTTGACCCTTGTCAGGCACTTTCAGTTACTAGGACTCAAAAAGAGACATCTCTGAATGACCCAGCCTGCTCTTGATCTAGATCCCAGAACCCAGTCATCTTGAGCTTCAGCTTCCTGTTTTAGCTTGGATATTCATGCACATAGTTTCATCTTGTTTTCAACACAACTATGTCTCAGATAGGAGTGTATTAAAAATCTGAAAATACAGGATCATTTTGGCCCAAAATTTCATTAACTGACTTGAACAAAATCTATGTCGCTTTTGGATCATTAACAATCAATATTTTGCTTATAATTAAGTCTATACAGAATTCTGATCGTTTCGCATCCTTTCTGTTTTTGGAAATTGAGGCTAAGCAAGATTATTAGTTCAACAATAGAGTCCATCCACCTGGGATGCTATAATAGCTACAATTAGTGCAGGGATCATGAGCTAATGAAAAGAAGAAACAGGCTAAAGATCATTCATGTGTGTACAATATTTGATTTGAAAAACTGCTAAACCATTTGAAACACATGCAGCATTCACCTGACAGGTACTTTTGAGTGCTTGCAGGGCCAGGACATATAATAATGAATCATACATCCCATAATTTCCAGGATCTTATAGTCTAATAGAAAAGATAAGCCATCAATAAATAACCAAGATAGACACAAACCAAAATGCTCTTAAGAATTCAAAGGAATGAGAAATGTATTTTAGCTATAAGGGATTAAATAAGGCTTCTAGGGAAAAATGGCTTTTTAGCTAGATCGGAAAAAGAGGGATCTTTGTAACTACTTAACAAGGGACTAGAATTTAGACAGGTTAGCTCTAGAGAAAGGAAGAACAGCATTAGGAAAGAAGCACCTTCCTTCAAACACACAAGCTACATTTTTCCTGTGAAGGTGCACATTTGACCACTTTATGCACTCTTAATGGTTAGGTTCTTCTCCCATCCACAGCGTTCACTCACCAACCATTATTTTCTTAATAACTTGTGACTCTTCTAATTTTAGACTTTCCTTCTTCTTTTTCTAAATGCTAGTCCCTTGATTAGTGTTGGCTATTAAAGTGTTAGCGATCTCTAACAAGCAAATCCCAGCTGCAGGAACAGAAAGTAGCAATTTGTGGTAGTCATTTTTGATTTTTAACTAGAAAATAAAAAGATAAAAACCCTGTTAAAATGTTTATCTTTCAAAGAAACAATGCAACAGTTTTTCACGTTCGTTTTCCTAACTTCTCCTCTATAATCATACTTCTTATACCTCTGACAATGTGCTATAGTGGACCTGCCAGTCTGAACACAAATCCTGTCTATTGCTTATTGGCCAGGACTATTCATCACCCCCTCAGGTCATGTTCTTTAGTTTGCAAAACTTGGGCTACTTGTGTAAATTTTTCAGGGTTGTGGAGACAAGTTAAAGAAGTTCCCAGTCCAATATGTTTACATAGGACCGAACCACTTAGTGCCATTTTCCTGTCATTCTCATTGCCTCTAGTCAGGTTCTTCCCTCAGTCTTGAATGACCCTCTTTTCTTCCCAATTTTGTTTGTGTATTAAAATCAACTTATCATTTACGTCCAACTTTGTCTTCTTTGAATTCTTCCCTAAATGCCCTTTGGTGATAATTATTTGAACTTTACCTTGTACTACAACAACGTACAGATGAATTTCCATTTGGAGTCACAGAGCTCAGGGTATCTGCTACAAGAATCCAATTCCAACTGCTTGGCAATGGTACCATTGCATCATCTATATTAAATAGGCAATGAATGCAGTTGAGCCTAAAAAAAATCTCAGGAAGACTGTACGGAATCACGTAAGGTTTCTCCTTCATGACTGAGATGTGAGCCTCATAGTTCATGTGTCAAACATGAAGCCAGTGGGAACCAGCAGTTAGAGTAATGGCTATGTCACTGGACTCCCACGTAGTCGACCGCGTTTCGTGTCCCGGACCCGGTGACTTAAAACTCACGCCTGGCGCGTGTGCATGCGTGCCCAAGATCCCGAGAGGAGAACGGAGGAGAAGGGATTGTGGCGTGACCATCCCCTCTGGGGGGTGATTTCTCAGTTTCTGTCTCTTTATGTTTCTCTCTGTCTGTCTGGCGAGCACACACGCCCTATAGCGAAAACCTCTCCAAAAAAAAAAAAAAAAACCATGAAGCCAGTGAAAACTCGTAATAAGGATGACATTGGAGAGTTCATTCAGGGCATTAAGAAATACTGGATAATAACAAACAACACTGGCTACTTTTCAACTGTAGGTGACATGAAAAGAGTATGACTCTTGGAGAGGATCAAAGGGTAAAAACCAAACTTAATTTCAGTTCTAACCCATGCCTGTTGTAAGTCTGTCTCCTTATAAAGGCTTTGGTTGCCACACTACACCATCTGTGCAAGAGGAACAATAGTAGCAATAACCAATAAGGGTGGGGTGATAGGAGTCAGATAGTCGGAGAGGATGTTCCTGAAGATGAACATAAGTTTATAAATCACTGAACTTCTGGTGGTGATCAAAGTACTGTGTGAGTATTTAGCATGGATCCGTCACCTGTTTTGTGAACTGACCATGTATTTGTACTAAAGGACTGAATGTTAAGAGTTCACCTAAAGACGGGCGCGTGTGCGTGCGTGCCCAAGATCCCGAGAGGAGAATGGAGGAGAAGGGATTGCGGCGTGACCATCCCCCCTGGGGGGGTGATTTCTCGCTTTCTGTCTCTATGTCTCTCTCTGTCTGTCTGGCGAGCGCACGCGCCCTACAGTGAAAATCTCACCAAAAAAAAAAAAAAAGGTCACCTAAAGCCAATTGCAAATAAATGTTTTTTTTTTCCATGAAAAAGAAAAGAAGAAAAAAAAAGAAATAATGGATAATAAAGAGGTAAAAGAAAAATACACTTCCTGTATGAGGAACTAGACTTTATGAAGATCTTGAACTCTCGCAAGGATAATTAAGACAACTCTTAGGTATTACCTTTACAATCACATGTTATATCTTCTTTGTATTTCATTTCTTTATATTTATCTCTATTTAACACTGCATTCTGTGAAACCTCTTAGGGATCATTAACTATGTTATACCAGAAATATAACATGTACGTAAAGAATATTTAGCAAAAGTAAAATTGGAATTGCCTATATGGAGATAAAGTGGTAGAGGAGGATGGCAGCGAGCCTGGCACACGGTAAACCTTTGGAATAATAATAATAGTTCTTTATTAAAAGTTTTACATATATTGTACATTGAATCTTCTCAACAGTTTTATTTAATAGAAGATTATCACCTCTACCTTAGAGAATAAGGAACTAACTTTAGAGAGAGCTAAATCACTTGCCTGAAGTTATTCTTTAGGCAAGTGGCACAGATTAGATTCAAATGTAAATCTAAAGTTGAATCCAGAGTAAATATGAATCCACCACATTATCTTCCAAAAATTCTTCTTTTTTACCTCTTGTAGACTCAAGGATCCTTCTTACACAATGACAGGCTAATCGGAAACAATTATTTTCTCTTACTGTGTATCATTAAAGTAAATTAAGTAATGTAGCCATGGACTTACTGGGATTTGAAAGACAGCTTATATGAGGCACAAATGCTTCATCATTGATGTTAGAAAAATCATGTTGTACCTATAAGAATGAATCACAGCTGAAGCTATTCATAGGAGCCTGGTTAGGTCATCTGTTACTAAGTCTCACAAGAGAGATTTAGGGAAGAATTAACTTACAGGGTCTGACTTTGTTTACTCAGCAATTTATGAAAGCAATTCATTTTTTTTTTAATCCACAAAATTGCCTTTACTTTCACCATTTTATATTTCACTTAGATTGCTTTGATTCTGTGTTTGTGTTGATGGACTAAAGGCATGGAGGTGTCAAGAAAAATGTTCTTAATGATGGCTTCCCTGGAAGAATTAGCACAGTGTTCATGGTTCCTATAACATCTGAATAGACAGTCAGAATATTCCTTCATGTAGGAGACTGACAGAATGCCTTGCCCAGAGAAAGACTGTAGATGAAAGAGAGGAAGAGAAGACCAAGAGAACCTGGTTTCTTTGAAAGAACTTATTAGAGGATTTTGCCCAGGAAATTGTTGACTTTGACTGCTCTCTAGCGGTGGGCAGTGTTCACTGTCAGCATTTCCTTCCACAGGGATTACAAATTTAGGACAAGATGGAAAAATACATGCATTTACTTGGATATCTAGAGCTGAGTTGCCAAAGGACACACATACACATGCAGGCATGCATGAGAGCAGCTTTCTCTGGCAGGAAATGAGCCCAGTGGTGTAAAGATGGAGCCATCTATAGGGGACAGAGAAAAGTGTGAGAGGAGCAAAGAAGGCCATGTTCTGAGCCTTGGACTTCTGACAGCTGTGCTCACCTCCTTTGTATAGCTATTGACAGTAGCCATTGAAATGACCCCTCTTCCTCACTGATGTCCAGCCTAATTTTAGATAATTACAGTTTCTAAAATTGTGCTGGCTTCAAATATCTACCAATGCTTGAGAGCTGGCTTCTTGCACAGAGAATGAGGAAGAAGAGGGAGACATACCTCTTGCCCTCTCATGCCACCCCTCTTCCTGCAGGAAGTATAACCTCCCTCTGGTGTTTCCTCTACCCTGCATTATTCGGGGTGAGAGTGGCACCTTGGGAGAAGTGGAAAGCCTCTGGTGCCCCTCATCCTGCTCTGAGTATTAATTGTACTTTATAGATGATTAAACTATGTTTGGAATTTTATATTAATTTAGAGAAATCACATTAAGGAAAACCAGTTTGAGGGGATTTTGTTTGTTTTCTTGGTCCACATTTAACTTATACCTTGTGTTTGGTACTGCCTTTATACTGATTTTCTATGAAAATTTACCCTTTAAATCTCCCTTACTCCATTTGTAAAATGGTGGTGGCTGTGGAGGGAGGTTGGAAAGTTGGTTGACATTCTGGTCTCCTTTGATCCTCAACAGGTCCTGGATATTATGATTCACCATAGACACATGTAGAAGAGAATGGAAGACATTATCCTGCATGATACTAGAAACCATTTGAGTCCCGGCCAAGTAAGCAGCAGTTCACATGGAGAGAAATACTTAGAATAGAAGGATACCAGGAAAGTGGCATATTGGTGACAGAAGGTACTTCTTTTCAAAAGACTAGGCAATAAGATCATAGTCTTCAGCAGAACAAAAATCCCACACACAATTCCCTTGGTTCTTCTGTTTTCTATATCAGCATTTTTGTATTTGTGTTCCTATATGGAAAGCAAAGTGGAGACTTAAAGCAATTATTTGGGTAATTCAAGCAGAAAAAAAAAAGCCCCACAACACCCACATATGCTGCAATTATCTAGACATTTCAGGCAGAAGTGAAGCTCAGGTCCAAATTAGCAAGATAGTGCTTCAATTCTTCTGAAAAACAGCAATGCTAATTGCATGACACATTCAATGTAGTATCATGGAGGACTGATGAGAGAGCAAAATTCTCAGTTGGTGTGCCTAAAAAAGGAGAGAATAGATTTAAAATATTCTACATTCATCAAAAATTGGTGGGAAAAAATAAAGACAGTGAAATGACTAGTGCTAAAATGGGTTATGGAGCACAAAAGAAGATTTTTATAAATATGTCCCGGGAAATAGAGAGACCAGGGGAAATTAAGACTGCTAATCAATGAGGATAGATGTGAAATTAATAATGATTCTAAAATCACTGAGAGAGTGAATTCATTCTTTGAATCTAGTTTTAATAGGAAAAATGAAGCAAACAAATTTGGGCTATTAGGATATAATGAAAGCCTTGCCAAATAGCTATTGGCAAAAATCAGGTGAGGGAATACAAAACTTGGAAAATGTGCACATTTATAAATCAGCTAAACAGGCACCTATGATTATGAAGGAAATTGGCTGATACAAAATGCTTACTAAATGGCTCGCACTTTAAAAAAAATTATGTAACTGGGAAGAAAGTAGATATTCTTAGGAAAAGGATACCACAAAATCTTCTTGTTTTAAGTTGTATTATTTGTTGAAATAGCAGTCTTACAAATTTGAGGCTCAAGTGTTAAATCAAAGATGGAGAAAATACCATTCATTTATATTTAAGCCATGGCTACCTTTATAACGAATCTTGGCAAGATCTGAATAATAAAAATAATAATGAGAAGGACACTAATACTCATGAACAGAGCAAATGAAACAAAATGTTTATCACTGAAATATATTATAATTAAAATTAAAATCCAGATGGCTAAGGTCTTGCCAAAGACCAGAAGACTTTCACAATGGGATGTATTTTAAAAAGGCATACTTACATTAGTGGTGTGATCCTGACCAGTGTATTAGTTACCTCTCTGTGTCTTTGTGTTGTTATTCTTTTTTTTTTTTGAGATATTTTTTTCTATAGGTGTATGCACTCACCAAAGAGAGAACAAGACAGAAAGTGAGAGATCATCTCTCCCCAGAGGGGAAGAGCCACACTATAATCCCTTTTCCTCTCAAGATTTTGGGCAAACACACACATGCTACCTGCATAAGTTTTAAGCTGCAGAGTCTGGCTTTCAAACCGTGGTCAGCCATGTGGGAGTCCAGTGAATTAACCACTATGTCACCTGTTGGCCCAGTGTTATTACATTTTTTATAAGTCATGGAACTTTGTATTGTTCTGATGAACAAAGGAATACCTAGTAAGAGTACCATATCTACAATAGGACATGACCCCTAGCAAATTTCCATATCTTTCCATGAAAATCACCTGCCTTGGAGTTGGTAGGTGGCATGGTGGCTAAGGGGGCTGGATCCCACATATCTGACTGTGTTTCAGATCCCGGATTCAGCAGCTTAAAAATCACACTGAGTGCATGTGTGTGCAGGCCCTGAATCCTGAGAGGAGAATGAATGGAGGAGAAGGGATTGTGGCACGGCCATCCCCCTTGGGGGAGGGGGGACATGGTGGTGACTTCTCACTTTCTCTCTGTCTCACATGAGCATATGCACCCTCTATCAAAAACAAAACAAAACAATCACCTGTCTTGGTTTCTGGTAGGTAAAACTTGGACATTTTCTCTAGAGTAGTTTAGCCAATCCTGGAAAGGCACATTAGAAATCATCTTTGCTGAAACAAAAGGCAAGGTATGCAGTACATAAGAATTGGAAAATTATTTGCTGAGAACCTGTATGTTGATATGCTTGATTGAGCCAATGCACAAGGTATTTTGGATGGAAAATTCATTTGTGTGTTGTGATGGTGTATAGTGAATTAATGTAGAAAATGAATAAATTAAAAAAATCATCTTTGCTGAATCACTGTATGGGTGAGAAAACAGATCTACTGAATGTTGTACAGATAGCTTCAGTAGGGCCAGGAGACAGACTTTCACACTTTCATTCTCCTACTTCTACTGTGGTGCATTGATGAATCCCAGTAACATTGAGAGAGAGGTGATCCCAAGGGAATAACAACTTTCTAGAGACTACATCCTTCACTATTTGAATCATTCTGAAATATGTAAGTCAGGGAAATATGGACAAGAAGTCTTAGGAACTCTTAGAGTTTTAAGATCACAGGAAAAAAAACTACTTAGAGTCATAGAATTTGGGATTGAGCAGGACCTTGGAGTTCATCTAACACATTGCCAGAAATCCCCCCTCAATATTGTCTGCCAGGGGTCATTCAACCCAATTGATTATCCCACCTGTAATGCAAAACATACTACTTGTCAAGATGATCCATTTCATCTTTGGATAACTCCGCTTACATAAAGCTCTTCTGACTGGCAAATCTTTCTCCTTCGCTCAATACTGTAACTTCTACCCATTAGTTTTATTTTTAGCTTTTGGTTACCCAAGTGTTCTATACTTTTCCCACATGATTTCCTTCAGATCCTTGGGGATAACTATTCTATTGTTCCTAAAGTTTGTCTTCTTTAACTTAATTATTCTTCATTCCCTGGATGATTTGACTTCAGTTATTCTCATTATCTTGGTTGTTCTCTTAAAATAGAGAGTCCTAAACTAATACGGATTTTTCCTAGTCTAGTGTAGCCAGCGCATACGCCAGGATACTCATGTCAGTCATCATTTACATTCTGCTTGGTATGAGGTGACTGAAGATCCCATGAATCCAGGGTTTCCCCAGATGAGTGCAGCAGAGTACCCATCTGGTGAAATGATCTGTGAAAAATGGGTTCTGTGGTCACATAGGCCTAGGGAAAGTTACATGTACCATCCCGTATTGGAGATTACCTTGAAACAAGACATGTTAAGATCTTGAGGCCTTCTGTAGTTACAAAAATAGCTAAACTTATTTAACATGGCATTTCTCACATATTGATAGCAGATTTATATGTTTTTTTCTTAATAAGGTAGAATTTGGGCACATTTTTCTTATTATTTAACTTTTAATATGGAAAATGTCAAACCTTTACAAAAGTAGTGAACACTTCCTTATCTATAACCCAGATACAATAATGACCAATTTATGATCAACTTTGTTCCTACACACCTATATCCGTTTATTCTCCTACATATTGAAGTAAGGACCTAGTAAATATAACAGTTTATCTTTAAATACTTCAGTAAGTTGGTCTAATAAGCAATTATTACCCTGTTTTTCACATAATGAAAAAGCCACTCTAATTCAATAAAAAAGCCAATAATCTTCAATATCATCAAATATCTAATCCTAAAATATCTCATAATTCTTTCTTTAATTTGTTGTTAGAAACAAATCCCTAGAAGGACTAGCCTATATATTTTTATTAGTTTCTGGTCTCTTTTACATACTTGCTATTGCAGCTTCATATTTTAAATTAATGAACAAATGAATGAACTAATTAGTTTTTGTTGTTGCATGGAATAAATCCAGCTATTTTTTTCATTTTTTAAAAGAATTATTTACCTAATTTTAGCATGAAAATGTTCCCTTTTATTCCTAGAGTACAAAAGTTTATTGACATGGCTTCAGATTCACATTACAACTAACTTTTTAAGGAACCACAACTTGAGGACAGCAAGGTAGCATAGTGGTTAAGGTGCTGGATTCCCACATGGCCAACCACAGTCCAAGTTTCTGACTTAGTGACTTGAAAATCATATTGTGTGTGTGTGTGTGTGTGTGTGTGTGTGTGTGCGCGCACGCGCACACATCCCAAACCCCAAGAAGAGTAGTTATGATTTCTCACTTTCTCTCTGTCTCTGTTTCTCTCTGGCAAACACACACACTCTGTCAAAAACTGAAGAAAAAAAAAAAAAGAAAGAAAAGAAAAAAGAAACCACTACTCATTCATGTTCCAGAAAAAATGGCTCATTCATCTGGTAACTCAAAAGAATGCTTGCTATCATGTTTTTCTTGAAAGAATCACTACATCTCAGTATGCAGAAATGTTTTATGTATATACATCCTATTTCATCACCTGGAATAAGAAAACACGTATATACACTAGATTTGAGAAGAAATAGTTAATTACTTTTATGGTTTAATCAAGAGCACTTATAAGTGATACTTGCTTCTTTTTCACTACAAATGCCTTGAGATGAGGAATATAAAGACTAATTAATACAGTTTTGTGTTGCTGCCTTGATTCATACTAAGTCATCAGTAATTTTACCTACAATTGCTTTGTACATATAGTGTAAATTTTAATACAGTGAAAAAAGTAAGTAATGTCATTCTTATGAAAATAGTTCTGACATGGTGGATGCCTGAAAGGGCCTTAGGGACTCCTCAGGGTTCTATAGACCACATTTGGGAAACTACTGTCAATTTCAGCCTAACAAATAAAGCATAATTTTTGGGGTCTCTACTGAATATCCTGAATCTTTGTTGAACTTGATGACTGCCACACCTGATGTAAGTAAGCGCTGGGAGTTGTTTCACTTATGGTGATCATGGGCAGGAACATGTCCACTGTACTCAGATAGGTATCCAAAGCAAATGCAGAACCTTCTCATGTGATTTATCCTCACAGAGCATCACTTTTTAACCACTGTTTCACCATCTAACCCCTTGTTTATATACATACATATATATTATACATATATAATTTTTTTAGAGAGAGAGATTTTGGCTATAGGGCATGTGAGCTCATCAGAGACAGAGAGAGACAGAGACACATAAAGTGAGAAATCACCCCCACCCCCAGTGGGGATGGCCATGCCACAATCCTTTCTCCTCCATTTTCCTCCCAGGATTTTGGGCACGCGCACATACACACACACACACACACACACACACACACACACACACACACATGCCTGGACTGAGTTTTAAGCCACAGGGTCTGGGACTTGAACCATGGTTGACTATGTGAAAGTCCAGTGATATAACCATTATGCTATCTGCTGATCCCTTGTTATATTTCTTGTTATATTTTTTAAGCCTAATTTCTCAGGGTTTTTAAAACTGATTTTTAAAATGATGATTATACTTCTCTTATCTATTGAAGTATTTTAAAATCCTTCCTCATCTGTTCGCTAATACTTTTACTTGAGATAGTATATACAAAATCCATCTTTATTTGCCTTTTGAGATCGTTGTACAACTCTGGCATCTAATTGTTTTAACTGATGAGTTCACAATTCCCAAGGCTTGCAGCCATTCTGATAATGTGATTTAGAAGAAGAACTCAGAGAGAAACTCTCATCTGTGTTAGAACCTAGAGATTTTAAGGAAAAGAGAAGGGAGGAACTTGTGGAGTTGACTCCTGATCCTTTACATCTCTTGTTTACCATTCTCGTTTGCCACTGCTCTACCATGTAATTCTTCTGGTCATATTTCATTGCCTAAGCCTTAGAAAGTATTAAAATAAGACAGTTTTCTTAAAGCATAATACCAGCTTCAAAGGTTTTGATATGAAGGTGTGGGTAGTCAATGCCTAAGGAGAGCAGGTTAACCAAGGCTGTTTTTACTAACTCTTCACTCTAGCATGTTTTTGGAACTACCCTGCTGTTTCCTCAGAAATTTGCAATGAGGGTTAAGGTGTTTGCTGTAAATTTCTCCTATCAGGGCAGCAGTCAAGAATTGTCTTAAGGTACAACAGATAAACAATGTGAAATATTCCCTTCATTTTCTTACTTTTCCTTACCTAGACAAATCCAAGCTTCCTTTTCTTTTGCCTTTTTTTTTTTTTTTTAAAAAAATGCTACTAAGTTTACTATGGTTTTCACAATATAATGCTTCTAGACTTACAAATGTAAGTCTACCTGGGACCAGCAGGTAGCATGGTCGTTAAGGCACTGGACTCCCATGTGGTCTCAAACACTGTTTGAGTCCCGGACATGGTGGCTTGTGTGCATGCTTGCCCAAAATCCCAAGAAGAGAATGGAAGAGAAGGGATTGAGGCTTCGGCAACTCTCTGGGGATGGGAGTGTGACTTCTCACATTCTGTCTCTCTATCTCTTTCTGTCTCTCCAGAGAGTGCATGCACCCTATAGAAAACATTTATCTAAATAAAAAAGTCCTCAATTTACTAATTTTTATAACAATGACATAAACTTAGCATTCTCCTTGTAATGGAAAACTTGCCTGCAAGTTACTTCATTTTTTCTCTTTTTCAAAAGTGTATCTCATAGCGCCAGCTGCTTTTCTCAGAAAAAAAAAATAAAGCTTACTTTTTGACACTAAATTCTGACCATATTACATCATCATGAAGTTCTTCTGTTTTCTCTTCTACTTATTTGTGGAACTAGAGATCAGATTTATTTTTATTTTCTTGCTCACAAATTCCTTTCAGTCTGTCTTACCAGTCATGGCAGTAGCTAGTCTTGGCTCCTTGTCAAACTTTGATAATTTTTAAGATTTATTTAATTTTATTATTATTATTTAATTCACTATAGGGCACTTGTGCTCGTGAGAGAGAGAGAGAAACAGAAAGTGTGAAAGAAAGACATCAGGTCTGGGACTTGAACCATGGTTGACTACGTGAACCATGGTCAACTACGTTTGACCATGTCAGAGAACAGTGCCTTAATCACTATGCCACCTGCTGGCCCAGACTTTGGCTTTTTATGAAGGTGTTCAATATCTCAAAGAGAAAATAATTCACCCTTGAATTCCTCATCATTACCTATTTCAAAATATTTTCTTTTGGGCTTTCTGGGGGCAGCATCAAGTTCTTTCCTCATTTGGACTATGTGAATTTTCTGGAAATTTTCCTGTATTATTGCATGACCCCCCACACATGTGCACACATGCAAATGCATTTTTTTCTTGGAGAGGTTTTTGTTATAGGGCGTGTGCACTCGTCAGACAGACAGAGACATAGAGACAGAAAGCAAGAAATCACCCCCCCAGGGGGGATGGCCACACCACAGTCCCTTCTCCTCCATTCTCCTCTCGGGATCCTGGGCACGCACACACACACACACCCAGTATGAGTTTTAAGCCACCGGTTCTGGGACGGGAACTGTGGTTGACTACATGGGAGTTCAGTGACATAGTCATTACACTAACTACTGGTCCCATGCACATGCATTTTAATTTAGTTGGATTTGATTATAAAAGTTTTAATTGGTTTTATCTCCATATAGCAATGGTTGACTTTTCTTAGTTGAAATTTTGCACCTTGATGGATTAAAATAAGGAAAATGATTTTGTCTCTGAGCAGTAAGTTTTTTATTTTTGCATGCTTTTCTTAATACTGTAATCCTCAGATCCAAATCATAGGGGAGATTAGGAAAAAGGTGTGACCCTGTGTTTTCAATTAGTGTCAGAATTTCATATCCAACTGCAACAAGTGTTGTTTTTAAAAAGGACTTTACATTGTGCTACAAAAATCTGTATTTCTTGTTTTTTTTTTAATGTATTTTACATTTTAATATATTGAACTACTGGACATTTGCAACACTAGTTTGTGATAGGAATTTAAATGTGTTGTTATTATCTCCAATGTCTTCACTTTGTCCAGAGCCTACTATTATAGAAACAATAACATTTATTACCCCTCCCCCATAAAAAAACTCGACTGGTGCTAATGGCTGAGGTTTGGCTTTCTGGGCTCCATGGGTATGCTGTTTAGCTTCTTGGAAATTTCTAGGTGTTCTTTGTCAGAGGAGTGGTGCAGACCAACCCATTCACCATTGTCATCCTCCTCCTCACTGAGACTGGCACTTTCCCATCCATCTTCATCCTTTTCAGCATTCTCTTCTTTCTCAACTTCCAGAACTTCTGCTCCTGGAATGTTTCCTAACATTTACTGGATTTGCCAGCCCCAAATAGCCCAGAATTTCCATAGGAGCTCTTGATACTGCTATTGTTGTTGTTACCAATTTCTGGAATCCATGGTTTTTTGTTTTTTTTTTTCTAAGACTTCTCTAGAATAGGAAAAATAGCAGTTGGAGTGAACCATGATTGCTTTGATATTCAGCTGGAATTGGAAGTCTCTCACATTCAACTTCCTATTCTTTAAAGAGGAAGCATTATTAATGTCTACCTTATAGAGTTTTGAAAAGATTAAATGAGAAAGTAACCTGATGTCTAGTATAGTGTAACTGACTGAATACACTTATTGAACAGTATCTGGGCCACCTTAATGAACTATTATTCAGGCATATCTCCCTATCTTGTTCACAAGTGTTTTATGGGAAACATCTTGTCAAATGCTGTGTTAAAATTCTGAGACATTATTTTCAAACAGGAATCTTTTCTAATCTGCCAGAATAAGTATCATCCAAAAACAAAGTGAGAAAGATCTGGAGAGACTCCTCCATTATTAATTCATGTTTAAAAATAAAATAATAATCACTATGAGCAATGTGCTCATAAGCCACCTTTTAAGTTAACAGATCTCTCCAAATGGCCAGTAACCCTACCAGCCAATCAACCACAGAACCACATTTGTTCATCTCCTAGCCTCTTTTACCTTCTTTTAAAATCATGATTCTTTAAAAATTGTCCTCAATAGAGGACATGTCCTCACAGAGGAGGACTCCTAATAGTCATAAGAATCACCTATTTTGGTTAGAAAATTTAAACTTATTCAGCGGAACTAATTCTTTTATATTGGGGGGGATTGCCATAGGGTGCAGTCTCCAGAAAGACAGAGAAACAAAGAGAGAAATCACCCTTCTGCCCCCCACCGCCCCCCAGGAGGAGGATCACACTGCAATTTCTTCTCCATTCTCCTCTTGGAATTTTGGGCATGCATGCACATACACCCAGCATGAGTTTCAAGCCACCTGGTTCAGGACTTGAACCACGATTGGCCTCTGGGAGTCCAGCACCTTAACCATTTACACCACTTGCTGGCCCTGGAACTAATTCTTAAATTTCTTACCCTACTTAGGATTTTCCAACATAAGCATAAGGGAAGTATTGTTTTAGGAGGTTCTCCTACTTATGATCCTCTACTATCATCAATTCATGATCAGTGGGTCCTTTCCTCCAAACAGAAGCTGAAATTATCTTTGGCCACTATGTTAGTCCATTTTCTATTGTTATAACAGAATACCCAAGATTCAGCAATTCATCAAGAATAGGGGTTTAGGGAACCAGCAGTTAGCATAATGGTAGTCGACTGCAGTTCATTTCCCAGACCCGGTGGCTTAAAACTCACGTCGGGCGTGTGTGTGTGTGTGCCCAAGATCCCAAGAGGAGAATGGAGGAGAAGGGATTGCAGCGTGGCCATCCCCTCCTGGGGGGTGATTTCTCGCTTTCTGTCTCTATATCTCTCTCTGTCTGTCTGGTGAGTGCATGCGCCCTATACCGAAAACCTCTCCAAAATAAATAAATAAATAAATAAGAATAGTGGTATATTTGCCTCACTTGGAGGCTGGGACATCTATGAGCATGGTGTCAGCATCTGGTGAGGGTTTACTTCTTGTGGAAGAAGGTGAAGGTGGAGCATATGCGTAGGAAAGAGACAGAGCAAACAGCGAGGCTATCTTGCTTAATAACAACCCACTCTAACCAGATCTAATTTATTCCCATGAGAACTTATTCAATCTCATGAGAAAGATATTAAATCATTTTAATGACATAATGACTCTTTAAAAAGCTACCTTCTAACATCATTACATGGCAATTAAATTTCAACATAAGTTTTGCTGGGGATAGATCATATTCAATCTGTGGTACCAATTTTCTCTATTTTTCTTTTTGAATTGACAAGTAAAACTTGTATATATGTGTAGTATACAGAATTATGTTTTTAAGTATTATTTTATTTAACTTTATTAATTTGTATTAATTTGACCAGAGAGGGACAGAGCGAGAGAGTGAGAGAGAAAGAGCAAGCGAGAAAGCAAGCCACCAAGTTTGGGACTTGCACTGTGGTCAGCCATGTGGAAGTCTAGGCCCCTTAACCACCACACCACCTACCAGCCCCCAGGATTATGTTTTGATTCATGGATAGGTTGTATGTATGGTTAAATAAAGCTATTTAATACATGCGTTACCTCAGATACCACTTTTTTGTAATAAGAACACTTAAAATTCACTCTCCTAGTGACTTCTAAGAGGTGACTGTACTATTAACAATATTCATCATGATGAAAAATAGGTCTCTTGAACTCACTTATCCAGTCTAACTGAAATATTGTGTCCTTTCCCAATTCTTCTACGCACTCCCATACCTCCCCCAATCTATGGAAACCACCAATTTACTTTCTGTTTCTATGTATTTGACTTTTTATATCCCACATAAGAGTTTGTGTGGCCTTTGATTTTTGTGCCTGGCTTTTTTACTTCACAGACTGTCCTCTAGGTTCACTCATGTTGTTGCAAATGACAGAATTTCCTTCTTTTTTAAAGGCTGATTGGTATTCCATTTTGTTTATATACCACATTTTCTTTATCCATTCATCTGTTAATGAATGCTTGTGTTGATTCCTATCTTGGCTATTGTGAATACTGCTGCAATAAACATAAGAGTACAGATATCTTTTTGACATACTGATTTCATTTTGTTTGGCTATATGCCTAGGAGTCAGATAACTAGATCGTACCGTAGTTTTAAGTTTTAAAGAAATCTCTTTCTATAAAGGCTGCACCAATTTACATTCCCACCGACAGTGTAAAAAGGTTCTCTTTTCTCTATATCCTTATCAACATCTGTTAAGACAGGTGTTTTTGATAATTCCAATAGATGTGAGGTGATAACTCATTGTGGTTTTGATTTGTATTCCCTGATGTTTAATGAGGTTGAATCCTATTTTACATAACTCTTGGCCATTTGTATGTCTATTTAGGTTCTTTGCCCATTTATAAATCAAGTTGTTTTCTTAGTATTGAATTCGATTTTTATACATATTTCAGATTATTAGCTATATGGTTTGCAAATACATTCTATCCTTCTGTACATGTCTCTTTATTCTATCGATTGTTTCCTTTGCTTTTCAGAGTCTTCTCATTTAATTTCATCTTATTCATGTATTTTTGCTTTGTTGCCTGCGCTCTTAGGGTAGCATCAAAAAAAAATCTTTGCTCAGACCAATACCTTGAAGCATTTGTCCTACATTTTCTTCTACAGTTTTACTGTTTCAGATCTTATGTTGAAGTCTGTAATCCATTTTGATTTTTTTTTGTATGTTGTGTGTGAGACGAGGGTCTTGTTTTATTCTTTTGACATAGATTTTCAGTTCTCCCAACATCATTTATTAAATAGTGATTTTTAATTTCCAGAGAGTATGTGTGCTTGAAAAGAGAGGAGCAAGAGAGAGAGGTGGGGAGAAAACATCCCACAGTAAAATATGATCATGCCACAGTTCCTTTTCCTCCATTTCTTCATTATGTCAGAATTTGGGGCACGTGTGTACATGTGCTGGTGTGCTTTTTAAGCCACTAGGGCTGGAATTTGAACAGCTTTCAGCCAATGAGATCGAGCTCCTTTCACTGGTAGGCAACAGGGCCCATCCCTGACCTCATTTATTAAAGAAATCCTTTAACCTTTCTCATTGTGTGTTCATTACATCTTTCTTTCTTAAAAACAATAGACTGTATATGTGTGCATTTATATCTGGGCTCTCTATTCTTTTCCAGTGGTCTATGTATATTTTTAGGCCAGACCCACACTGTTTTGATTATTACAGCTTTATAGTAGATTTTTAAATCAGGTATTGTGATGCTTCCAGCTTTGTTCATTTTATTCAAGTTTGCCTTGGCTTTTCAGGGTATGTTATGGTTCCATGTGAATTTTAGGAGTAAAAAAAATTCTTTGAAAAATGACATTGGAATTTTATGGATTGTGTTTAAGTTGTAGATCACTTAGAGTAGACAGGATATTTTTGCATTATTTATCTTAATTTGTTTCAAAGTGTTTTATACTCTTCAGTGCACAAATCTTTCACCTCTTTTATTAAATTCATTTTTTAAGTATTTTAATATACTCTGTAACTTTAGTAAATTGGATTTTCTTGATTTTTTTGTTAATTTGTTGTTAATATATAGAAAAAGTGGTTTATGTATGTGGATTTTGTGTTCTGCAACATTGTCACATTTGTTTACTAGTTCTAACAGGTTTTTGGTGAAGTCTTTTAGGTTTTCTTTTCTTTTTAAAAATAGTTTATTCATTTTTTATATGCTCAACCACTGGGTTTTCTATATATAACTTCATGTCATCTGCAAACAGAAACATTTTAACTTTTCTCCTTCCAATTTAGATGGCTTTAATTTCTTTCTTTTGCCTTATTTCTTTGGCCAGGACTTCTAATAATGTGTTGAATAAAGTGGTGAACATAAGCGGAACCAAGAGATGGCATAATGGTTATGTCACTGAACTCCCAAATAGTTGACTGTTGTTCAAGTCCTGAACTGGGCAGCTTAAAACTCTTACCAGAAGCATGTGCATGCATGCCCAAAATCCCAAGAGAAGAATGGAGGAAAAAGGATTGCAGCATGGCCATCTGCCCTTTGGAGTGATTTATCCCTTGGGGGTGATTTATCTCTGTCTCTCTCTGTTTCTGTGGTGAACACATATACTTTATAGCAAATCTCTCTCTTAAATAAATAAATAAAAATAAAATAAATAAAAGAGAGTAAGCATCTTTATCTATTTATTGATCTTAGAGAAAAAGCTTTGAATTTTGCACCACTGACTATGATGTTAGCTATAAGCTTGTACATGGTCTATATTGAGTTGTGGTACATTTCTTCTATTATTAACTTGTTGAGAGTTCTTAAATAGGAAAGGGAAGAGAATATGGCAATTGCCCTTTCTGTATTTATCAGAATAATCGTATTATTTTTTTGTTCTTCATTTAGTTCATGCGGTCTATCGCATGTATTGATACGCATATGTTGAGCTATCCTTGCATCCCTAGGATAAATCCTACCTTATCATGGTAAATGGCCCTTATAATGTGCCATTTAATTTGTGCCTAGATTTTTGCATCTATATTTATCAGGAACACTGACCTGTAATTTTCTTTACTTATAATGTCCTTGTCTGAATTGTGCTATCAGGGTACTGCTGGTCTCATAAGTTTAGAAGGATTTCTTCCTTTACAGTTTTTTGGAAGATTTTGAAAAAAAAAATTGGTTAGTTCTTTAAATGTCTGGTAAAATTAAGCAGTAAACTCACCCAGTCTAAGGGTTATCTTTGGTGAGAAAATTTTATTACTGATTCAGTCTTCTTACTAGTTATTGTTCTGTTCAGATTTTCTTTGTTCATGACGCAGCTGGGTAAGTTGTATGTATTTAAGAAGTATTCCATTTCTTCTAGGCTATCCAATTTGTCAGTGTGTGACTGTATAGCTATCCCATGCTTTCTTTTAGTTTCCATGTACATAAAATATATTTTACTTGTCTTTTCATTTTTAATCTGTAAGTGTTCTTAAATGTGAAGGGGATATTTTGTAGGCAGCATACAACTAAGTCTTGTTCTTTTTTTTAATTTATTTTTTAAAATTTCTTCAGCCATTCTGTCTTTGGCTTAGAGAACTTAATCTATTTACATTCAAAGTCATTATTGGTAAGATAGACTTATTATATTGTTCATTGATTTGGGGTGGTTTTGTAGATCCTTTGCTCCTTCATTGCTTTTTCATTTCTGATTAGATGATTTTCTCTAGTGGTATACTTTGATTTTTTTTTTAATCTTTTGTGTTGTTACTACAGCTTTTGCTTTGTGATTATCATGAGGTTACATAACATCTTATAAAAGGCTATTTTAAGCTAATAACAACTTAACTTTGATCACATAAAATAATTGTATACATTTTTTTCACAACCACTACCCATATTTTATACTTTTTGATGTTACAACTTGCATTTTTTAACATTGTGTATTACTTAAGATATTACTGTAGCTATAATTATTTTTAGTAGTTTTGTCCTTTAATCTTCATACTACAGTTACATGATTTACATAACATCCTCACAGCTTAGATTCTGATTGTGCTTACTTTAACCAGTGAGGTTCATATGGTCCTTAGCCTCCATGTTACTAATTAGTATTATTTTCTTTTCTTTTTTTTTTTTTTTTTTTTTTGAGAGGTTTTTCACTATAGGGCGCGTGCACTCACCAGACAGACAGAGAGAGACATAGAGACAGAAAGCGAGAAATCACCCCCCAGGGGGGATGGTCACGCCGTAATCCCTTCTCCTCCATTCTCCTCTCAGGATCTTGGGCACGCACGCACACGCACCCGGCGTGAGTTTTAAGCCACCAGGTCCGGGACGCGAACCACGGTCGACTACGTCGGAGTCCAGCGACATAGCCATTATGCTAACTGCTGGTTCCCAGTATTTTCTTTTAGCTTAAAGAACTCCCTTTAGCAATGCTTTTAAAAGAGAAGGAGTGCTAACGGACTTCCTCAACTTCGATTTGTCTGGGAAAATTTTCTCTCTCCTTCAGTTCTGAAGGACAGATTTGCTGGGTACAGTATTTTTGACTGATGGTTTGTTTTCTTTAGTGCATTGGATACAGCATCCCTCTTTCTCTGGCTTGTAAGGTTTGGGCTGAAAAATCCCCTGCTGTCTTACTGCTTCCTTATGTGTGATATGCTTCTTTTATACTGCTGTTTTCAGGATCCTCTCGTTGGCTTTGATCCTTGACAGCTTGATTTAAGTGTTTTGGTGTAATTTGTTTGTATTAAATCTGTCTGGGGAACTTCGACCTTACTTTACCTGGAAATAGGTATAGATCATATATATTTATATTTATTATTTGTCTCTCTTCCTCCAGATTTGGAAAATATTCTCTTATTATTTCTTTAAATGACTTTTCAGTTTCCTATTCTAGTTTCTCTCTTCTCCTTCTGGAAATCCTATAACTTAAAATTTGCTCTTTTCATAGTGTTTCATAAATTCCATACTTTTTTATTACTTTTTCTATCTCCTCTGACTTTGAATTTTCAAATGATCAATCTTAGAGTTCAGGTTCCCTCTTTATTGATCAAGTCTGCTGTTGATGCATTCTATTACACTTTTCATTTTGTTCATTATGTTTTTTCAGCTATAGAATTTGTCATTTTTTAAAAAAAAAATTGGTAATTTTAATCTCTGCTAAATTTCTTATTTGGTTGTGTATTTTTTTCTAATTTTATTAAATTATGTCTCTATATTTTATTAATTTCATTGACTTTCCTTAAATCTATTAGTTTTAGTTTTTAGGGGAGCAGTTTATATATCTTCATTTGTTTGTATCAGCTTCTAGATTGCTGTACATTTTTCTTTGGGTTATGTGTCTTTGGTTTCTCATGTTTCTTGTTGCCTTATATTTATGACTGCACATTTGGTGGAATAGTCATCTGCTGCAGATTTTTCAGGTTAGTTCCAACGTAAAAATGTTCCCTAGTTGGGATAGGGTATGAAGTCACTTGATGATGGGGATACAGATGTCCTGGTACCAGTAAGGGTGCCAGTATATAGTTTCTGTGGAACTCTGCCAGCTGAAGTCAGTGTTGACAAAAATTTCAAGGATTTTTAGTGGTCAACACTGTGGATTCCTGCAGTGGCAGTGAGGGTTCTTGGAGTCTTCAATTGTGATGGTTGCCCAAGTTCCCTAAATCTCATTTTCTCTAACCCTGGGAAAATGTGGCTGAAGAGATCTCTGTTCGCACAGATGTTGCTTTGTGGCTCACTTACAGTGGTGGTGGCACTGGTGTCTGATCAGCATCACCCATAGAAGAGCCATGGAGCTGTCTAAAGCACAGACATGAGTGGAAGGATTATAGTGCTAAGATCCACAGTGATAATGGCACTGGTGCCAGGGGCAGGTAACCCTGCTTCTGCATTGGTAATTGTGTACAAGGCATGGATATTTGTAAAGCAGACATAAGAACTGAGAATGGAGGGACCAGCAGTTAACATAATGGCTATGTCGCTGGATCCCACGTAGTCGACTGTGGTTTGCGTACTGGACCCAGTGGCTTAAACTCACACCGGGCACATGTGCGTGTGTGCCCAAGATCCTGAGAGGAGAATGGAGGAGAAGGGACTGTGGTGTGGCCATCACCCCTGGGGGGTGATTTCTCACTTTCTGTCTATCTCTGTCTTTTTGGCGAGCACACGCGCCCTACAGCAAAAAACACCTCTTAAAAAAAAAACAAAAAACAAAAACCTGAGAATGGGAGTAAAGGCATGTACACAGTGAGAGCAGCTCCAGGGTTCAGGTGGGGTCTAGCTTTCTGTGACAGCTGAGTCAGTACCTGGAGAGCTGGCACATACAGCAGCTGCTGGGCTCTGGGACCTAGAGTGCACGCCTTATATGGTAATGGCTCTGGTATCTGAAAGAGGGAAGATCCAGTATGACCACAGGGTCCAGGGGGTCAAGTCCAGTACCTTCTACTCCAACATCTTGGATATATCACTCTTCTAATTGCTCTTTGCCATCTTCAATCCCTAAGATTCACTCATTTTGGAGGTCAACCAAAGAGTATTTCTTAGCAAACCCTGTCATAATTATATAGGTCATAGTATTGGGACAAGTGTAGGCAGAGTGGCTTTGATTGTACTGAAACCAACCTTTTTCATGATTCTGTAAGCCAATGTTTAGTGTACCTCCTCAGTTCACATTCACCTTCCCTTGACGGAGTCACCTGGTATCCTGTCCTGCCTGTAGTCATTGTTCAGGGTCATGCTAGTCTATAAACTTTATGTCCTGCAACAAAATTGTGGCCATATATCTTTCACCAGAAGGTCCTAATATATTTGTACATTTTATTCTATTTTTCCCCAGAGCTTTAACTACTTAGTGTGTGCCATATTTATAAAGGCAGAAAAATATTTTTTGTACTTTTTTCTTCTTTTTGATTAAATAATTTAGTGTATCCCTCTCGCACACCTCCTTCCAATATCAATATGCTCTTTAAGAAGTCGTTGTGTCCATCTATGGGCTTACACACAGCTGGACAATGTGCAAGAGACATTCTGTTAGACACCTTAAGGGTTGGTTGTGTGACATTGTCAGTCTTTCCATTTCTGAGCACACAAAGGGCTTGCTTCTCTTTGAATTACTACTTTTTTCTTTCTCATTACAATCTCTGAAAAATTTAATGATGACCTCGATTTTTCATTGCTCTCTATCTTTTTTTGTTGTTGTTGCTATATTTCCTTTTTGAGTATTTCTGCTTTTCTTTTAGATTTTATAGTTACTTTGAAATTCATGACATTCTGACTATAACCGTCTTCCCATATTTGCTTTTTGCCCCCCTAGTTTATTATTTATTTCTTCCATGAGAGAGAATGACGGATAATAGCCTCAACAGGGTCCTGATGCTGTTATCTACCTCCAGCCTCAGCCAGCTCTGAATCATGGGCAAGTATGTGTCCTGTGTATTCAGGGAAGTCTCCAGAAGTTAGTCCAGAACTTTCCCATGTGGGAAAGTTCCACCTCACAGGTCATTGTTTACCACTGCACCCTCAGTCACATCTCTAGGCTTCGTATTTGTTTTTAAAATTTGCATTTATCTTTCTTGGGGCTTCCATCACATTTTAATTAGTTTCCACCCTTTTGTTCAGAATTCGATCCAGGTGAGCAGTTTCTGCTTTTGTGCTTCTCTTTTTCTTCTATCTTTTTCTCTCTTCTAAGATAAGCCATAACCATAATTAATGGTAAGATCTATTTGCTTGTCTTTCTAATCAGGCATCCTTTTTCTCAGTCACTTCCTAAATACAGTATTCCCCCCTTATCAGTTATTTCACCTTCCATGAGTTCAGCTATCTATGGACAACCATGATTAGAAAATAGGTGAGTGCACTACAATTAAATATTGTGTGTGTCTGTGTGTGTGTGTGTGTCTGTGTGTGTATGAGAGAGAGAGAGAGAAATAGGTGAATACATACCAATTAGATAACTGTGTGTGAGAGAAAGAGAGGAAGAGAGAGTGAGAAGGAACATTTCTATAACTTTTATTTTAGTATATTTCTACAGTAGTTTTATTTACTGTTAGCTATCTCTTACCATGCCTAATTTACAAATTAAGCTTTATCATAGGTTTGTAAGTAAAGAAAAAAAAAATACTATAAAAGGGTTCAGTACTATCCAGAATTTTAGAGATTTACTAGGAGTCTTGGAAGAAATTCCCTCAAATAAGGGGTGGTGTTATTGCGTCCATTTTTTACTGTCTCTTTATCAGCATCATTTCCACCTCTATTTCCTATTTCATAATTTCGAATTCACATTTAATCATTGTATGATCCATGGTACACAATATGATTTTTTGAAGTATGTGTGCAGTGCATGACAATTAAATCAAGGTATTACCATGTACTTTATTTACAGCAGCGCACTTTACATTCTCGTAAGTTGTAGTTATTTATTTAAGTATATTTTCCCCGAGTCCTTCCCACCCACCTACTACTAACCACCTTCCTTCCATACTCTGTGGTATCTGTGCTGTCCTTCCTACTATTCTATCTTCAGATCTTTCCACTTCTGCCCTTGAATGCAGAGCCAACTCACTTTCTATGCCTAAATATATTTCAAGACACAAGAGAATTATTTTTGCATTTCCTGAAAGGATAAAATTGTTTCTACATTGTTACTTATTTTATTTATTTTGGGGAGTGCAAGAATAATGGCTATATCAAAGGATTAACTCGAAAGTCTCGCCTGCAGGAATGGTGACTCCTGAACATGACTGCTAATATAATCTCTACTAAGTGTATATATTCATCTCACTTTCCCTTGGTGAGAAGTTAACAGTTTAAAAGTAATGAACAGTGTATCTGGAACCTATAGACATGTAACCCCAGGGACACTGCATTAAGAAGACTAAGGTAAAATGAAGCGATTTCTCATTTATTTTAGTATTAAGTTGTCTCTCGTTATGTTATTCAGTAACCTGCCACCTGCTTGTGCACATGTATATGTACAGACACACCACCAACACACTGTATATGCTCTAAAGATGATAATTTAGGAAGTAGGCAATTTTTCTGCTGTAAAATAGAAGAGTGAATACTAAGTATTTTCTTTGGTCAATGTACAATAGCACCTCATTTATACAGAGATTAAATCTGGCAGATTCAGCCACCAGAAAATGTAATTCTTATCGAAATGAGGTGGTGAAAGAATTTAATTAATCAAATATGTATTGAGTTCCAATTTGGAGTCTTTGGAAAATAACAATACTAATTAATGCTTTTGTCCTCAAGGGTTTCTTTGTTGGAGGAAAAGCTTATGCCTTTCTACCTAATTATCAAACAAAACCCACCACTTCAGTAGAGAGAGAAGAGGCATGGTGTACACAGTTGTGGAAGATACTTTAAGTGTCAACTTGACTTGGCTATAGTCACCAGATATTCAGTCAAACACTACTCTAGGTATTGGTGTGAATGGATTTTGCGAATGTGACCAGCATTCATAATCATTTACTTCAGGTAAATATTTACCTGAAGTAAATGATTATGAATGCTGGTCATGGTTCATTCCGTTGAAAAGACTTAAGAGAAGAGTTGTTGTTTCCTGGACAAAGGAGAAATGTTATGTGTGGACAGTCCTTCAGCTCCTGTTGGAGGGTTGTAGTTTCCTTTTTCTGGAGGCTTATCTTATAAATTTCTTACTTATCTAGCCAGCTGGATTTTGCGAATGAATGCTGGTCATGGTTCATTCCGTTGAAAAGACTTAAGAGAAGAGTTGTTGTTTCCTGGACAAAGGAGAAATGTTATGTGTGGACAGTCCTTCAGCTCCTGTTGGAGGGTTGTAGTTTCCTTTTTCTGGAGGCTTATCTTATAAATTTCTTACTTATCTAGCCAGCCTCGACAACTAACTAAGCCAATTCCTTGCAATAACTCCCTTAGTATATAACTCTTACCAACTGAACTCTGACAGGTATAAAGGTTAATTCTGTATTCTTCTTGGTATAAATTTTGAGTTATGCCTTACAGAATGAATACGATTTATGGGGAGGGTAATTGCTACTGGACAATGGAAAGATTTGGAAGTTCATGTGCTTCTGAGCTCCAATTTAAACTCCCCACCCCTTCAACTCTTCCTCATGTCCCATCTCCTCTTAAACACACTTGCTGATTATCATGAAGTTAACATTTACCATTTATTAAGCACCTTTGATAGGCCAGAACTGTGTGTAATTTTTTTCCTAATCCTTACGGCAATGATTGTCTTCACATTATGAATGAGAAAATGTTTTCTTAGATAGAGAAAGTGCAGTTGCAACTTTCATTTCAAGTCTTTGTAGCTTTGCCAGCTCTATTTCCCCTGAAGATAGGGATCCCAATAGCAGCAACAGCCAGAAGGAGGAGGCAGAAAGCCTCAGGGATGGCTGTAGAACCTTGAGTGAAAATGAATGCTCATAAGATTGCCTCTGAATGTAAAGAAGTGTTAAGATCAGCATTTTTATTTAAGAAAGAAATTCAGAAATGTCATATTTTTTTTAAAAAAAAGTTGCTATCAGAAGTAAACTTC
The DNA here is from genome assembly GCF_000334495.1 of Tupaia belangeri chinensis. NCBI lineage: Eukaryota > Metazoa > Chordata > Mammalia > Scandentia > Tupaiidae > Tupaia > Tupaia belangeri. Next base: position 4,991,320 of record NW_006160041.1, on the reverse strand, counting down.
AGTTATTTGAAAATTTACAAAAATAAAACACTCATTGCTTTGATCAGTGCAGTCAGTGCATCATTCTTATGTGCATAATAAGATGAGAACCAGCAGAATCCTGGTGTCAAACTGCTGCCAGGGAAAGGCAGCGCAGAGCAGGGAAACATGATCCAGGACTGGCATTCAGAAAACAGTGAATCTCATCTCTTTCTCTCCCCCTAACTAGGTTTATGATCCTAACTAGACTTATTGTCCTAACTAGGCCTATCATAAACACATAGAATTCTCCTAAGAGATATGCTCCTTTTTTAGAATGCATTGTTGTCTGAACAGCTTGCTCTACTGTAATTCTCAGTTGACGTATTTTAATCCAATAGTAAGCATTTTGGTTAACTTTGAGGAAAACCACAAATAATTTACTATCGATAGTAGTTGAACTTCTAAAGTTCTACTATGTGTACATGTGTGCATTTGTGGATATTTTATGAAAGAAGGAATTTTTCATCAGAAACTGGATGTCAGAAGGCCATCAGCTAATATCCTTAAAGTACTAAAAGAAAAGACAAACAAAAAAACTGCTAACCAAGAATCCTATACCTAACAAGACTTCTTTAAAAGTGAGGAAGAAATTAGACATTCATGGAGAAGCCAATGTCAAGAGAGCTGATTACCAATAAATCTGCTTTGTAAGAAATTCTCAAGGGACTCCTGAGATTGAAATGAAAGGACAGTAGACCAGCAGTTAGCGTAATGGCTATGTTACTGGACTCCCATGTAGTCGACCATGGCTCGAGTCCCAGACCCGGTGGCTTAAATTCATGCCGGGTGTGCGCACGTGCATGCCTAAGATCCTGAGAGGAGAATGGAGGAGAAGGGATTGCGGCGTGGCCATCCCCCTTGGGGGGTGATTTCTCACATTCTATCTCTCTGTCTCTGTCTGTCTGTCTGGCGAGCGCACACGCCCTATAACAACAACAACAAAAAAAGCTCTTAAAAAAATATAAAGGACAGTAGACAGTAACTCAGAGGTGTATGAAGAAATAAAGATCCCAGTAAAGGCAAATGATTGAACAATCATAAAAGCTACTATTATTATAGGAATGGTTTCTTTCTTGCCCCACTTTTAGTTTTCTATATGATTTCAGAGACATACATTGAAAGAAAAAGTATTAGTCTAAAAGTCAGTACTGGTCAGTTCCATTGCAGAGAGGGAGCCTGCCATCTGGCCCATGTGCCACTTACTGCCCCTCCATGCTCCCCAGCCCACCAGAATCAGGTAGGAAGAGTCCTGCCTCTTGGCCCATGTGTCACTCACTGCCCATTCTCACCTGTCTCATCAAAGAGAGGTAGAAGGGCCCACTATCTGGCTCATGTATCACTCACCCCGAGAGCCCAAACCACCAGAGTGAAGAAAGAGAAGGGGCCACTATCACCCTACCTGTCACTCATTGCCCCATCCCTTGCCTGACCCACTGGAACAGTCCCATCAGAAAGTGTAAGGAAGGGTTTGCTGCTCAGCCCATGTGCCACTTGCTGCCTCACCCCCTGCAAGTCCCATCAGAGAGATAAAGGAAGGAGCCTACCTACAGCCAGTGTGCCACTTACTGTACGACCTGCAACCCAACACACCAGAGCAAGGTAGGAGGGGCCCATTCACCTGGCCTATGCATTACTCACTGCCTTATTCTCTGTTGGTCCCTCAGAGAAAGCAAGGTGGGATCTGCCACCTACTGTGTGTGTCACTCACTGCCCCACCCCTGTCAATCCCACTGGAGAGAGCAAGGAGGGGTCCACTGCGTGTTGTGTATGCCACTGCTGTCTGCCCCCCCCCACCCTGTCAACCCACCTTAGCAGTAGGAGGGGACCCATCGCCCAGCCTGCATGTTACATGGTGTCCTGCTGGTCCTGTTGGAGAGAAAAAGGAGGGGTCTTCCCATCTAGCCAGTTGTCATTCATTTCCCTGCTCATCTCCCTCCCCAGCCTCCTGGAGGGGCCCATTGCCCAGCCTGCATGTTACATGGTGTTCTGCTGGTCCTGTTGGGGAGAAAAAGGAGGGGTCTTCCCATCTAGCCAGTTGTCATTCATTTCCCTGCTCATCTCCCTCCCCAGCCTCCTGGAGGGGCCCATTGCCCAGCCTGCATGTTACATGGTGTTCTGCTGGTCCTGTTGGGGAGAAAAAGGAGGGGTCTTCCCATCTAGCCAGTTGTCATTCATTTCCCTGCTCATCTCCCTCCCCAGCCTCCTGGAGGGGCCCATTGCCCAGCCTGCATGTTACATGGTGTTCTGCTGGTCCTGTTGGGGAGAAAAAGGAGGGGTCTTCCCATCTAGCCAGTTGTCATTCATTTCCCTGCTCATCTCCCTCCCCAGCCTCCTGGAGGGGCCCATTGCCCAGCCTGCATGTTACATGGTGTTCTGCTGGTCCTGTTGGGGAGAAAAAGGAGGGGTCTTCCCATCTAGCCAGTTGTCATTCATTTCCCTGCTCATCTCCCTCCCCAGCCTCCTGGAGGGGCCCATTGCCCAGCCTGCATGTTACATGGTGTTCTGCTGGTCCTGTTGGGGAGAAAAAGGAGGGGTCTTCCCATCTAGCCAGTTGTCATTCATTTCCCTGCTCATCTCCCTCCCCAGCCTCCTGGAGGGGCCCATTGCCCAGCCTGCATGTTACATGGTGTTCTGCTGGTCCTGTTGGGGAGAAAAAGGAGGGGTCTTCCCATCTAGCCAGTTGTCATTCATTTCCCTGCTCATCTCCCTCCCCAGCCTCCTGGAGGGGCCCATTGCCCAGCCTGCATGTTACATGGTGTTCTGCTGGTCCTGTTGGGGAGAAAAAGGAGGGGTCTTCCCATCTAGCCAGTTGTCATTCATTTCCCTGCTCATCTCCCTCCCCAGCCTCCTGGAGGGGCCCATTGCCCAGCCTGCATGTTACATGGTGTTCTGCTGGTCCTGTTGGGGAGAAAAAGGAGGGGTCTTCCCATCTAGCCAGTTGTCATTCATTTCCCTGCTCATCTCCCTCCCCAGCCTCCTGGAGGGGCCCATTGCCCAGCCTGCATGTTACATGGTGTTCTGCTGGTCCTGTTGGGGAGAAAAAGGAGGGGTCTTCCCATCTAGCCAGTTGTCATTCATTTCCCTGCTCATCTCCCTCCCCAGCCTCCTGGAGGGGCCCATTGCCCAGCCTGCATGTTACATGGTGTTCTGCTGGTCCTGTTGGGGAGAAAAAGGAGGGGTCTTCCCATCTAGCCAGTTGTCATTCATTTCCCTGCTCATCTCCCTCCCCAGCCTCCTGGAGGGGCCCATTGCCCAGCCTGCATGTTACATGGTGTTCTGCTGGTCCTGTTGGGGAGAAAAAGGAGGGGTCTTCCCATCTAGCCAGTTGTCATTCATTTCCCTGCTCATCTCCCTCCCCAGCCTCCTGGAGGGGCCCATTGCCCAGCCTGCATGTTACATGGTGTTCTGCTGGTCCTGTTGGGGAGAAAAAGGAGGGGTCTTCCCATCTAGCCAGTTGTCATTCATTTCCCTGCTCATCTCCCTCCCCAGCCTCCTGGAGGGGCCCATTGCCCAGCCTGCATGTTACATGGTGTTCTGCTGGTCCTGTTGGGGAGAAAAAGGAGGGGTCTTCCCATCTAGCCAGTTGTCATTCATTTCCCTGCTCATCTCCCTCCCCAGCCTCCTGGAGGGGCCCATTGCCCAGCCTGCATGTTACATGGTGTTCTGCTGGTCCTGTTGGGGAGAAAAAGGAGGGGTCTTCCCATCTAGCCAGTTGTCATTCATTTCCCTGCTCATCTCCCTCCCCAGCCTCCTGGAGGGGCCCATTGCCCAGCCTGCATGTTACATGGTGTTCTGCTGGTCCTGTTGGGGAGAAAAAGGAGGGGTCTTCCCATCTAGCCAGTTGTCATTCATTTCCCTGCTCATCTCCCTCCCCAGCCTCCTGGAGGGAGGTAGCAGGGGCCCATTGCCCAGCCTGCATGTTACATGGTGTTCTGCTGGTCCTGTTGGGGAGAAAAAGGAGGGGTCTTCCCATCTAGCCAGTTGTCATTCATTTCCCTGCTCATCTCCCTCCCCAGCCTCCTGGAGGGAGGTAGCAGGGGCCCATTGCCCAGCCTGCATGTCACTCGCCACCCCATTGAAAAGAGGAAGGTGAGGTCCACCGCCCAGCTCCTATTTCACTCACCACTCAACCCTTTGTCAGTCTTATAAGAGAATAAAGAGGGGTCACTGGACTCCCATATGGCTGATCATGGATCCAGTGGTTTGAAATTCACGTTGGGTACTTGTACATGTGTGCCTAAAATCCCGAGAGGAGAATGGAGGAGAAGGGATTGTGATGTGGACATCCCTCCAGGGGAGTAATTTCTGCTTTCTGTCTCTCTGTTGAGTACAAGCACCCTACAGCAAAAATCTCTCTTAAAGAGAGAGAGAGAGTTAGAAGGGGTCTACTGCCTGGCCCATGTGCCATGCATCATTCTTTATATTACATACAGTACTACTTTATGTTCTGCCAATTTCCCAGCTCAGCCCCCAGCAGCATCTAGACAAGAGGTTGGAAGAGGAACCAACAGCCTGAAGACAGTGGAGATTGTGAATAATTCTCTCTGCCTCCTTCCTTCTCTAGAGAAGAAAAATGGAAGGAAAGAAATGTCCTTTGAGACTCCAAACCCTAAAACTCACTGTGAATGCCGGCACTCCCACCCACAGAACAGGGAAACAGGCATGGATCTAATACACACCATAGAAAAGCACATGAATATAAAGCTGCAGAAACCATTTCAAAAAAAAAAAATTAGAGAGAAGTAAATACTTCACCACATGCCTAGAAATCACATCAGAGCTCCAAGAAATATGAGAAAACCAGGCATTAGTGCTCCCTCAAACTTGACAACTCATTTCAACAATGTGGAAAAGCAACAACAATAAAACCCCCAAAATACCAGAAGAAAAGAAATGATAAAGATTAGAGCTGAGATAAACAAAATAATGAAATAACTGTACAGATATGTTGTCGTCAACAAATAACACATATGTTAATGTGCTTGTCTGAGCCAATATACGGTGTATTCTGGATGGAAAATCTCATTTTGTATGCTGTAATGATGTACAGTGAATGAGTGTAAATAAATAAATTTAAATAAAAAACTATATAAATTTAACAAAGCAAAAAGCTGATTTTTTAAGGGATAAACAAAATTAACAAACCATTAGCTAGACTGATTAAAAAAAAATACAACAGAACAAATAAACAAAAAAAAAACAGAAAAAGAAACCAGACAAATGAAGTGAAGTAATAAAGCCAGTGATATTTCAACAGATTAACAGAAATACAAATAATTATGAATGAATACTTCAGTTGACTACACGCCAACAAACTAGAAAACCTAGATAAGATGGAAAAATTTCTGGACACATACTAGATACTTCAATTGAACCAGGAAGAAACAGAAATACTGAATATACCATTAACAAGAAATGAAATTGAATCGGTATTAAATAACCTCCCAACAAGGAAAAACCCAGATCCCAATGGTTTCACTTCTGAATTCAACAAAACTTACAAAGAAGAGTTAACCCCAGATTTCTTCAAACTATTTAAAAAGATCTAAAAGGAAGGAAACCTCCCAAACTCATTATATAAAACTTCCATCTCCTTGATACCAAAACCAGAGAGAAATATAACAAAAAAAGAAAACTACAGACCAATATCCCTGGTGAATACTGATAGGAAAATCATCAACAAGAAACAAGCAAATTGAATCCAATAGCACATTGAAAGATTATATACCACAGAATGGGAGAAAATATTTGCAAACTATGTTTCAGATAAGGGATTAATAACCAGAATAATAGAAAATTCAAGCAGCTTACCCACAAAAATTTTAAAATAAATAATCCAATTAAAGAATGGGCAAATGAGCTGAAGAGACAACTCTCTAAAGAAGGAATATGAATCCTCCAAATGCATATGAAACAATGTTTAACATCTCTGATGAGGGAAATGAAGGTCAAAACCACAATGAGATACCACTTAATTCCAGTCAGAATGGCTATGATCAAAAAATAAAAGAAGTGCTGGTGAGACTGATTTGAAGAAAGAAGGCTCAGACACTGCTGGTGGAAATGTAAATTAGTATAGTCACCATGGAAAACAGTATTGAGATTCCTCAAAACCTACAAACAGAATTACCATATAACCCAGTTATCCCACTCCTTAATATTTACCTAAAGGATAGGAAAGTATTCAGTTGGAGGATTTGTACACTTCCTTGTTTATTGCCACATTTTTCACAATTGCTAAGTCATGGAATCAACCTAAGTGCCCAAGAACTGATGAAAAATTGTGGCACAGGTATATTATGAAATACTTTTTAGCCATAAAGAACATGAGATCCTGACAGTTGCTTTAAAGTAGAGGAATACAGATTTAATGCAAAATGAAGTAAGTCAGACTGTGAAAAACAAGTACTGTATAGCCCCACTCAATGTTTATCAAATATCTGCACTCTATGGAATGAGAGATCCAAAGATATAATGGAGAGGAAAAGTATAGCTACCAGAGACTGTAAGGGAGGGGAATCGATGGTAGAGGAGGGACGAGAGCAAGGCAAGAAACATGCAGCAGACACAAGAATGCAAAGTTCTCTATTGGAAATGCCGTATACTATAGTATCTTTGATTTGATTGTGACATACTGCATGAATACTTTGAAAACCCTCATGCGCTATAGAGATGTCCATGATTGAAGGTAAATACAAAATCACTACAAAATTTAAAAGAAAATTTTATCTTACATAGGATCTTGGAGAAATGAAGACCCAAAAACCTAGGGGAAACTGATTGTATGCTTGGGTTCAGGGAGGTTATACACGACGATGTAGAAATGTGATTGGACAAAAGCCTGTAATTGATAATAGAATGAGGTGCAAACATCCCCTCCCCAGCTGACATAAACACATACATAATAAAAGCTAGTACTATTACAATTTTGGTTTTTAACTCTGCATTTTGTTTCCTACACTGTTTAAAGGACTGGAATGGACCTATTCGTGCTTAAGTGCTGTGCATAGGGAGCGAGAGCCCTGGTGGCTAACTGTGGTTTGAATCCTAGCCTTGCTGGCTTGAAAGACATGCTGAACATGTGTATATGCATACCTCGAAATCCTGGAGGGATGGAGCAAAGGAAGGAAAAGGATTGCAGTATGACTATGACCTTGTCCCCATGGGAGGGCTTTCTCTTTTTCTCCCTGGTGAGCACATGTACCGCCTGGCAATAAAACCAACATAGAATAAAATAAAATACTAGTGCATTAAAAATTGTTAGCTTACTTTTTGTACACAGTACACGAAGATGTAACTGATACATCAGCAAGTGAAAGGGGAGGTCGCAACAAAGTCACAACGGAGCAGAGTTTTCAAAAGTATGCCATTGAAGTTAAGCTAGCATACATTCAAATTAGAGTGTTATAACTTTAGGATCTAAAACTATAATTCCCATGGCAACCACAAAGAAAAATGCTATAGAATGTACAGTAAAGGAAATGGAAAAGGAATTTAAATGTTTCATTACAAAAATATTAGCTAAACGCGAAATAAGACAGTAATGAAAAAAATGAGAAACACACTCCAATGATGTATGATCACATTACAATTCCTTTTCCTGAATTGTTTTCCCATTAGGATTTTGGGCATGCACATACACACACCCCTAGCGTAGTTTCTCAAGGGCATGCACACATACATACCCAGTGTAGTTTCTCAAGCAGCCATGTCTGGGATTTGAACTGCAGTTGGCTATGGGGAAGACAGATTTTTTTTTTTTTTTTGTGGAGAGATTTTTGCTATAGGGCGTGTGCGCTCGCCAGACAGACAGAGAGAGACAGAGAGACAGAAAGAGAGAAATCACCCCCAAGAGGGGATGGCCACGCCACAATCCCTTCTCCATTCTCCTCTCGGAATCTTGGGCACACATGCACACGCGCCCGGCGTGAGTTTAACCAACGAGGTCCGGGACTCAAGCCGCGTTCGACTACGTGGGAGTCCAGCGACATAGCCATTACGCTAACTGCTGGTCCCTGGAATACAGTTCTTAATACATAGTGTTTAACTATTGCACTACGGGGCTGGTCTTATATATCTAGTTTGTTAACACATAGTAATTGTACGTAATTGTGAAGAGTACAATTTGATTTTACAGTACAAGCATATAAGCATAATGATTCATTTAGGGTAATTGGCCTACCCATCATCTGAATCATTTGTCATTACTTGTTCTGGGAACTTTCAAAATTCTCCCTTCTTGTTAATTTGAGATACATAGCAAGTTAACATCCAGACTGCCAATATATCAAAGAATAAATCACAAGGGAAATTAGAAAATACTTAGAAATAAATTAAAATAAAAATACAAAATAACAAAACACACAGGATGCAGTAAAAGTGCATCTCCTAACGGAGAACACTGTTTATTGGACTAGAAATGTTACATTAGAAAAGGAGATCTCGGGGCCAGCAGTTAGCGTAATGGCTATGTCACTGAACTCCCATGTAGCCAAACGCAGTTCGAGTCCTGGACCCTGTGGCTTAAACTCACATCGGGTGCGTGTATGTGCGTGTCCAATATCCTGAGAGGAGAATGGAGGAGAAGGGATTGCGGCAATGCCATCCCCCATGGGAGGTGATTTCTCACTTTCTATCTCTCTGTCTCTCTCTTTCTGGCGAGTGCACACGCCCTATAACAAAAACCTCTCTCTAAAAAAAAAAGATTTCAAATCAACAACCTAATTTCACAACTTAAAGTACTAGAAAAAAAACAGGCTGAATCCAAAACTGGCAGAAGAAAGCAAATGATAAAGATTAGCGCTTAGGTAAATGAATGAAATAAAGAATAGAAAAACAATCAACCAAACCAAAAGATGGTTTTTCAAAACAATCAATAAAATCGACAAACCCAGAGCTAGATAAACTGAGGAAAAAAAAAAACAAGAAAAAAACAAAGATAATTTACACAAGCATTTTCTCTGGTCACTTCGCTTGGAACTGGAACTTGCCTTTCCAGAAGAAAATCTCCATGAACTGCAAGATTTATATTTGGACTGTGGGTGGCCTGTGTGTATGGTTAATAGAGAAGAATGTTGAACTGAATATAGTGAAAAACTTTTGTTTCTTTTATTCTGCCATAAAATTGCTATGTATTCAAATATAAACTTGCAGTTTTGGAAAGAGATGGAAAAACAAAATTAAAGTAATTCTTGAACACACACATGTGTAACTGCTATCTGTTTACTCTCCCTTTCAATCAATACATATTGAAAAGAAGTATTGGCACACTATATAGTGGTTCAGTGTTCTGACTAGAGTCACAAGACCTGGGCTAAAATTGTGCTTTTTCTTCTTCGTCTTCTTTTTTTTTGTTATAGGGCACATGCACTTGACAGAAAGACAGAGAGAGACAGAAAGTGAGAAATCAACCACCAGAGGGGATGGCCACACTGCAATCCCTTCTCTGCCATTCTTCTCTGGGGATCCTGAGCACGCACACACACGCGTCCGGCATGAGTTTAAGCCACCCAGACTGGGACTCAAACTGTGGTTGACTACATAGGAGTCCAGTAACATAGCCATTATGCTATCTGCTGGTCCCTAAAATTGTGCTTTTACTACTGAATGATTATTGAGGAGGAGCTTGAACTCTCTGCTCTCTAGTTCCTTCTTGTTAAAATGGGATTGATCACTTCTCTGAAAAGAATGAAAATGCTTGGCATGAGTAAAATTTCCAAAAGCTTAACTCCTATTATCAAATATCTATCAGGTATCAAGTTCTGTTCCAGGCCTTGGTGTTAGAAACGTGAATAAAATATATCTTCCCATTTATTCCAATCTCCTTATACCTTAGGGACTCAAGCGTCTGGCACCATCAAAGTCCAGAAAATAATGTACATGGTTCTTGCCTCTATTTTCAAATGTGAGACCCTTGGTATTGGATTAACTCTTGGTTAAAAAAGTATACTGACAAGGCTGATAAGACATCAGGTGTCCTCTTCACTTTAACCACCATGAAATGCATCCTTAGATGGTTGATGTTGAGGTGCCCGGAGGAAAGAAAAAATCTTATTTTCACTGTTTTTTTTTTCCTGTTTGATCTGTTACCCCAAAATTCCTAGAACCAGAGGCTTCTAAGTTCTTCTGAATCTACCATTTTTACTTGATGATAGAATATTTCACTTGAGCCCATGAAATGCATCCTTAGATGGTTGATGTTGAGGTGCCCGGAGGAAAGAAAAAATCTTATTTTCACTGTTTTTTTTTCCTGTTTGATCTGTTACCCCAAAATTCCTAGAACCAGAGGCTTCTAAGTTCTTCTGAATCTACCATTTTTACTTGATGATAGAATATTTCACTTGAGCCAGTAGATTGATATAGCCTAAACTATAAATTTCCTTGAGTCAACTCATATTCACATGAAGGTGAGGGACTGAACATGGATTGTTTCTCAGAAGTAGCCTGAGAGTAGTGTCCTTCAAGGAAGATGCAGAGTATAATTTCTTGAAGAAATAGAATTCCAAAGTGGGAAGAAAAGCCAATACAATGAGTGAGCTGTGCAAGCTGTATGTAATCATGACCTAATGTATGATTTTGTATAGAGCATTGCAGTGACATAGGAAGAAGAGCAGAGACCATGACGTTTCAATTTCATTTTGAGTCGAAAGCCTTCCTAACTTTACTTTCAGCTGACTGGACTAAAATTAAGTAAATACTAATTACTTTTGGGTCTGGTTCCGCTGATACACGTGGTGCCTGTTAGTTTTTCTCCACTGCCTTTTGTAGTTAGAGTGGCTTGAGTCTTTTACTCAATGACAGCGAGTCACCCAGCTGCATGCCAGGATGGCCTGCCACACTTTGTCAGCTACACAGGTTTTCCAGCTGCCTCTGGCACCAGCTCAGCACTTGAGGCAGTTTCTGTGAATCCTGAAGTGGAGCTCTGTCTTCCCTGCCTGCAACTTCCCTAACTCAGCTCACAGCACAGCTGTCCTGTAATGAGCTTCTGTTCTGCCTGCCGCAAGGAAGACACTGCCTCTTCCACTTGTCGTTTCATATTGCCCAGCCCATTCGACTCATCGGAGCACATAAAGAATCCAATACCAACCCAAAAAGATTTATTCAGGAACTCTAGAGAAGAGAAGACAAAGGATGGACTATATCTTCTTTCCTCCCTCTTCCATGCTGGATCCAGGGTACTTCTCTTTGGTAATTCATGACACAGGGAGACCAAGCTCTGGGACCTGCAGATAAGGCCTGTGTACATTTTTATTTTATAATTCCCATATATCCAAATGCTTTGGGAGGTCTATAGAGCTTGATATATAAGGATTTCACCTATAACAGAGCTTACTTGTTTCTCTTCCTGCCAAAGGAAGCACAGTAAAATACCTTTCCCATTGCAGAGGTCTAGGAAAGACACAGCAGCAAGACCTTGAGGGCATTCAGGTTAGTGAGTGCACTTGGGGTGGGCTGGCAATGACTGAGCAATCTATAGCAGGTATTTCACAGAGGCATTGGCTGAAATTGAAGGTTTTTTAGCAATAGAGTGAATAAAGACCTGTTACTTGAAATCCGATCTTTAGTTCATAAAATATTGAGGATAAAGTCCTTATGTATAAAAGTAACATCCTAGAGAAAGTCGTTTTGGTACAAGAACAGCATGGCCTGAGCTTAACCAGATCAGCAGGACTTAGATAGTGCAGCATGAGGTTATGGACTGGATTAGAAAGGAGAGTCTTAGGAATACCTACTAAAAATGTTTCAAGGACTCCTCAATAAAAGAAATAGAAATTTCCTCTCAGAATGCCAGGAGATATCGTTTATCTTTTTCTTAAATATAATTAAGCATAAAATAAGAGTGTTATATATTATATATGTATTGATAGTTTTATTTTTCACAGTGAAGGTTGCTATTATCATGAAAAAATCAAAGTATAGAACCTCGTTAAATTATTATTATACATAAGACAGTTGTACAGGACAGATTTTTACCTGTTATTGCACTCCAGATTGATTAATTAATTGAACAAGTATTTATTGAACAACTCTTTGTGCTTGATACTCTTTCAAGTGGTTGATGTGTATCAGTGAACAGGACAGAAACAAAAAAAAATCTCTGTTCTCACAGCAAAGCAATAACCTGTACACAGAATAAGAAGGCTTGAGAAGATCTATTTATCACTCATCTCTCTAGAGAGGTTATACATGGGTGAAGAGGGATGGTGCCTTGGTCTTCATCCCACAGTTTTAGTTACACACGCAGTCCAGGTTTCTAGACCTATTTCATTAATACAGGCAGGTAGTTGATATTAAGTGGGGATAGAAAGATAGGTATCTGGGGCTATTAGCTCTCAATTCCAATTATTATGGTGGATTTAATAAGAGGAATATGAGGCTCATTGGGTGCAGTTGTGTATTCTGTCCAATATGAATGAATTCTTTTGGATAAAAGTAGGAGAGGAGAAAGAAAGAGGGTCAGGCAGTAGAAAAGAGAAAGCAATGAGATGGTGGAAAAAAAGCAAGTTTGAACAAACAAGGAGATCAACAGGCCAAAAGAAGTAAATGGCTAAGTATTTATTAGCATCATGCTTTCCATATTTTAGACCAGATTATGGTAATGTTGTTTTTTTTTTTTTCCTCTCCTCCCTTTCAAGCCCTCAATTAGGCCTTAAGAAAGGAGTCAGTGCACCTTTAAAAGTTTCTGCTTAATCACCTATAGCGAATGCTCATTTAATGATTGTCTTTCGGTACCAAACAAGAAGTAACAATGCTTTTAGCAAAAGAAATGGAATGAGAAAGAAATTGCCTAATCAGCCTTGTTCATGCAGTGCTTTGTGAGAAAGATTATTGAATTTTCAGTCTCTGCAGAATTTTAATGAAGCTCCATCTTGCTGGAAAATACAGCCCTTTGTCAATAGAGTTCAATAAGTTGACCACCCATGTAATAAGATGTACCATTGAAATCTTGCACTCTGCTAAAGCCAGAGGTGCAGCAGCACTCTAGAAATATGGAAATATTCTGTCTGTCTGCCTCTGCGGATCAAACTCTGGAAGTCATGGCCTAAAATTCTATCAATAGGATATAAAATGCTATCATATAAATTATGTACCCATTATTTATACTATGACCCTAGTTAAATAATATTTGTAAGGGTGCAATAATGTTAGCCATAATTATGTCCTAGACACTCTGATCAGGACTATACATACAATCATTCTTTTTTTGAGAGGTTTTCGCTATAGGGTGTGTGCGCTCGCCAGACAGAGAGAGACAGAGAGACAGAAAGTAAGGAATCACCCCCCCCAGGGGGGATGGCCATGCCACAATCCCTTCTCCTCCATTTTCCTCTTGGGATCTTGGGCATACACGCACACGCACCCGGTGTGAGTTTTCAGTCACTGGGTCTGGGATGCGAACTGCGGTCAGCTACATGGGAGTCCAGCGACATAGCCATTACACTAACTGCTGGTCCCCATACAATCATTCTTATAGTGACAGCAGCTCTAGGAAGTAGCTGCATTATTTCCACTTTGCACATGAAAAAACGGAGGTGGTCAGAGTAATGTCCCTCCTTTCAAAAGGTGTTGGTGTCTTAATCCCTAAAACCTGAGAATATTTTTATATATATGGCAAAGGGATTTTGTTAATATAATTAAGTTAATGATCGTCAATGGAGAGATGATCTGGATTGTCTAGGTGTGTTGTGTGTATCACAAGATTCCTCATAGAGGGATCAACTGAGTTGGAAACATAATAGAAAATGTGATGATGGAGGGACCAGCAGATGGCATAACGGCTACATCTGTGGACTCCCTTGTAGTTGACCATGGTTTGAGTCCCAGACCCAGTGACTTCAACTCACGCTGGCACATGTGTGTGCCTGTCCAAGATCCCGAGAGGAGAATGGAGGAAAAGGGATTGCAACGTGGCCATCCCCCTGGGGCATGATTTCTTGCTTTCCGTCTCTCTGTCTCTCTCTGTCTTTCTGGTGAGCGCACATGCCCTATAGCAAAAACCTCTCCCTCCAAAAAAAAAAAATTAAAATTTGTGAAGATGGAAACAGAGGCTGAAGTGATACAGAAAGGTACCACAGTGCAGGCAACCTCTATAAACTGGAAGAGGTAAGAAAAAAAAATGATCAGAGTCAGCAGGTGGAGCAGTGGTTAAAGTGCTGGACTCTCACATGGCTGACTGCAGTTTGAATCCTGAACCTGGTGACTTGAAAATCATGCCAGGTGCATGTGCATGAGTGCCTATAGTCCCAGGAGGCGAATAAAGGACAAGTGATTGCTGTGTGGCCATCTCACCTGGGGGATGATTTCTCACTTTCCATCTCATTGTCTCTTTCTGGCAAGTACATATACACTATGGCAAAAACCTTAATGAGAAAACAAACAAACTAACTAGAACTAAAACTAAAAACAACAAAACAAATTATCTCCTATACCCTGCACAGGAAACTAAGCTACCAATACCCTGACTTTAGCCAAGTGAAACTGATTCTAGATTTCTGCTCTGGAATGTAACAGAAGAAATTTGTGCTGTTTTAAGTTCCCAAGCTCCATGTCTTTCTTACAACATCAAGAGGGAACTAATATACTTAGTAAGAGTAGCTAACTCTCACAGTTATTCATCTAAGGCAGAGTTTTTCCACCTTGGCATTACTGACGTTTTGAATGGGATTTTGTTGTGGGTGCTCTTCTCTGTAATTGTAGAGTATTAAGAGTATCCCTAGCTCCTTCCCAATAAATGCTAGTAACATCCCCCTTTATTTCTAACAATATAACATACTACCAAACAAACCAAAATGTCTCCTGCAGGGCAAACTTGTCTCTGATTGAAAACCACTGAACTAAAAGAAGGTCAAGTTAAAATTCAAACTCAGGTTCCTCAGATCCAGAGAGACTCCTTTCAATTGCTCTTGTGTACTTACATCAGGTAGGAGAATGTAAATTTAATCGTCACCTATCAGTATGAGCTGCTGATAGTTGGTATACTTCTGAGAGTACATAAACCCCAATGTATCCCTAGAAACTCAGTTTCAAAGTTTTGCAAATCCTTTGACAGTTCTCCCAGGTTGGGTTTGGGATGCAATGTTTATTAGGGATCAACATTTGTGAAAGGAAGAGGAAAAAACATTACTGGTAGAGGGATAAATTGAACTGCAATGCAACCTGACAAATCCTTGTGCAACACAAGAGTGCTCTAGAGTGACTACTACCCATTAAACTTATCCTACACTGAGCTGAGATGGCTGAGTTTTATGCTGGTGTCTCACACACCAAATATGGGCTGTGTGGAAGAATCATGACTTTGGAAAAGTGGGTCTGAGTGACTGAGGTAGACACCAAAGGAGGTAATAATCCACACCTACAATTCAATGGGACCCTGGTAAAGTGTGTTCCATTTGGAGACCAGAACCTTTAAGGCACAGCGTTGTAAAGCAAGACATTACTCAATGGATCATCCGAAGTGACTATTAGTGAGACCACATCTACTACCATTTGGTTTCTGGACCCATTTATTTTACCTACTAGGGATATGATACTATATAAACATTTTGATATAATGCATACTTTTTTTTTTTTTTTTTTTTTTTTGCTAGAGGGTGATGCACCATCCTCTCTGAATATTTATTACCCATGAGCTAGAACTTTGAATGTGTCCTCTGCAGGCTACTCTTTCAGTTTGGAACCTTCCAAGATGAACCCCGTGGCTAGGTTATTTCTGAGTAACAGTCATAACTGAGTGAGGTGGAGGCATACATTGGGCATCAAGGTTTCCTGGTTATGAAGATTCTCACTTGTTCATCTAGAAGTTTACTCATTTTTACAAATATTTATTTTCATAGTTAGGTTTTGACATGATCAATTTCAAATGGTGTTGCCTTTTCACTATTTAATTTCTCAAATAAAGATGACATTTTTAAAGGAAGAAATTCACCTGGAAGAATTAGGATTCTGTGCTGAACTAATTCACTAAATTAGCAGCTGTGGAATTTTGCGTTTAAAAAAATAAAATTCTCAGGACCAGCAGTTGGAGTAATGGCTATGTCACTGGACTCCCATGTAGTCGACCACAGTTCGAGTCCCGGACCCAGTGGCTTAAACTCACACCGGGCATGTGTACGTGTGTGCCCAAGATCCCGAGAGGAGAATGGAGGAGAAGGGATTGTGGCATAGCCATCCCCCCTGGGGGGTGATTTCTTGTTTTCTATCTCTCTGTCTCTCTCTTTCTGTCTGGCGAGTACATGCACCCTATAGCAAAAACCTCTCAAAAGAAAATTCTTTTGGGATCTGGGTTCCATTACCACCCATTTATTGTGTCCTATAGATCAAAATGTACCACATGGTGCAGTGTCCTCCTATAAATTCTTAGAACTGGGTAGCAAAAGTACTGCAGGCAATATGAAATCCATGGTAGAAGCTTAAAAAAAAAATCAAGATTAAATTTCAGTAATAACTTTTGGTTAGAACTGCTGCAAATAATATAGTTTTAATTTAGATTATTATTGGAAATACTTAGGAATGATAAATTTTTAGTTTATTTCTTGAGTGAGCAAGAGGAAGAAAAATAATGAAAAAGACAAACCCTCAACAGGGTCTTGCACTGTAATCTTTCCCCCCTGCCTTTCAAGCTAACCAGGGTCATGGTTGTATATAGATACTGGTGTGTACACGTGGACTTGGGAACAGAATCCTGACTTTTCATATGGCTTCCAGCATTGCAAAATGCTATGCTACTGCTGCATCCCCCAGGAACAGGGGAGAAGGAAGATAGTTATTTTTAACTGCATCATTTTAAAATTCAGTAGTTAGATAAGACCCATTAGTGTGTTTTTATCATTTAACTTTGGTTAAGTGATACTTTGAGAATATTATATTGTGATAATGTCACTGAGTTAAAGGGTAGAGAAATAGAAGACTCCAAAATAAGATGCTATAATGGTTCAGGTTAGGAATCAGTGATGGCATAATGGTTAGTTACATCACTGGACTCTCATCTTGTTGACTGTGGTTCAAGTGCCAGACCTGGAGGCTTAAAACTCACACCAGGCATGTGTGTGTACATGCCAAAAATCATGAGAGGTAAATGGAGCAGAGATTGCAGTGTGATTGCAGCATGGCCCTCCCACCTCCCCACCCCTCCCCTCCCCTCTGGGAGGTGATTTCTCACTTTCTGTTTCTATGGCAAGCATACACACCGTATAGCAAAAATCTATTCTAAAATATAGTAAGAAGAATGCTTCAGGTTAAAGTTAACGTTGCCTAAAGCAGAATAGTAGCAGCAGAGAGATTATCATAAGACATTTATAGAACAAGATGATTTGTTGGTGTGGACAATGATGAGTTAAAGTGAAGACTCACAGTTTTCAAGCCTAGGTCACTATAAGAGTGATGGTGGCATTCTTGAACATTGGAGAAGTAGAGAGAAGAAAAGTTGCTGATGGAAAGGTAACTGCTGCTTTACTTTAACCCAGAAGTGATGGTCAACAGTGACTATACACAGCAGAATATTTTTCAAAATCTATATTCAAAAGGACTACGTTGGCATATTTTTATTCATTCAACAAATATCTGGTAAGTGCTAATTCTACACGTTGGTATATTTGAGAGGATGTGATATATCTAGTTAAATGATAATTAGATCAGAATGTTATGCAACAAAGCTCCTAATTCAGTATTCTTCAAAGTGAGTACTGATTCATTTTGGCCCAATTACTGGCTTATAAATTCTAATAAAAGAAATTCCCTTGAGATTAAGGTTTCACATTTTTAAGAATCTTCTTTTAAAAACCAAATACCATCAGAGGGGTAACATATTACTAGTTAAAGTATTATAAGTTAAAGTGAGTTGCTAATGAAAATGGAGGAGAGTAGCAAGAGTCTAGGAATTACACCATCCTGAACTTCTACACAGTTTATTATTGACCAGTCCAGATAAAGACAGTTTCCTCAATTGTCATAGATAAATGTTGAATAAAATGAGTATGTTTGTGAAATGTGGTCTTAAATGTAGTAAGAAAAGAACTTAAAATAATATAGACACAGATCAATAACATGTTGGAAGGAGGGTTTGCTGAGGTTTTTCAGAGGAAGGATAAGTTGATTTATATCATGTTCTCCTAAAACCAAGACCACCAGGTTTTACTATTAAGCTTCCAGTTTTTGAAATGTGTGTTTCCCAAATGAAAAGAGCAGAGAATCACTCCTTCAGTAAATAGTGCATTTAAAGGAGGTTGGCCAACTATTTCGGTTTGCTGAAGACTGAAAGCATTCCTGAAATCCCATTTTTTACTGAGATAGTCCTGAACAAACCCAAAGGAGTTGGTTTTTCTAGAGAATCAAAGTAAAAAGGAAACTGGGTTCAAGGAGCCATATATAGGAACTTGACTGCTTTAGACAATGAATATTTTTCTTCTAGAATAGTTCTTATGGTTTCTAGAGACCTAATTGATAGCCAGAGACTGGCATTGAGTCCTGGTGTCTGAATAAACCATGGTGACCTTAGACAATCCATTACCTGGGCAAGATAATTATTGGGAACACAGTTTCTGAGTCAAGTGATCTGGGATGTATTTCTATAAGCCAGTTTAATTGTTCACCAAATTTTGGTGGTTTTGCTACTTGGTTCAACATGATTTTAAGTACTTAACAGAAATCAACATTGATGCAATAAGAAGTACAGATGAAAATGCAGTTATATTTTCAACAGTAAATAGCAAAAAGTCAATTCTAGCTGGCTGGGAGAAAAGAATATTTGTTTGGCAGGTTATTAGGGAATTTCATTTAACCCATCAATAAGAAGGACCTAAGTGTAGCTATGCTTTGGGAACAACTAGAATTGAATATGCTAATGCCCATCTTTGGTCTCTCAACTCTATTTCTCATTGCATACCCTCCATCTTCTGCTCTACATACTAGACTGGATCGCATAAAAGAAATGAAAATACCAAGAGCTCCCGTGTTTCATATCTTGACACTTTTAGACCATACAGAAAAATTTCTACTTTCTGGTCTTAAGTTAAAAAGAAATTCCAAAGACATATCTGAATTAGCAGAGATTAAAACAGACACATAAACATGAACAAATCATCCATTTCTGTGGTCTATAGAATCATAACAATGCTGGTTAACAGCAGATGGCTTAAGGGTTATGTTGCTGGACACCCATGCAGTCAACTGCATTTGAGTCCCAGACTCAGTAGTTTAAAACTGATGCTGGGCATGTGTGAGTACATGCCCAAGATCCTGAGAGGAAAATGGAGAAGGAATTACAGCATAGCCATCCCCCTGGGGAGTGATTTCTTGCTTTCTCTCTCTCTCTCTCTCTCTCTCTCTCTCTCTCTCTCTCTCTCTCTTCATTTTCTGTCTCTCTGTCTCTCCGGTGAGTCTATTTACCCTATAGTAAAAATCCCTCTCCCTCTAAAAAAAAAAAAAAAAAAGGAATCATAACAATGCTTTTTTGAGAGTGTCATTGCAAGAATTTCTGAAAACTGTGACATAATGACCGAAGGTTGGAAAGCAGAAAAAATAAATGTCTATTACAGGTATCTGGGGTGTGAATGTGGCCAAAGGCTGGTCTAGTACAACCTATAAAAGTGTTTCACAAAGTATTGTCCCTAGACCAGAAGCATGAGCATCACTTGGGAACATTTCAGGCATATAAATCCTTGGCCTCACTCTAGAAGTACTGATCAGAAATTCTGGTGTGCATTCTAAGGTCTGTTTTAACAAGCCCTTAAGGTGATTCTGATGCATTCCAAATCTCATAAACCACTATCTTAGAAAATAGAGCTACTTTTGAGTAAAGGAAAACATTTGTGACAGTTTTGGTATACCAGACATAGAAAATTAAAGAAATATCATTTGTTCAACAAAATCTCTTCTTATCCACTCTGTCACTTGAAGGGAGCATCCTTTAAAATTCCTTTATGAGATTAGTATCCATTTCCCTTAGTATCTCATACTATTTTAGTGAGTAACACAATAAACCCTAAATTAAGCAAGATGCACAAGAGATAAATTATCCCATCGAATAGCTTCTATAGACAACAAAGAGTTAAACAGCAACAACAAAACACAACAAAATATAAAATTGGATTTTCAATAGCATTCAAACAAAAGTGTCTGATTGTATTTGTTCTCTTACTTTGATGTCTTTGCAGAGAAAAGTGAACGTAAATGAACCTATTTTGGATAAGCAGATGCTGTTGGTCTTCTCTTTGCATTATTTCAAGTATTACTGATTTTTTTAGTAATGGAAAAACATTCTCCCCAAAGACTGTGTTTTAACGAACACTTTATTTTCTTTTTCTTTTTGCTCATATCCAACCGTAAACACAATATGAATTACCTGAGATAGAGAGACAGAGAGAAAGAGAGAGAGAAAGAGACCCACAACAGGGTCTTGATGCTGTATCCACCCTCAGCTTCAGCCAGTCCTGGATTGTGGGCATGTGCATGCCCCGGCACTCAGGGAGATGTTTTGATACATACTTAGAAACTTCCCAAGTGGGTTAACCTTAAGGAGCAACGCATTTTACCACTGGTAAAATGGTTTGAATCCACAACAATAGGGTGAAATTTAATGTTAATTTTTTTTTTTTAAACAAAGGACTCGAGATTTGGCTTAGTTTCTGTCACAGTATTTTTTCTTTTTTCTGAGATATCATGATGTTTGCAATTTAATCAACAGCTATATTATAAACTTGGAATCCTTGACTTAAATTCTGGTTCTTCTACTTTTTCACTGTGATACTAGATAAATTATTAACCTTTAAAAACCTGGTGCAATGGAAACGTTGCTGGACTCCCATGTAGTTGACTGTGGTTTGAGTCCTGGACTGGAAGACGTAAAACACTCATGCCAGGGGGACCAGCAGATGATGTAATGGTTACATCACTGGGCTCCCACATAGTTGAACGCAGTGCGAGTTCTGGACCTGGCGGCTTGAAACTCACACCAGGCATGTGTGCTTAAGATCCCAAGACCAGACTCGAGAAGGGATTGTGGAGTGGCCTCCTCCCCTGGGGAGTGATTTTTCGCTTTCTGTCTGTCTCTCCATCAAGTGCATGTACCATATAGAAAAAACAAAAACAAACAAACAAACAAAAACAACAACAACAAAACCTCATGTCAGGAACCATCAGATGGTATAATTATTACATTACTAGACTTTCACATGGCCAACTGTGTTTCAAGTCCCAGACCTAGTGGCTTGAAACTCATGCTGGGGGTGTGTGTGTGTTTGCCCAAAATCCAGAGAGGAGAATGGAGGAGAAGGGATGGTAGCGTGGCCATCTCCCCAGGGAGTGATTTCTCATTTTCTATCTCTCTGTCTCTCTCTGCCTCTCAGGCGAGCACTCATACCCTATAGCAAAAATCTCTCTCTAAGAAAAAAAAATATCCTGGTTCTCCTCATCATTAAAATGAAAATACTAAAGCCACGTACGTTATAGGGTTACTGTGTCAGTAAAACAGGATGATATGTCATTCTTTACTTAGTGCCTGAAGTGTAATGAGTTCCCCAGTAAATGCTAGTGGAAATTAGCTACCCTTATTGGAATCACTTTCCCTTGACTTTGCATTGGTAAGGTCAGATGAAGTTTAGGCCATTTTGCAGCTTGCAAAAAAAAAAAAAAAGTGGATCTAGGGAGAGAACAGGTTTTGAATTTCCTCTATCGTAGTTTATCACAATATCTAATAATTAATGGCACTCAGAAGAATGTACAAAAGACTTCTAATTCTAGAGTTAGGAATTTAAAAATATATAGACTGACCTGCAAAGAAGAAATAAAGCCTTTGATATTAATAAGAACCATAGTGGCAGTCTTCATAATTTTTCATGCACTTGGGTTTAAGATCATGTTCAAACAAAAAATATGAGAAGCACTTCATCATAGGGGTACAGGTTTTTGTTGTTGAAGAAACTAGAGGGTCTTTGGAGAATTTGCCACTGACTTTTCTTGTTACCGACAAAGATAATGGAAAAACAAATTTCTAGTAGTGATCTAAACATGCCTATATCATGTAGCTAGGCACTTTCAAATTCAAGCTTACATGACTACATTAATACATTTTCTTGGCATAAGAATTCCTGAGTCTTAGAGAATAATGAAGTCATCTATAGATCTAATCTACCCAAGTTTGTATTCAGAAAACTTGTGTACAGGGCTCTCTTAGTTGCCCAAACTGGGAGTGAGTACAGCTAGTCAAATACAGCAGCTGTTTTATTGCTGTGCGATGATGCTGCATAATAGTTCAGCTAAGCAGGAGACAAAGCCTGATTCCCATGCTGCCTGCACTGGGAATTTCAGGTAGACCAAATGTAATTACTTTCTTTGGAGTTAGGCCAAGGTGTCTGGGTTATGAGCATCTCGTTTTTGGACAATTTGTGCTGTGGGATTATTAATGGCTGAACGTGCTTCGTGCCCAAATTTTTGATGTTTTATAGCAACAAGATAGAAAGAAACTTGAGGAGAAGCTCTTATTCATCACTCTGTCTCCAGATAGAGTAGGGCATAGCTCAGAGTGTTTTCTGTAGGTGTCAATATCATCTGCAGAACTTCTGAGACATTTAGATAATGGATATTAGCAGATGTAAGCATTAATATTCACTATTCATCCTTCACCTATGTTTAGAGGGACTTGTAGGAACTTACAGGTTTAAATAGTGCCAAACAGTTGAGGATAAAAGAGAATTTAAAAATAGCTTCTTTCAGACATTGGTATAGATCATACCTTTTTGGAAAAGAATTTGGCCTATTTTTTGGTGAACACTAAATCAAATATTAAACCAAACCACATGACTTTATATCATTTTTTTTTAAGAGAGATTTTTGCAATAGGGCATGTGCGTTTACCAGGGAGCAAGAGAGAGACAGAGAGACAGAAAGTGGGAAATCACCCCCCAGTTTTGATGGCCACACTGCTTTGGCGTGAGTTTAAACCGCCGGGCCTGGGACTCGAACCATGGTCGACTAGGTGGGAGTCCAGTGACATAAGCGTTATGTTATCTGCTGGTCCTGATCTCATTTTTTTTTAACTAGTGCATAGGAGGTACTCATAATGTTGAGAAAAAATAAACAAATCAGCAGTGAATTTTTTTCTGATTACAGAAATGAAACAAGCCTATTGAGTGGTTTCTTGTATTAGACTATTACAGACAATTTGGACAGTAACCTTAGGCATATTTCTACACAAGAAATTAAATTATTCAACTAAGCCAGTATGCATTAGTTTTTGTTATATTCTTTGTACAATTGTAAAATGTGGATTTATTAGGAATGCCTTTAAAAATCTAGAAAAGAAATCAACCTAAATATTTAATTCAATAGCTATATGAGGGCCACCATTGTTCTAAAGATGAATAGAACTCAGTTCTTGCTTTCAAGAAGAAACAATACCGAGAGGAATTTGTAAGTCCCCACCACTTAAAAACAAAAGTTCAAAACCAAAAAAATAAAACCTGAAATTCAAGGCACAATATTAAAAGCATCATAAAAGTACAGAAGGCTGAAAGATAGAGGTAGATGTGCAAAGGAGGTAGAGTTCAGCTGATGATTGGAGAGATTAAGATAAATAGACCCTGATGGATAGGTTGGCTTTCTCCATAAGAGGCAGGTAAAAGATTGTCATTCTAAGAAGAACGCAAAGCAAAATGACCCAGCATGCTCAGGTATTTAACATCCTTTGTTTGAATTAATGGGTGTTTACATGTAGGAGAAAAGTAACATTGTATGAAATTATTGGGACTATATTTTGGAGGATTTAAAATGTTGTAATAAAGCTCTGGAAAGCCATAAAACGTTGTGGGGGCATTCAATATACTTTATTTATTTATGTTTTAGCTATCAAATGCATGCTCTCACCAGAGAGAGACACAGAGACATATAGAGAGAGACAGGGAAAGGGAAAGTGAGAAATCACCCCCTTTCAGGGGATGGCCATGCCACAATCCCTTCTCCTCCTGGGGTTTTGGGCATGCACGCATAAGCACTTGGAATGATTTTCAACACACCAGGACTGAACAGCTATTGGCCCTGTGGGAGACCAGCACCTTAACTACCACATCACCTGCTGTCCCCTCAATATACTTTAAAGTAACTATGAAAGCAAGGCATGACAGAGTAGAGAGAGCTTGGAAGTAAACATATTCCAGTTTTACAAATAATACAATGTGTGCCCAGTTTGGGTCCTTTTAGCAGGACCCTTAGGAACTCTTTCGGGTCAAGTTTTGACATTAACTGAAATCATCGATCCTACTTTAAGGTTAGACACTGTTGTTAATAAAGAAGTAAGGAAATGTGTTCATATCATTGTTTCTGTTCTACAATCTTGGTAGGAGAAGATAAGCTTATTGGTAATATTTTTTAAAGATCTCATAATGTTAAAGGTATTTTGTTTAGAAATGGAAGGGATCATTCTTATGAATGATCTGGCTTTCATTTTGCCCTAGCTACCTTTATGTTGTTTTTGGTTCTGAGTATTTTATGCATATGGTTTCTAGCATATAGAGACTAAAATTACATATAGGGGCCAGCAGGTGAGTAGTGGTTCAGGCACTACATTACCACATGGATGACCACAGTTTGAGTCCCAGACCCAGCATATTAAAAATCATGCTGGGTGCATGTGTGTGCATGCCCAAAATCCCAAGGGGAGAATGGAGGAAAGGAAGTGCAATGTGGCCATCACCCCTGGAGAGTGAGTTCTCACTTTCCCTCTCTCCAGTGAGCACATACTCCCTATGGCAAAAATCTTTTAAAAAATGATGTATAAACATAAATTTATTATACAAAAATACATTATATATAATACATAACATATACAATATATTAAAATTTTACTTAATAATTTTTGAGAGGCTTTTGCCTTAGGGTGCATGCATGTGCCAGAGAGAGAAAGAGACAGTGAGAGGGAAAGTGAGAAATCACCCCGTGGGGGACTGGCCATGCTGTAATCTTGTCCTCTTGGGATCTTGAGCATGTATATACATGTGCCCAGTGTGAGTTTCAAGCATGTTTATAGATAATATTGTATGTATTATATTTGTATCATATATAAACATTTTAATATTTTATATTAAACATGCTATATATTAAATATATTTGTATATTATGTAAAGTTATATAAATATATTATACATTTTACATTTTATATATACACTATATAACATATTTAGTAAATAAAGAAGCTTGATTAAAACAAGACTCTTTAATCTCATGACCAGAAATCCATGAGATGAATAGTATGGGTTTTAGTTTAAAGGCCTAGGGTATCTTTTTCTTTTTAACCAGCTTAAAGAAAAATGTTAAAGCTATAGAAATTTTCAGCAAAATAAAAGTAAAGATTATTCAAAAATTGAATTCATGTTTTTAAAAATCTCTACAGTTAGCTCTACCATGGGTATTTAAAAAGCAGGAGTGCCATAGTAAACAATAAAATGGAAAAGAAAAAGAAGGATAACTGAAGAACCTAAACAACTACATCTAAATAAAACAAAATTATAACTCGGGCCAAGAATACCACACGTGCTCTTCTTGTCATTAAAGGGAAGTTGACAAAGTGCTATGCTTGAAAAGAGCCATATTCTATTGCAGCCAAAGCTTTGCAAAACATATTTTCATTTCATTATCTGCAAAAAAAATACTTTAAAAAGGAAGAAAACTAATTTTGGTTGGGCCAGTTATTTAATCAGAACAATGTCACATCATAGGCTAGTTAAAAAATACTTCATGTAAGGAAATGATCAATGCCATAATTGAATTCTCACCACTTTTCAGGCACTTACTGTGTTAAGGGCTTTATGGGTATTATTTCATCTTCACCATCATCTTTGAAAGTGTTATTAAAATGATTTAAAGTTGAAATGTTCACTTTAGTTTTTGAAATTTAATAATATATTAAATGTTTTTATGAAAATCGAATTTTTTGCACTCTAACCTTTCATAATTTAAAATGTCCATGTTAAGAAATGACATCATGTTTCTTATATCTAATTTCATCAGACAATGCTATATCATAAGCTGTATCATAAACTACTTAGATACTACTCTGTGGAAGGAAATGATTAACATCATAATTGAACACTCACCATGATCAAAATCTTCCCAATTTTCATTGTGCTAAGAACTTATGGTATCATTTCATATCATTTTCATCATCTTGGGAAGTGTTATCAGTCTGATTTTACAGATGAGACAATGAAAGCCCCAAGAGATTTAATTAACTCTTGAAGATCACACACACAGATTAAGCCCTAGAAATTGGGTCTGGCAAGTATATGAATAAAAGGCTTTATATACTTATTATATATTCACATGGCAATATATTTAATAGTTACACTTCAAGCTCGTATAGCAGTAAATAAAATATATACCATTCCCCTATGTTGATATATATACTTTCATAACAACAACATTGGACAATATGTGAAGAAGTTGGCAAAATATTAAAGATAACTATGCTTCAAAACTGTTCTCAGTTTAGTGTTCAGGATCCATTTAATGCCTAGGAAATGACATCATGCTTTTAACAAGTTACATCTCAACATATACACTTGTATATGTACAACTTGAATGTAATATGAATTATTTAATATTTAATATTACAAAATGTTCTTCAGTCACCATATACAACTGCTGAAAAAACTGTCCTAATTAGTGGATGCCAGGAAACCATTTGTTTCAGTACAACTTGTAAGTGACACTTCATTATGTGAGAATTTATTGCATTTATGCTATCTGAGAGGAAGGTTTGACAACCGTAATTAATTTGTCTTTTCTTTTATCTAAATGCCTCTGCTATAGAGTACCAGCCTCCATGTACTCCAAAGAAGTACTGTTCTCTGATGTCCTCAAGAGCACATGGGTAAACCTTCATGGCATTCAAGTAGAGGTCACCTTCCTAGGGAAAATAAAGAATGAGCGAATTGAAATGTACTTATCTGGGTCTTGAATTGTGTTCATTGTGAGGAAGGATATTGAGGATTTTGTGCCAATGCTGAGCACAGGATGCCAAGGGACAGAGACACCCAGTGTTTCTTAATAAATGTAGTTTGTATGGTTTGGACATACAAGAAACTCACCCCCCTACCCCAATCTATAAAGCTCAGGGAAGGTGTCCCAACTTCTGGTTCTCTGAGTGATAATAACACAACTAGATGATGGAGCAACTAACTTTGTAACGCAGGCCTGTCTGATTCTAGAGCCTACACCTTCCATCATCCTGCTGCTTTCTCAGCGTTGACCTCCATGTTGAGTGCACAGCCATTTTGGACCTGACTAGAAGGGAGACTGGATGTAAGGAACATTGAGCTTCTGTTGCAAGTAAACAAAATAGGACAGTAGAGCACATAGTGACCTTTTTCAAGACCTTTCTCAAAACTGGAGGGCCAGGGGTCAGACACTAGCATAGCAGAAAAACACAAGGCATTTTTTTTTTCCTCTGGAGAGATTTTTGCTATAGGGCGAGTGTGTTCGCCAGACAGAGAGAGACAGAGAGACAGAAAGTGAGAAATCTCCCCCCTACCTTCTCCTCCATTCTCCTCTTGGGATCTTGGGCATGCAAGCACATGCACCCGGCATGAGTTTAACCACCGGGTTGGGACTCGAACCGTGGTTGACTACATGGGAGTCCAGCGACATAGCCATTACGCTAACTGTTGTTCCCACACAAGGCATTCTTCTATGGGAAGGTTCCCAGAGTATGCAGAGCACACCTGAGTATGTATGCAGAGCACACCCTGAGCATCATCCAGGGCTGGCAGAAGGATGGGGGTGTGGACTGTGCCATGGAGATCCTATTGGATACCACCTCTGTAACTCATGGAAGGAATAACTAAAGAACCTTAAAGAAAATAAAATGTTAGCATGTACAAGTAAGTGATATTTTTACAAATAAGATTTTCAACTTCCTCTTAGTCTGAGTTCATTTAAAAATTTTATTTTAAAAATAAAAATAAAAGGCTTCCTGCTTTAAGACTTTAATGTAGCCAAGAAGCTAGTTCAGAAAATCCATTCTCATTTCCTGAAGTGGAAGGTGTTTCCTGAGAAAAGAGTGTTGGACTCATTTCTAGCCGCTGGGGAACCCTCGTCATCACCCTTCTCAAACAAAAGCAAGCCTCCCCCAGAGCATGCCATTCCTGGGACTGACGCACACTTCTGTACATGAAGACGAGGGTACAAAAAACCCTTCTGTCTCTGAGAGGCTGAGACTGAGTTTCAAGTGTGAATGGAGGAGTTGAATTAAATGCAAGTTTTGGTAGCTCCTCAAAGCAGTTTTTATAGCTTTAAAATGTTTTCTCTTTCCTTGTCAAATTTCCAGGAAAAAAAAAATTGAGAATGAGGATGTCAGTATTAGGCATGAATTTTTTACCCTTGTTTTCTCAGTGTGTCTGTGTGGCATTAAGATTACTCCAGAATGAACACATTTCCCTGGTAAGGTAACTACCATGAACAGTTTTAATAGGTAATTTTTACAGGATGGATGAAGGGTTACAACTTGCTCCATGATGTTTTCCTCAGATTTTCTTTTTTTTTTTTCCCCTTCATTCAGAGTATCTCAAAAGTGTCTTTGTTTTTCACCAGACTCTTTAATGTAAGCTCATGACCAACATTCAGCTAAGATGCCTAGGATCTTCAAACATTCTCAAAACAAACAAAACTATTCACCTGTAACTCTTTCCATGACCCCGGCAACTTCTCATTTGATTTGAGGTGATGTTTTAAGAGAATAACATTATTCCAATATCGGTCTCGTAGCATCAGCTGTGATGCTCCAGTTGCTGTGAAAATTACACGAATTCTATTGGACATTGCCTTGCTATTTATGTATCCTTGATACAAATAAATGCATGTTCTTGCGGACAAATGCCGATGCTTCCGTCTTTGCCTCTGACTTCCTCAAGGGTGAATTCAGAGAGTGTTTGAGAAGAAAGCAATTTTCATGTAATCTGCTCTAACATTATCACAGAGACAGAGACCAGAGAGGTTAAGTGCTTTCCAGAGTGTGTACTGAACTAGGATAAATGTCAGATGAGACCACAGAGTGAACAGAGGGCCGGAAACTTCTACCAGCCTTTTCAGAGCTTCTTTCTTACACTAGGCTATTCTTTTTCTTTCTATGCAGAGGATCCAGGGCCTAACATTATTCTCTCTCTCTCTCTCTCTTTAAATTTTTTTTTTAGTTTTTTGCCATTAAGTGCCTGTATCCACCAGAGAGAGGAAAGTAAGAAATTACTCCCCATGGGGAATGGCCATGCTGCAATCCTTTCTCCTTCAGTCACCTCTCAGGATTTTGGTCATGCACACACATGCATTTAGGGTGTGATTTTCAAGTCCTGGGTCCTGGACTAGAACAATAGTCAGTCATGTCAAAGTTCAGAGCCTTAACCATCATGCCACCTGCTAGCCCCAATATTTTTTTAAGTATACAAGCATCCATAAGAAGTTGCCTCCTAATCACTGGCATTCCTCTTGCAGGAAGACTATTTTTCTACTCTCTTTCTTGTAAGCTTTTCAAAAGTTGCTATATTGTATTTTTATATCCACCTGAATCTCAGCTACTTTTAAGGTTATTACTAAAGCAAACATATTTATGAAAGAATATAAAAATTAATAACTGGATGAAAGTCTCAAAAATTCTACCACTCTAAAAATATAATTTTTTAAATTTTTTTTGGAGAGGTTTTTGCTATAGGATGTGTATGCTCGCCAGACGGAGAGAGAGAGACAGAGAGACAGAAAACAAGAAATCAACCTTCAGGAGGAGAGCCACGCTGCAATACTTTCTCCTCCATTCTTCTCTTGGGATCTTGGGCACACACACACCTGGTCCTGGTATGAATTTAAGCCACCAGGTCCAGGACTCAAACCATGGGTCAACTGCATGGGAGTCCAGTGACATAACCATTATGCCAACTGCTAGTCCCATCTAAACATTTTTTAAAACTTAAAAAAAAAATTCTACCATTGCATGTTAATAAAAGACCAATAAAGTTCCTTAATACAAAAACAATGAATTATAATCGTTGAGCCTATTAATAACAGCTATAAATATATAACACTATAACCCTATCGACATGCAGTTTTGCATTTATACATAACCAATCATTACATTGTGTTCACTATATTTACTTTTGGGAAAGGGATTTAAACATTATTGATAAATGTTTTTTGTTTATTTTATTTCTTTTTTAAGGTTTTTGCCATAAAGTGCATGCACTCCCCAGAGAGAAAGAGAGAGAGACAATGAGAGGGAAAGTGAGAAATCACCTTCTAAGTGGGGATGGCCAAACACTGCAATTCCTTCTCCTCCATTCCCTTCCCAGGATTTTGGACACACATGCATGTGCACCTGGCATGATTTTCAAGTTGCCAGGTCTAGAATTCAAACTATGGTTGGCCATGTGGGATTCCAGTGCCTTAACCACTATGCTATCTGCTGGCCCTCCATGCCTTTGGTTTAAACAAACAGACAAAACACACGATGTACACACATAGATACTCTAACCAGGTTGATGACTACAATTCAATGTAAGACTGTAAGTAAGGGTTCAAGATTCAAAGCAAGCAGGTTCTGAGCATACAGCTTTTACAAAGTTGTTGTATTAGTGAGCTTCATGTTATAATGTGGACCCTCAATGTGAAAAACATACATCAGGTAAGACAGATCATGACAGGTGTCACTGTGTTTGACTACTGGGGATGCTGACTTCCATATGCATATGCTGAGGCAGAAGTGACATTAACTCCTAATTCTGGCTATGTCTTTTAGGGAGAAATTGCCATTTAAGCCTTAATTCCTATATCCCTGTTAAGTGAACCTTTTAGCCAGTAGCTATTTTGTTTTTTATTTCAAGGGAGATACCACTTTGCAGAATAAAGAATTTTTTAAAAATTATTTAAGATGTTTACATCCCTAGTTATAAGCTAGCTTGCTTGCTTGCTTTCTTTCTTTCTTTCTTTCTTTCTTTCTTTCTTTCTTTCTTTCTTTCTTTCTTTTGAGAGGTTTTTGCTATAGGACATGTGCACTCACCCAAAAAACTGAGACAGACAGAGAGAAAGAAAACAAGAAATCATGCCCCAGGGATGATGGCCACACCATAATCCCTTCTCCTCTATTCTTCTCTCGGGATCTTGGACACACATGCACATGCACCGAGCTTGAGTTTAAGCCTCCAAGTCCGGGACTTGAACTACAGTCGACTACGTGGGAGTCCAGAGACATAGCCATT
The DNA here is from genome assembly GCF_000334495.1 of Tupaia belangeri chinensis. Taxonomy (NCBI): domain Eukaryota; kingdom Metazoa; phylum Chordata; class Mammalia; order Scandentia; family Tupaiidae; genus Tupaia; species Tupaia belangeri. Next base: position 4,960,076 of record NW_006160041.1, on the reverse strand, counting down.
ACGTCAACTGCTGGTCCTTAAACTTTCATATTCATCTGTTTTCTCTACTATTTACAACAGATGTTTTGGTTTTCTTTCAATATTTAGAACTTGTCTCTCATAAGCATCAGTGTCAGTGAATAGAGAAAGAATGGTAGAGTCAGTCCCGCTACTTCTCAGAAATCCAAATTGATAAATCTTATAAAAATGAAAAGAGAAAATCCTATAGTAGTTTATGGTATTTTCTTTAGCCTAAAGATTGATTCATTTCCAACTCCAATGTGTGAAGGGGAAGATCTTAAACCTTAAGGAAAGTTGTTAAAGAGAGTCCCTTATGCCCCTTTCCAATCTGAAAGCATCATTCAGGATTGCACTATCTAGTAATCAAGGGCTTTGTACTAAAACCCATTTTGTATTTGCACATGCCTCATGAGCTATAAGGAGAAATACACAAGTTCAACAAAATTGCAAATGTCTGTATATATTTATTTCCTAAGAGAAAAATTGAAAGATTAAATTACTCAAGGGAATAGATATTGCTAGATAATCACTCTTCTCAATGCGACTATTCAACTTATTTCCCTTCTATATTAGAAACAACATAGGCTTTTAGGAACTTATGAGAAATGAGTTTGTAATTGTGAACTCACTTTACTGTATAGGAAGAATCAATTGCATATTAAGTTATCTACCTTGTGAGAAACAATCCCTTAGATCTCCAAATGTTGCCCGCATGTGTTGAGTATTTATTTACTCAATGATAGACACCTATGTAGGTGCCGATATATGTCATCTCATTCAGGTTGGGATTGTGTTTTTCACTTCTCAGAAGATGGAACTGAGATTCAGAGACCCGACATCGTGGATTTAGTAAATGGTGGGGCTGGGGTGTAAATTTGGAACTGACTTCAAGTCCCACTTGTTTTCCATTAGACCACACTGCCTTCTTTGTATCCCTCCTCTTCCCATGCAAACATGAAGCACTCAATAAATATTTGGTAAACAAATATATAAAAGACTATTGGACTGGATTTCTTAAATGTAAATTAAGGATGTATAAGGTCAAATAGTGGGAAAGAAAAGTGTATGTTACAATTCTGGCAGGTGGGAAATATCACCTTTGGGTAAACTTGTGACAACAGTCATTTGACTGTGATTCTTCTACACTGTCTTATGTACTCACCTGCATATACCACCTGTATTCTCTCTAAATCCCCCAACCACCAAGACACACTCTTCTTTCTCAATGTTATATCATGGCACTTTATTTGAATTAGTGAGTCTGGCTAATATTTTTAAATATAGGGGCATTTAAAGAACATGTATTATTTGCAAAAGTGAATATAATGGCAAGTTAAGGCAGAGTCAAGAATACAAAAACAGGGGACCAGCAGTTAGCATAATGGCTATGTCACTGGACTCCAATGTAGTCGACTTTGGTTCGAGTCCTGGACCTGGTGATTTAAACTCATGCCAGGTGCGTGTGCATGCATGCCCAAGATTCTGAGAGGAGAATGGAGGAGAAGGGATTGCGGTGTGGCCACCTCCTCCCGGGAGGTGATTTCTCGTTTTCTGTTTCTCTGTCTCTCTCTGCCTTTCTGGAGAGCGCATGCCCCGTATAGCAAAAACCTCTTTTTTTAAAAAAACAAAAAAAAAACAAAAAAAAACAGAGGCTGGGTTGTATCCCTCCTCTTCCCATGCAAACATGAAGCACTCAATAAATATTTGGTAAACAAATATATAAAAGACTATTGGACTGGATTTCTTAAATGTAAATTAAGGATGTATAAGGTCAAATAGTGGGAAAGAAAAGTGTATGTTACAATTCTGGCAGGTGGGAGATATCACCTTCGGGTAAACTTGTGACAACAGTCATTTGACTGTGATTCTTCTACACTGTCTTATGTACTCACCTGCATATACCACCTGTATTCTCTCTAAATCCCCCAACCACCAAGACACACTCTTCTTTCTCAATGTTATATCATGGCACTTTATTTGAATTAGTGAGTCTGGCTAATATTTTTAAATATAGGGGCATTTAAAGAACATGTATTATTTGCAAAAGTGAATATAATGGCAAGTTAAGGCAGAGTCAAGAATACAAAAACAGGGGACCAGCAGTTAGCATAATGGCTATGTCACTGGACTCCAATGTAGTCGACTTTGGTTCGAGTCCTGGACCTGGTGATTTAAACTCATGCCAGGTGCGTGTGCATGCATGCCCAAGATTCTGAGAGGAGAATGGAGGAGAAGGGATTGCGGTGTGGCCACCTCCTCCCGGGAGGTGATTTCTCGTTTTCTGTTTCTCTGTCTCTCTCTGCCTTTCTGGAGAGCGCATGCCCCGTATAGCAAAAACCTCTTTTTTTAAAAAAACAAAAAAAAACAAAAAAAACAGAGGCTGGGTGGTGTATAGACTTGGTGTAGGTGGACCCACATCAGACAGGTCCCGGGGCCATCCTGGACACATTTGGTGTGTGTGCCTGTGATCCTACTTGCCTGTGTTGGAGAGTGCTTCATGGCATGGAGACCTGTTGGAGACTCTCTCTCTCTCTTTCTGTTTATCTCTTTCTCTTATAGAGGAGATTAATAAACTTAAAGGAAAAAAGACTATAAAGACCATCTGTGACCTATATAGAAGTCAGAGAATAATCCTAAATATGGATCAGATAAAATATTTGTTTACTTCAAAGCATCTGAAGCTTCCTATTGCACTTCCAATAAACCCAAAGTTCTCAGAGTAGCCAGGAAAGTTCTATATGGTGTAATTCGGTTTACCTTTTAGCCTCAAATTATATCCCTCTCTACTACATCCAGTATTTTAAAGTTACATAAGTCCCTTGGTCATTCCTCAGACTCAATAAACTCTTCATCCCTCTGATCTTTTCACATGGTTTTTCTCTCTGTCTGGTTCATTCATTTGACTGACTCTTCATTATTCTTTATTTTGAATTTTAAAATATCCTCAAAGATACCTTCCCTGACCAGTCTACCCAGTGAAAACTCCTGCCTCCAAAGTGTGTCTCTGCACCCTGCTCATTTACCTCTATAACAGGTGTCACTTTATAAGTTTTATTCTTGTTGGTCTTTTTCTACAATGTGTAAGCTCCCTAAGGGCTGCAAACAGATCTGTCATATCATGCGAGGTTCATTACTGGGCACACATTAGGTAGATACTAAACTTTTGTTGTAGGTGGCTGGAAGATGGTACATTGCTAAAACATGACTCTCTATGAAGCTGTCCTACATGGTAAGGTTCGGGGTTCATGTCTAGAGACCTCCCTGAGAACCCCAGGCACACATGTGCCTATGATCAAGAGCTGGCTAAAGCTGGGAGTCGATCATGGCATCAAGACTATATCGGGGTGCTGTCTCTCTGTCTCTCTTGTCTATGGAAAAATCTTTAAAATTGTTCTGTGAATGAGTGAACCTGAGTATTCTGACTGCAACTCAGTCAGTCCTCTTTCAGTACCCTTCAACGCTTGTCTTTCCTCACCTTTAACTCCCGTCTACACTTGTGGTCACTTCCCTATCATATTTTGCTAATTTAGTGCTTTAGTGGGCACTGAATTAGCTGAAGAGCAAATTTTCCTGATTTACTATTTTTAAAATGGATGTAACTAACTTAATTAAAATGAAACCACTTATATTTTCAAGGAGACTTTTAGAAAGGATATTAATGAGATTCTAGGTTTTATAGCCATCTATTCAAGAGTTATTTCTTCATCTCTCCATTATACTTAGGGCTGGGTTTGGTATGGTAGACATTTGTAGAACCAGTTCTCCCTGCATGATCACACACAAGAGAATGACTAGCTAGCCCATGTTAGGTATACCAAATGCACAATAAAATTGACTGTAAAATATATGAGACGTAGATGTGAGAATGGGATCAAGAATGTGTCATGGACTTTCTCAGGGCTGGATAGAGTTGAGGGAACTGACTTAGAGCTACTTACAATTGTCTTTCTATTCACCCAAACTGAGAGACAATGAGTGCAGAAGTAGAAGCTATTCCTCAGTACTTGGCAGCTACAGTGAGAATGCATTTATTGAAATATAGATCTTTTTAGGTTTCATTATTTCAAGGATCTGTAGTAGCTGGAAGGATCAGAATAAGAGCTTTAAACTTTATAAGCAGTTGTGAAAGGCCCATATGTGGTTTGCATGGAATAGTTACCCCCATGTATCAGGGAATACACATTACTATACAGGAATTTAAGTCTTGCTATTATGATGTTCTAAAGTCAGAATAAAGGAGAATATAGACCTTTAGTTAGGTGAGAATCACATTAAGTAGGAAGCAAGATTAGGAGAATTCAAACTCTTCCAAAAATATATTTTTCCCAGCAAACCCAGATCAACTCTCATAAATACCTCACTAAGGAAGGTCTGCAAGTTAGAGTAAAAGTCAAGTAATTGTCTTTGTAATGTGGTATCTGTTTTAGACTTAAACTCATTCCACAGGGAAAAATATACAATCATTCATTCTAGGATGGAATTTTTGTGGTCTTTATTAAATTTAGACCTTAAGGAAGTCCTTCATAGAGTCTGAGGATATACAAGGAGAAGTTAAAAAACATCTTAATGAGGGGAACCAGCAGTTAGCGTAATGGCTATGTTGCTGGACTCCCATGTAGTCGACTGCAGTTCACGTCCCAGACCCAGTGGCTTAAAACTCACGCCGGGCGCGTGTGCATGCATGCCCAAGATCCCAAGAGGAGAATGGAGGAGAAGGGATTGCGGCGTGACCATCCCCCCTGGGGTGTGATTTCTCGCTGTCTGTCTCTATGTCTCTGTCTGTCTGGCGAGCATACACACCCTATAGCGAAAATCTCTCCAAAAAAAAAAAAATCTTAATGAAAAAATGCAATTAAAGTATAAGTTTATTCTGGTGCCCCCCCCCCCAAAAAAAAAGGATCCATGAACAGTTTATTTCATGACATGATTTTGCATGAATTTCTTAAAGTCCTGGTACTAATATTTATCTGGGTTAGTGGGGATGCCGAATTCCTATCTAGCACTTTAAACAAATGTTTCCAGGTTGAATAATAATTTAACAGTATAAATATAAAAATTAAAATGAATTTTTAAAAATAAACTTGGGGTAGAAAAGTCTCTCTTAACATGATATTGAAGATAGAAACCTTAAAGAAAAAAGCTTGACAACTTATATAAGAATTTTTGTAGACTAGAAGGCCGTGCCAAAGTTAAAAATACAGATTATAAACTGGAAAATCTAGTTGCAATATAAAGAGTATGGTATTAAATGTACCAGAGATGGTACTAAATAATACCTATACAGTGATTACTATGTGAGTTCTATGTGCCAGTCACTGTGATACACTTCCGGTAACTCACATATTCAACATCCTTATGAGGTACAATTCATTTTACAGATGAGAAAAGTGAGATAATTAAGAAGCTAAAAAATACATTCAAGGCATGCAACATATAAACATAGAAATTCAACATAAATAACTTCTACAAATAAAAAAGCAAACATCCCACTAGAGAAATGATGGGAAATCACCTTTAAAAAGACAATAGAAATGAACAAAAAACTATAATGCTTTTATATTTATCATAGAAATGAATTGATTTTCTGTTCAGGGAACACCTTGATGATTTTTTTTTTTTTTGGAGAGGCTTTTGCGATAGGGTGTGTGCACTCGCCAGCCAGCCAGAGAGAGACAGAGAGATAGAAAGCGAGAAATCACCCCCCAGGGGGGATGGCCACACCGCAATCCCTTCTCCTCCATTCTCCTCTCGGGATCTTGGGAACGCACACACACACACCTGGTGTGAGTTTAAGCCACCAGGTACAGGACTTGAACTATGGTTGGCTACATGGGAGTCCAGCAACATAGCCAATACATTAACTGCTGATCCCAACACCTTGATGTACTTCATAGTCTAGGACAAAGCCTTCTGGGTTTAGCCTAATTCAAAAGCTTAGGTACATGATTAAGACTGTCTTTAATTTAAAGTAACAAAAATTTGGGGTTTATAGAGAGATTGTGGAATTTAGAACTCTGAGAAAAATAGCACCAGGGAAGAGATCGAGAATTAAGAAATCTAACTGAGAGCTAAGTAGGTAAAGATACCTGAAAAAACTTGAGTATGGGTAGGAACCTCCGGAACAGCCAGGTCTAATACTTAAGTTTTAATTTGTTGGCTACTTTTTTTGTTGTTAGCTTCTGTTTATCTCCAAATTTTCTTAAACATTTATAACTTAAGACAGTTTTATGTTAGTCATGGTAGCATATGTTGATAAGGACTGCCAGTGAGTAGGCTGAAGACACATGATTGACCCAGTTTTGATATCCAGGCTACCCTAAAAGAGAGGTATAATGGTTTGCACCTATAGTCCCAACTATTCGGAAAGCTAAGGTGGGAGGATCAGAAACTCACAGCCAGCATCAGCAACAAGGTGAGACCCTGTCTAAAAGAGCTGGGCATGGTGGTGCAAAAGCCTAGTGTCTTGGGAGAATGAGGTAGAAGGCAATATAGCAAGACTCTGTCATTTTTTGTTTGTTTTTGTTTTTGAGATTTTTCCTATAGAGTGTATGTGCTCACTGGAGAGACAGAGAGACAGAAAGGGAGAAATTATCTCCCACCCCCAAAGGTGATAGCCATGATGCAATCCCTTCTCCTCCATTTTCCTCTTAGGATTTTAGGCATGCATGCACACATGCTCTGTGTGAGTTTTAAGCCACTGAGTCTAGAATTTGAACCGCCATCAACTATGTGTAAGTTCTATGACCTAACCATTATGCCATCTGCTAATCCCCGCAAGACCCTGTTTTTAAAAAATAAAAATAAAAAATCTGTTCAACATCACTAATCATTAATGAAATATAAAATTAAATAATAAGGAATTGTCAATTAGACTGAAGGTTCTTAAAAATACTGATAATAAATTTCAACACACTACTGAATATAATAGCATTTTCTAAATTAAGGGTCAAAAATGGCCTATGGAGATACTGACTCTCAGTCTTAGGTATAGCTGAAACATCTGGGCTACCCCTGACTGAGAACACTTGGCTCTCCTTTTTTCTCTTCTCATCTGCTATGATTTGAATGTTTGTGTTTTCCCTAAATTCGTATATTAAAACCTGATTCCCAGTGGAATAGTATTATGAGGTGGAGCCTTTGGAAGGTGACTAGGCCATGAGAGCTCCTCCCTTATGAATGAGATTAGTGCCTTACTTAAATAGGAACAAAGGAGCTTGTTTGTCCCTTCTACCAGGTGGGGACTCAGTTAGTAGGTGCCATCTATGAAGCTGAGAGTGGGCCCTCGCCAGACAAAAATCTAGCGAGAGACAGAAAGGGAGAAATTATCTCCCACCCCCAAAGGTGATAGCCATGATGCAATCCCTTCTCCTCCATTTTCCTCTTGGGATTTTAGGCATGCATGCACACATGCTCTGTGTGAGTTTTAAGCCACTGAGTCTAGAATTTGAACCGCCATCAACTATGTGTAAGTTCTATGACCTAACCATTATGCCATCTGCTAATCCCCGCAAGACCCTGTTTTTAAAAAATAAAAATAAAAAATCTGTTCAACATCACTAATCATTAATGAAATATAAAATTAAATAATAAGGAATTGTCAATTAGACTGAAGGTTCTTAAAAATACTGATAATAAATTTCAACACACTACTGAATATAATAGCATTTTCTAAATTAAGGGTCAAAAATGGCCTATGGAGATACTGACTCTCAGTCTTAGGTATAGCTGAAACATCTGGGCTACCCCTGACTGAGAACACTTGGCTCTCCTTTTTTCTCTTCTCATCTGCTATGATTTGAATGTTTGTGTTTTCCCTAAATTCGTATATTAAAACCTGATTCCCAGTGGAATAGTATTATGAGGTGGAGCCTTTGGAAGGTGACTAGGCCATGAGAGCTCCTCCCTTATGAATGAGATTAGTGCCTTACTTAAATAGGAACAAAGGAGCTTGTTTGTCCCTTCTACCAGGTGGGGACTCAGTTAGTAGGTGCCATCTATGAAGCTGAGAGTGGGCCCTCGCCAGACAAAAATCTAGCACATTGATCTTGGATTTCCCAGCCTCTAGATCTGTGAACAATAAATTTCTGTTGTTTACCTAGTCTCAAGTATTCTCTTATAACAGTACAAACAGACTAAGAAGCCATCTAAATACTACGTTCTCTCTGAACCATGACATGAAAAGGATTAGTGTTTAAAGTAATGTAACCCTTCTAGAATAGGTTGACAGTTGTCTTACTCCATCTGCTACTGCAATAACAGAATACCACTGACTGGGTAATTTAAAAGAAAAAAAGATTATTTCTCACAGTTCTAGAGTCTAGGAAGATTGAAAGACCACATCCAGTGAGGGTCTTCTTGCTGATTCATAACATGACAGAAAACCTTACCTGGCAAGAGAATCACATGCAAGACAGAATGGGAGAGAAAAATCACATGAGAGAGCTCAATTGTATGTCAAAGTCACTCCTGCAATGACTAATCTACTAACTCATTAATCATTGTGTGAGTGGAATCCTTAAGATTCAATCACATCTTAAAGATTCTGCCTCCTGGGAACCACCAGTTAGTGTAATGGCTATGTCACTGGACTCCCACGTAGTCCACCGCGGTTCGCGTCTCAGACCCGGTGGCTTAAAACTCACACCGGGGGCGTGTGCGTGCATGCCCAAAATCCCGAGAGGAGAATGGAGGAGAAGGGATTGTGGCATGGCCATCCCCCTTGGGGGGTGATTTCTCACTCTCTGTCTCTATGTCTCTCTCTCTGTCTGGCGAGCGCACGCGCCCTATAGCGAAAAAAATCTCTCAAAAAACAAATGTAACTCGGGAACCAGCAGTTAGTGTAATGGCTATGTCGCTGGACTCCCACATAGTCGACCGCGGTTCGTGTCCCGGACCCGGTGGCTTAAAACTCATG